>NW_026000338.1:2343106-2377046 GCF_001458135.2 Marmota marmota marmota
ATATATATATATATATATATATATATATATCCACCACTCCCAATCAAGATATAGAACATTTTTGTCATTCCAAAAAGTTGGTTCATGCCTCATGACAATTTCCTGCCCCAAACACCCAGCCCCAGGAAGACACTGATCTGTTTTCTATTACTATAGTTAGTTTTGTCTTCTCTAAAATTTCAGTAAATAAAATTAAACAGTATATACTGTTTTATGCTGGCTTCTTTTGCTCAGCATATTTTTGAAGTTCATCCATCTTGTTATATGTATCAGTAGTCATGGCTTTTAAAAACAGCTTTAGAAGTTGGGTGCAGGGGAGCACACGTATAATCCCAGCAAATCAGGAGGCTGAAGTGGGAGGCTGAGGCAGGAAAATCACAAGTTTGAGACCAGTGTGGGAAACTTAGCAATCAAAATAAGAAAAAATTAACAGGGCTGAAGATATAGCTTAGTTTTAGAGTGCCCCTGGATTCAATACCCAGTGCCAAAATAAATAAAATAAAATCAGGTTTAGTGCATCCACAGGCACTGCACCAAAAGAGAAGGAGAAGGAGGAGGAAGTGGAAGAAAATAGAAAACACCCAGCTTTATGAAAGTATATTTATATATCAGAAAAATAACTAAACTGTGGTCTATACATTCCATTAAATAGCATACAGTAATAAAAAGGAATGAACTGAGGGAAAGGATTTGTTCAGTTCCTTGCTCCACCATTCTAGAAGTCTAGCTTATTCCAGTTTACTCCTCTTTATTGCTGCATATTTCGTTTTTGAGTGTGTGGTGTATGGTATAGGTCATAATTAATTTTCCCACACAGATATCCAGTGTGTCAGCACTATTTGTCAAAAAAAAACCTGTCAACTCTCCATTGACTTGACATTGTACCTTTGTCAAAAATGAACTGAAAGAAAATATTTTCAAATCACACATCCAACAAAAGACTAATATCCTGAATATACAAAGAACTTTCTAAACTCAGTAGTAAAAAAATCCTAATTTGTTTAATAGGCAAAAGACATGACTATTCATGTTTTACTAAAGAAGATACATAAAAAACATATATTTTTTTAAAAAGAAGATACATAGTTGGTAAACAAGCACACAAAAAGGTGTTATGTCAATAGCCATTAGAAAAATTCAAATTCAAACCATGAAACAGCTGAGCACAGTGTCACAAGCCTGTAATCCCAGAGAATTAGAAGCCTGAGGCATAAGGATCACAAATGGGAGGCCAGCCTCAGCAATTAAAGAGGCTGTCTCAAAATAAAAAATGTTAAAAAGGGCTGCAGATGTAGCTCGGTGATAGAGTAAGCCTGGGTTCAATCCCCAGTACTGCAAAAAAAAAAGGGGGGGCTGGAGGGGCTGGGGTTGTAGCTCAGTGACAAAGCAACCTTGGAGTCAATCCCCAGTAACAAAAATAAATAAATAAATGAAACCATGAAAGATTTGTACTAATGGCTAAGAGCCCATGCAAAGATATTCAACATTATTAGTCATCAGAGAAATGCAAATAAATACAATGATACACTGATTAGAATGGATAAAATAAAAATATTAATAATGCCTAATATTTATGAGGAGAGAAATTTCACTCTCCTATACTGTAATCCCCAGTTGCTTGAATTATAGACATGTGCCACCACTCCCAGCATACATGATCTTGTATAAAGAAAATATTTTAAAGTCTAAAAAAATACTAAAGCTAATAAATTAATGTAGCAAGTTTGCAAAATACAAGATCAAAACACAGAAATCATTGTATTTCTTTATATTAGCAATGAAAAATCTGAAAATAAAATTAAGAAAATAATTCCTGTTGCAATAGCATCAAAAAAGTACTGAGGAATAAATTTAACAAGAGAAGTACAAAACTTGTATATCAAACACTGCAGACCATTGTGTTCCTTGGTCAAAAGACTTAAATATTGTTAAGATGGCAATACAGGGGTTGGGGCTGTAGCTCAGTAGTAGAGTGCCTGCCTAGCATGCATGAGGCACTGGGTTCGATCCTCAGCACCACATAAAAATAAATAAAATAAAGGCATTCTGTACAAAAAAAAATTTTTTAATAAAGTTGTATTCAAAAGATTGATTTTAAACAAACAAAAAAAGATGGCAATACCGTCCTCCAATTGACAAGTTAATCCTAAAATGCATATGGATAGTCAAGGATTTCGAATGGCTAAAACAATCCTTTTGTGTGTGTGGTGATGGGGAGTGAACCCACGCCCTTGCATATGCTAGTCAAGTGCTTTACACTGAGCTACCTCACAACCTTTTTTTTTTTCCTGTACTAGAGATTGAACCCAAGTGTGCTTAAGCCACTGACTAATTTGCTGAGGCTGAACATGCACTTGTGATCCTCCTGCCTCAGCCTCCCCAGTAGCTGGGATTACAGGTGTGCACTAGTGTACCCAGCCACGCCTTTAAAAAAATTTTTTTAGCCGGGCATGGTGGCCCACACCTATAATCTCAGGGCTTGGGAGGTTGAGGCAGGAGTTCAAAGCCAGCCTCAACAATTCAGAAGGCCCTCAGCAACTTATGGGGACCCTGTCTCAAATAAAAAGGGCTGGAGATGTAGCTCCATGGTAAAGTACCCCTAGGTTTAATCCTGTGGTACAAAAAAAAATTTCAAAAAGAATATTGATAAAAAGAACAAATCTAGAAAAGTTGCATTTCCCAATTTCAAACCATACTACAAAGCTATAGTGTAGTAATGAAGACAGTGTGATACTAGCGTAAGGAAAAAAACACAAAAACTGGGCATGTTGCACATTCCTGTAATCCCAGAGATTGGAGAGTCTGAGGCAGGAGGATTGTAAATTAAAGGCCAGCCTCAGCAATTTAGTGAGGCCCTACCTCAAAAGATAAGATAAAAAGGACTGGGGGTGTAGCTCAGTGGTAAAAGCACCTCTAGGTTCAACCCCAGTACCAAAAAACAGAAGGAGAAGGAGAAGGAGAGGGAGGGGGGAGGAGGGATGATGGAGGAAGGAGGAAGGAGAAAGGAGGAAGGAGGAAGGAGAAAGGAGGAAGGAGGAAGGAGAAGGAGGAAAAGAAAACAACTTGGCAGTTCCTCAAAAAGTTTAACAGTTAAATAGAGAAGTACCACAAGTCTGTTGATTAAAAGAGAAATGAAGTTCCAAGAGAAATTAAAACACATCCCCACAGGAAAAAAAATTGTATATAATGTTAGTAGCATAATTATTCAAAATAGCCAAAAAAGCAAAAATAACTCAATTGTCTATTAATGAACAGTTACTGAATATGTGATATTATTCAGTCATAAAAATGAATAAAGTGCTAATACCTTCTACAAAGGAGATGAACCTTGACAACATACTAAGTGAAAGAAACCAGAAATGAAAGACCACATATTACATGATTCCATTTATGTTAAATGAGCAATCAAATCCATGAAGACAGAAAGCAGATTAATGATTGCCTAAAGCTAGGGAACAGCAGATGGAAACATGTCCTGATTACTGATCAGTATGGGGTTTTTTACTAGGGTGATGAAAATGTTCTGGAATTAGTGGTACTAGGTAAACAACTTTGTGAATATGCTAAAAAAAACAGAACCTTTTACAGTGTAAATTCTATGGTCTGTGAATTGTATTTCAAGATATTGATACACCAGGAAATATCTACTGAGGCTGAAAATGCACCCCCAAGATGTCCAAGTCCTAATCCCTTAGACCAATGAATGTTACCTTACAGTGTAAAGGGGCTGTTCCAGATGTGAATAAATTAAAGAGTTTGAGCTGGAAAGATTATCCTGGATTATCTGGATAAACACAATATAATCGCCAGGTCCTTTTAAGAAGGATGTCAGTGTACCAGACTTGAAAGGAGATGTGACAACAGAAGCAGAGGTTGGAGGAAGATATGAGCCAGTGAATGTAGGTGGCCTTTAGATGGAAAAGTCATGGAAATAGAGTGTCCCTTGCAGCCTCCAGAAGGAATGCAGTTCTGTCAGCACCTTGATCTGAGCACCCTAAAACTTACTTTGGACTTTTGATTTCCAAAACTGTAAGATAATAAATTTGTATTGTTTTAAGACATTGTTTGTGGTAATTCATACAGCAGCAACAGGAAATGAATATACCTTTTCATACCCAACAGATAAATAAAGAACTAAAGCCAAAAATGCTGACAATATTAAGTGTTGGTGAGGATGTGGAGCAACTAGAATTCATATATGCTGCTGGTGGGAATATAAACTGGTATAACCACTTTGGAAAACAATCTGGTAGTTTTATAGAAAGGTAAAATACATATTTCCCATATAATGCAGCCATTTCACTTCTACATATTTATCTAAGAGAACTGGAAGCATATGTTCACAAAAGACATGCAAACTGGGCATGGTGGTATAGGCTTGTAATCCCAATGACTCAGGAGGCTGAGGCAGGAGAATTCCCAGTTGGAGACCAGCTTCTCAGCAACTTACTGAAATCCTGTCTCAAAAAAATATAAAGGACTGGGGATGTAGCTCAGTGGTAGAGCTCCCTGGGTTCAATCCCCAGTACCAAAAAATAAATAAATAAGCATAACAAAATGGATAGAGCTTTTAAACACAGTGCTGAGGGGGAAATGAGATGTACAATGCCATTTAAGTATACTAACACATGCATACAGGACAATACACATTTTGCCAGAATATCTATAAATGAAAAGATATACATACATTAAACACATAAAAATAATACTATATGGAATGTGGAAGTAAATGGGAGTTGAACATGAGGATGAAAAGGAATAAAATAAACAAGGGGTGGACATAATCCAGACTAATGATAATGTAAAAATAAAATATGAGAATATAAAATAATTCCCCCAGGAGACAAGAGAGGGAACTGGTATATAGATTTCAAGAACTAAAGGGCTGGGGATATAGCTCAGTTGGTAGAGTGCTTGCTTCACATGTACAAGGCCCTAGGTTCTAACCCCCAGCACCACAAAAAAAAGTGATTCCTTTCTTTTTAGTGATTTTATTTATCTTGTCCACATATGTGTTTAGACAGGGACTATATTGAAAGTAGAGTCATATATTTGTGAAGGTGGGACTATAACCCCTCCCTCTTATACCTATGAATTTTGAAACTTAAATATAAGAAAGAATTTTATAACAAAGTTGAAGCTTGGAATGGTGGCTCATGCTTGTAATCCAACAATTTGGGAGGCTGAGGAAGGAGGACAGCAAGTTCAAAGACAGCCTCAGCACTTAGATCCTGACTCAGCATTAAAAGGTCTGGGGATGTTGCTCAGTGATCCATGTGACATTTCCATTTCTCCATCAAGCCTGATCATCATTTACCTGACTTATCCCTTGAGTGATTATTTCAAGTTTACTCCACCAAGTGGAATATGTAAAGTAAGAAATAATAAAAATTTCATTTGGTCTAATGTAGACAAATGCTCTTACTATGAAGCAATACCCACAGCCTGACCTGTTTTTTGTTTTGGGGGGGTTTTGTTTTTGTTTTTGTGCCAGGGATTGATCCCAGAGGCACTTAACCACTGGGCCACATCCCCATCTCTTTTTATTTTTGAGACAGGATCTTGCTAAGTTTGCACCTGCAGTCCTCCTGCCTCAGCCTCCTAAACTTCTGTGATTACAGGTGGGCGCCACTGTACCCAGCTTGTTTTTATTTTTTCTTTCACATTTTTATTGGTGCATTACAGTTACACATAATGATGGGATTTATTGTTACATATTCACACATGCACACAATATAATAATATAATTTGGCCAATATCACTCCCTACTACTTCCCTCATTCCTGGCCTGAGGTTTTATATAGATCAGGAAGTAAAAGTAAATTCCTTCTTTCATGGATAATTTATCAATTTTATTTGCAAGTAAGGAACAACAATAGATATGACAAGGTGCTTGGGCAGGTATTCAGATGCTCAGTGGTCACTTCTGGACAACCTGTTTTTCAAAGATCCATTCTGTACGGTCAGCCACACATTTTAACATGGACAAATTTGGAAAGCTCATTCATACTCAATTTAACATTAGCAGGCTTTGAAAAATACCATCTTTCTAGATGCAATTATTCATTCATCTAAAAAATGAACAAATATTTAGTGCTTATGCAAGAGAAAGACTGAGGATGGAGTCAGAACATTAGAGGCTATGAGTATATTCTATAAGGGTACAGATTTTGTCGATAGCATGAGAAGTTTACAGGACAGGGATATGATGGCATTAGCTTTTGTGTGTGTGTGCTTATGTGTTTGCTTTTTGTTTGGGGATTTTGGGTGTTTGGGCTGGGGATTCAACCTAGGGCCTTGTGCATGCTAGGCAAGCACTCTACCACTGAGCTACATCCCCAGCCCCTGCCTTTGCTTTTTTGGGCCAGGAAGGTTCTTTTTAGTAAATCCATGGCTTAGAAATTCTAGAATTCTCACTGATTCTTGTGCTAGTCCCTGTTTTCATCACAAGGGTACCCCCTGCACCTCCCCACAAAATGCAAAGTGGAGAACTTATTTTAAAGCTGTCATTCCCCACATAAGATCTAATGTAGTTGAGGGACCTCAAAGTAAATTAGTGTTTTAATTATTTACAAATAACACTTTCCAGGGATGTAGTTCAGTAGTACAGTGCTTGCCTATATGTGTGAGTCCCTGGGTTTGAGCCCCATGTACACACACATTCCAAAATACACACACACACACACACACACATACAAAATAACACTTTTTGGTTAATTTGAAAAAGTAGTAGAATGGGGTCACCTGAGGTCACACCAGTGCTCTCTGCTATTAAATCTTTGCTGAGCATAGGGATCCTGCCTGCTGCCAGAATTTTGGCGTGGGAGACTTATGGAGCTGGCCAGCTGATAAGCAGAGGCAACATTAAGCCAAGGTCTGCTGCATGGTGCTTTTGATTTTAATAGTGACATTTTCTACCTTGACAGCCCAATAAATATGTAAGAAGACAGTGGCATTAGTGTGTCCCCAGATACAACCTCCAACGGGTTAACATAATGAGGCAGTATAAATTCACAGTTGGTCAATCTGCCCAGATTTCTAAACTCCCCACTTTACTATGTAAAAATTTCCTGCAGGAGATTTCAGAATCAATAATTCTCCATCAGAGGCTTTGAGGAAGCAAAAGAAGCCCTACCCAGTTACCTGCTGTGTCTCTGAGGGAAGGCCAGAGTCATGATTAGGCCCCAACCCATCTCCTTAGCTCAGCTGCAGCCATAATTAAGGATAAGCCATAATCTGCCTTTAAAATGTCCTCCACTTTCCATGCCTTCCTTGCACAGCCGTAACTATTAAAAAAAAAAAATCAAATCATCAAGGGCTCAAATTCGGCCTTTATCCTGTCCTCCTATTTCTGATATCAAATGTGTAAATCCTTGAGCTCTGCTGTCTGATTCTGAAGAGCCTGTTTGAGAGCTTTTTAATAATTTAGTGGTTTGAGGGATTTTAACACTCATTCCCTCTTGGGCACCTGCTGACATCCTGAAGTACAAACTGTACTCTTATCTCAGTTTTGATGCAGAATATGGAATTCTGGAGACAGCAAATGAGATATGACTAAAGACTTGTGAGCCAGTCTTGCTTGCCGGCCTCTCAACATGACAAGGTCCTTGTCACTTCAGCTGATTTAATGATGGCTGCAACAAGGAGCCCAGGGTGGGTACAGATGATGCATTTACCCATTGGAGTGGTATGTAGTTTTTCTCTTTAAACGTTTCCAGTAAAGTGCCCAGACAAGCTAATTAGTAGAACCAATAAAGAATTTGACCCAATCTTACCCAGAAGTGGTACAAGAAAATAATTGCTTGGTCTGAAATGGACAAATTGACTGGTATGACCCCAAATTGGTAACTAACGGTCACTCTGTACCCTTAACCTTGGCAAATACAGAGCACTGTTCTTTTCCCAATATGTGGCTAAGGGCTCATAAGCACTTTTCAAAAACCTAACTTCCAGTTTTATTCTCACTACTTATGAGAAAAACGTTGGCATATTTAAATATGCAGGTGCATAGCCTTATATGTATGCATATGCACAAGTGCAGTTAGTCAACATTTATTGAATGCAGAACACTATGTGGCAGGAAGTTCCAGGGGAAATTTATAAAAAAAAACCTAATCTCTGCCCACATGATAGTTACAGTCTAATGAACAATTTGTGATGCAGAGGAAGATGAGAAAAGATTGATTACTCTAGAGATAAAAGTCTCTCTTTTGTAACATTCTTTTTCTCTTGAGTACCAAAGCAGTGCACATTTTTTTGCAAAAACTTTGGAAAATAATCACCTATAATGCCAGTATCCATAACATATGCTATGTATATCATTTTATAAAATGATTTTTCTCATTTGATAATATGTCATAAACATTTTTCATGTCATTAAATTTTCTTCCTAAATAGGCATTTAATGATGCTATAATATTTTATCATGAAATATGCCACAATTGATTAACAAATACCCTAATTCACAACAGTGTGAATACATTTAATACTATTGAACCATACATTTAAAAATGGTGAAGGTGGTGAAAAAACTGAAAAACAAATTTTAAAATACCATAATTATTGAAGAGTTAGGATGCTCTAACTCTTTGCTATTATAAATAGTTTCACAGCAAACAGTCCTTGGTTGTTATTTGTGTGCATGTGCATATCCCTGCTGGTTTCTTTAGGAAAAATTCCTAAAATTGGAACTGCCAAGCAAAAAGGATATGAACAAAATAGAAACATTTTTATTATTTTTTTCTTATTTTAAAAATAGTTGATTCTTGCAATTTTGGGGATAAATTCAAAAAATATTAAAAAAAGAAAAGAAAAGTTACCTCTAACCCCACCATCCAGAGATCAACATTATTAATATTTTGATGAATAGTTATCCAGTTAGTGGGGGCGGGGGGGGGGACCAAGGATTGAATCCAGGGGCACTTGATATCCAAGCCACATCCCTAGGCCCTTTCTTCTTTTCTCTCTCTCTCTCTCTCTCTCTCTCTCTCTCTCTCTCTCTCTCTCTTCTTTTTTGAGACAGGGTCTCACTAAGTTCCTTAGGGCCTTGCTAAGTTTCTGAGGCCGACTTGAACTTGCAATCCTCATGCTTCAGCCTCTCTAATTGCTGGGATTACAAGTGTGTGCCACCATGCCCTTCCCATGCTTTTTTCTCTGCACATATATTGTTATACATGCTTAAAATAATGTATATCATATTTGGTAACCTGTATTTTCAAATTACATCATATCATAAATATCTTTCTAAACCAATAAATGTAGGGAGACATAATCAGATTTTGTTTCTGCAAAACAATTCACTGTACCATTTTACCATGAGTTTTATGTAACCAATACCATATTTTTAAATATTTAGATTTTTCTAGTTTTGCATTGTTAATAACAACAATATTTTTAAACTATATATATATTTTTATAAGTTTATTTTATTCATTTTTTTATGTGGTGCTGAGGATCAGACCCAGTGCCTCACCTGTGCTGGGCAAGCACTCTATTGCCTCAGCCCCAATAACAACAATATTTTGATGGGCAGTCTTACATATTCAGCTTTGTGCATTTATGCACTTATCTCTTCAAGATAAATTTCCAAATGTAGAATTGCTACATAAAGGGGCATGTACATTTTTCTTTCTTTTTTTTTTGGTGCTGAGAATCAATCAAATCCATAGCCTTGTGCTTATAAAATATTTGCTCTACATAGAACTGACCTATATACCCTTGGCCCTGCATGAATTTTTTGGGGGGGAGAAGAGGGGACTGGTGATTGAACCAAGGGACAATACTCCACTAAGCTACATCCTCAGCTTTTTAAATTTTCTTATTTTGAAACAGGATCTCACTAAATTTCCCAGGCTGGCCTCAAGCTTGCAGTCTTTTTGCCTCAGCCTCCCAAGTCTCTGGGATTACAGGTGTGTGCGACTGGACCCTTTCATGAATATTTTCAAGGCTTTTGGGATATAATGCTAAATGTCACTTCAAAAAAAGTAGGTCACATGGTGGTACATGCCTGTAACCCCAGCAACTAGTGAGTCTGAGGCAGGAGGATTACAAGTTTGAAGCCAGCCTCAGCAATTTAGCAAGACCATGTATCAAAATAAAAAATAAAAAGGATTGGGGATGTAGCTCAGTGGTGACGTGCCCCTAGTTTCAATCCCCAGTACCAAAAAGGAAAAAAAGAAAAGAAAAAGAAAGAAGAAAAATACATGCCATCTTTATTGATATTTATTTGGAATATTTGTGTATGATTTAGGTTTCTATTTTTCCCCCTACAATCTATCCCTTCTTGTATTTGACACTACTTTGAAATTGTCTTAAACTGATAAGAGTTGCCCCCAATTAAGTTCTTTCTTTGGTTACTCAAGTCTACAAAACCAACCTTACCTGTAGTAACTGCCTACAGTGTAATTTGACAAATGACATCAAGTCTTCACACCTCAAATATCTTCCCCTCCAATCTGGTATCACCCCTCAAAAGCCCCCCATTTTTGTGGAACATGCTGGCATGGGCCTCTAGGCAAGAGGGTCACAAGTTCAAGACCAGCCTCAGCAACTTAATGAAAACCTATTGGTTATACCAAAGTTCCCAAGTAGGTTTCACATTCATATCACTTGGGTTGGTTTTGTTTTATTTTTATTAACATGTATTATGGGGTTCAATGTAATTTCAACACATACATATAGTATGCACTCACCAAATCAGCATAATTAGAATTTTCCTCTCCTTATCATTTCTTGACCTGACCTCAGACCTACTGAATCAGATTCACTCTAGGATCAATAATTTGGAATTTTGGAGATCACTGGTTTTAAGAAAAAAGGCAGCAATTACCTCAAGAAGGCAAGAATTAAAAGTCACATGTATTGCCTGGAGAGAGTCTCTTCCAATCCTTTCTCCTAAACTGGAAATTGGTTTATTCAACTTGAGTTAATTATCACTTTGAAATAGGCCACCAAGGAGGCTTAAACCTTAAGAGGAAAAATTACAGAACTGGCTTAATTTGGAAGGGAAGGAAGGAACAAAATGTAGTAACCCCTGGGCAGCAATGGGTTCCAGGCCAGAAAATTCAATCCATAAGCAAGGCTTTCTTTGCTTATGTTAACATTTTAAAAGTGGTTTAGCTGGGCATGGTGGATCAGGCCTATAATCCCAGATACTTGGGAGGCTGGGTGCAGGAGGATGGTAAATTCAAGGTCAGCCTTGGAAACTTAGCAAGATCTGTCTCAAAATTAAAAGATACCTTGATCTTAAGATGCCATTCATTTTTGGACTTTTATATTTTGGTACTGGGGATTGAACCCAGAGGTGCTCTGTTGCTGGGCTACATCCCCAGCCCGTTTTTATTTTTTATTTTATTTACTTATTTACTCTTTGGTCCATTGAACCCAGGGGCACTTGGCCTCTGAGGTACATCTCAGCCTTTTGTATTGTTTATTTTGAGACAGGGTCTCTCTAAGTTGCTGAGGCTGGCTTTGAACCTGCAATCCTGCCTTGGCCTTCCAAATTCTCTGGGATTATAGGTGTGCATCACCATGCCAGCTTGATTTTAGATAAAATTCAAATGAGTATCCTGTATTTTAATCATTGTGTATTGATTTTTCTAACTACTCTCCATTTGTGACAAGTGATACTAGTTTTCCATTTATAAGTTATGCAAAATACTTTTTATAAATATATTTGTATTTAAATAGATGAATCAATTTAATGCACACCTGTAATCCCAGGGACTTGGGAGGCTTCAGTAGATGGATCTCAAATTCGAGGCCAGACTCAACAATTTAGTGAGAACTTGTCTGAAAATAAAATGGTCTGAGGATGTAGCTCATTGTAAAGCACCCCTGAGTTCAATCCCCAGAACCACCCCCTGCAAAAGAGGTGAATCAATTAAAGGGAAAAAAATCACTGACAGCAAGGGGTTTCAACAAAACTTTTTAAAAGAATATTTGTAGTTGTAGATGGACACAATACCTTTATCTTTTAAGTACCTTTATTTTGTTTGTTTAGTTTTATTTAATGCAGTGCTGGGGATGGAACCCAGTGCCTCATGCATGCTAGGCAAGTGCTCTACCACTGAGCCATAATCCCAGCCCTTAATAAAACTTTTTAAACATGGTTAGGAATAACTAAATGGTTAAACATTAACAATGACTTCTAGGACAGATAATTGGAAGCCTAATTGAGGAAGGAATGCCAGAGGAACAACTAAAATAAACCCTATCTGGCAACTTTGTTCAGGGTCAGAGCTAATATTAACTATATTGGTGTCTATTAGATTCCCCACCTGGTCTTGTACTGGCTTGTACTGTATTTATTCAATGGGCAACATGTCAAGCTGTACAATTTCAATTCCACACTGTTAAATAAAAATTACAGGAGACCACTGTTTTTATGTAAATTTTTTATTTATATATGACAGCCAAATGCATTACAATTCTTATTACATATATAGAGCACAATTTTTCGTATCTCTGGTTGTATATATAGTATATTCACACCAATTTGTGTCTTGATATATGTACTTTGGATAGTAATGATCATCACATTCCACCATCATTAATTACCCCATGCCCCCTCCCTTCCCCTCCAACCCCTCTGCTCTATCTAGAGTTCATCTATTCCTCCCATGCATGCTAGGCAAGTGCTCAAAAAATGCTCCCTCTCCCTATCCCACTATGAATCATTGGAGATCACTCTTTTTTACTAAGCTCCTGCACTAGGCTCCAACAGATCAGATTAAAAATCAAAATGAAGTCACTCATACCACCAGGCTGAAACTAAATTGCTGTCTGATCTTCTCAGAAATCAGGAGAGATAATAGCTAAATTTCCTGAGCAGGGCAGTTTCAACTTGATGACAATGAAGTTCCCTCTGCTTTAATTCTTACTTTAAAAAAAAAGGCAATTTTGGCTGGGGGTATAGCTCAGGGGTAGAACATGTGTTCAGCATGCAGGAGGCACAGCAAAAAATAAAGGAGAAAAAGAAAGAAAGAAAATTAAACTGAATGTTAACCTATCAGTTACTTTTATATTGTTCTGCCTCCCTGTCCTCACTTCATAAGGAAAGTGACTTTAAAACAACCAGTCTACCTTGGTTCTTTGTTTCTGCTTTCTTTGGTTCTTTCTCTGTTCATAAAACCACCTATTTATGCTCAGTTCATTGGAACACATTCTATTTATGGAATGTGGTGTTGTCTGATTCTAGAATTGCAAATAAAGTCAATATCTTTTAAAATTAAATATATTGTAATTTTGTCCTTTGACAATACTAATGGAAAATGATGTCCATATATCCTGATGCCTAAGTGTGATGTTCTATTTATGACTATGTGCTTCTTGCTGAATCAAGTTCTGGACCAAAAAAGGGAGCAGGAAATCCAGTTACATTTCTTTGTATTACTGTGTGTCTTTTTCTAGAAGATTTCCTTCAAAAAAATGGAACAATAGCTGGGCTAGTGGTACACACCTATAATCCCAGCAACTTGGAAGGGTAAGGCAGGAGGATTGCCAAGTTTAAGGAGAACTTCAGTAATTTTTCTATTTTTATTATAGACCCTGTCTCAAAATAAAAAAATAAAAAGGGCTGGGGGGCTGGGGTTGTGGCTCAGTGGTAAAGCACTCACCTAGCACATGTGAGACACTGGGTTTGATCCTCAGCATCACATTAAATAAATAAATAAATCTTAAAAAAAGAGCTAGGGGTGTAATTCAGTGGCAGAGTACTTGCCTAGCATGCATGAGACCCTGGGTTTAATCCCCAGTACTACAAAAAAAAAAAAAAAAAAAAAAAAAAAGAAAAGAAAAGATGGGACAGAGGGGAGAAGAAAGAAAGAAATAGAAAAAATATGGAAGAGTCACCCAAGACTGAGCTATACCCAAGGTTACCAAGCTTCTGGCATCCAGAATCAGAGAAACTCCTATTCTTTACTCTTTAAGGAACAAGTTCATTTCTATCAAGGAGGATTTGTAGGGCTTCAAAATAAAGCCCATCTAAGCAATAACCCTTTCCTTGAAAGCACAAGTGTGCTTTCCAAGTGTGGGAGTAATTGAGAAACAAGGATAGAGAAGATGATGCTCTGAGTAAAAAGGAGCACGAGGTTATTTATTTTTCTCCACTTAGTGCTCAAACTAGTGCAGGTTGGCCACCATTCAATGTTCAAAAGCAATAAAGGGTTGGGCATTTAATATTTGAAGAAAGGATGCATCTGTTGACCCAGTGCTTCATGGAAAAAACAAAAGCATTCAAAATTAAAATATTCTGTTCTCAATTCTGAATCATGTGGGCATGTCCAAATCCTTTTCTGCCTAATGTGTGTTGCTTTCCTGAAAGATTGGTTTATAGAGATTTGACAGAGTGTGTTAGCACATAGTCTGAACACTAAAGTCAGGAAGAGTCATTTTATAATTCTGTTTCTTCCACTTACTAGCTGTATTGTGCAGATAAAGTAATCTTTTGTGTGTGCTGTGGATGGAGCCCAGGGCTTTGTGCATGTGAAGTATCCACCCTTATCAGTAAGTTACACCCCTATCGTGATATACTTAAAAACTTTAATTTTCCCAGCTGTAAAATGGGTTATAATATACCTATGTCACAGATTTAATTGTGAACCTTGAATAAGATACTTAATACACAGCCTGACACATTTGAAATATATAACAAATATTATTTTTATTACCAGGGTATTTTTAAACAGCATTAAACTTCCTCTGTGAATCACAGAGTTATGGAAGACTGATAGCCATTTTCTCACAGCTGGATTATCTTGAGGGCTTGTAAGAAGTTGAATACTGCCCGTGCTTTACTGACTGCATTCTTTTTCTAGGTATTTCCAAGTGCTTTTGTTCCACCAAGAAAAAAGCAACCAACATAATCAAATAAATAACCAGACTCTGGCTGATTTCTGCAATAAACATAGAGAGGAAGAGGTAGTAGGGGTGGGGTGGAAAAGGAGGAGAGAGAACTTATATTTGAAAAGATCATGACCACTCAAGTTATTTAGAAATTACAAAATACACAGAATTTCTGAGGAATTAAATGGCACAGTCAGGTATTCCATGTTTTAAAATGTCTTTGAGAAAAAAAATTTGGCTGGGGGTATTGCTCAGTGGTAGAACATGTGTTTGGCACATGCAGGGTGGTGGGTATGATCTCCAGAACAAAACAAATGAAAGAAAGAAACTAAAAAAGGAAAAAAATTTCACAATCTTTTTGTGGTTCATTAGCTTTATTGTTCACATTATTGTATGAGATGTTCCTCCTTCAAACCTTGCTGTTACATTGGCACATTACCNCTTTTTTTTTTTTTTTTTTAGTTTCCCAGGCTCCTCTTAATCACCCCAGAGAATTTCTACAATACTATTCCCTCTCCCAAGGCTCCTCCCTAGTCTTCCTGAAACATCATTCTCTCTTCAGGTCTCAGCTAAAAATGGCAGCTTTTCTCAGTTAAAGGCTCCTTTTATATACTTCATTTGTACACAGGTCTTCTTTGTAACATTAATTACCTGGATAAGTATTTGTCGGGACTTGCCACAGGTAGGGTCTTCTTGTGTGTGGTCTTGTTGATATAGGTACAAACATCCCTTCCAAACAGCCCAGGTATCCTTAAAATGAACAGAAGGACATTGTTTTATTTTTTTCTTAAAGGTCACTTGATCAAGAGTAATAAAAACCATTTGAAGATCACATATAAGTGACAAAGGAAATGCAATTAGTCTGAATGAAAACTAAATATTCAGTGATTGATTCAGATCATATTTTATTTGCATGTATACTCATCTAGACTTTTTCTAAGCATATTTATGCATACCTTTTAATATAAAAAGTAATCATACATATTATTTTGTAAATTGCTTTTCTCACTAAATTTATAACCTGAACAAATGCTATTCACTGGGAGCTGGGAGGCACGCTGGGGACGGAATGCAGGACTTTTAGCAAGATACGCCAGCTCTCTGAGTTATATCCCCAGCCTGAATGCTGTTTTATTATTATTATTATTATCATTATTATTATTATTTGTACCAGGAATTGAACTCAGAGGCATGCAACCACTGAACCACATCCCCAGCCCTATTTTGTATTTTATTTAGAGACAGGGTCTCACTGAGTTGCTTAGCACCTCCCTTGAACTCACAATCCTCCTATCTCAGCCTCCCAAGCCCCTGGGATTATAGGCGTGTGCCACCGTGCCCGGCACTGAATGCTACTCATTTTTAATGCCTATGTAGTAGTCTACTATGTAGAACTAACTGTAATTAACTAATTATTGTTGAGTAGTTACCTTTCTTGATTTTTCAACATTTTCATTCTACATTACAATTAGCCTCTTTGAGATATATAAATATATAATACATATTTGCAAACTTGTTCATTTCTTTCCTGAAAGTGAATTTCTGAATGGAAATTTGTTGGTCAAACAATATGGATATATTGAGGCTTTTGATTCACGTTATCAAATTGCTTGTAAAAAGTTATATCAATTTGTACCACTAAGCATACAGATGTGCCCATTTCATTCTTTTTTTTCTTTCTTTTTTTAAATGTGTCCATTTCATAGAATCTTCATCAATACTTAAGTCTTTTTTTAGTTGTAGGTAGACACAATACCTTTATTTTTCATTTATGTGGTGCTGAGGATCGAACCCAGGGCCCCACACATGCGAGACACATGCTCCACCGCTGAACTACAACCCCAGCCCCAATACTTAATAAGTTGTTTTTTTTTTTAGGTGTAGATGGACACAACACAATGCCTTTATATTTATGGGGTGCTGAGGATCGAACCTGGGTTCCGCCCATGCTAGGGGAGCACTCTACCGCTGAGCCACAATCCCAGCCCCTTAATAAGTTTTTAAATCTTGGAAATTCTGATAGGCAAAAAGAGAAATCAGTTTTTATTTTCATTGATTACTAGAGAGGCTGAATATATTTTCATATGATTATCAGTCAAGCATTTTCTTTTTTGAATTGCCCATTTGTGTCCTTGCACATTTTGAAAAATTTTTATTAGCTGTAGATGGACACAATACCTTTTGTTTGTTTTTATGTGGTGCTGAGGATGGAACCCAGTGTGTCACATGTGCTAGGCAAGAGCTCTACCACTGAGATATAACCCCAGGCCCTTTGCATATTTTAAAACTGGGATATTTGGGGCTGGGGCTATAGCTCAGTGGTAGAGTGCTTGCCTCACAGGTGTGAGGCCCTGGGTTCCATCCTCAGCACCACATAAAAATAAATAAAGATATTAAAAAACTGGGATATTTATCTTTTTTAAAAAAGAATTTTTATTTAAAAATTTTAGTTGACTCATGATTCTATTCATACTTGAGTGGCTTCTTCTTGTTTTTAAAACCTTCAATTTTAAAAAAATCAGGGCTGGGCATGTAGCTCAGTGAGAGCATTGGTTTAGATGCCAGAAGGGTTCAACCCCCAGCACTAAAAAAATCAATTCATAATAGTTTATTATTATAGACTAGTGATATTTAGCCATGTGTTTTATATATATATTCAACTTGCCAGTTTGTCATTTGTCTTTTAGTTTCATTATAAAGTAACATTACCTTTTAGCTATCATATGTCATGTTGAAATTATAGTTTTTTCAGTTTGTCATTTAACTTTATTAACCTTGTATTTTAACATTCTGAAGCTTTACTTATATTTAGGAAATTGTATTTATCAGTCTTTTCCTTTATGGATTTTTATTATATTTAGAAAGTCCTTCTCCATCCCCAAGGCTAAAGAAATTCACCAATATTTTCTCCTACTTCTTTGATGATTTTATATTTTACTTAAGCTACTTACACCTCAAGAATATGTCACGGAGTGGCTGGCAGTCTCAGGTCACTGAAGAATTCATTTCATGCATTCCAGGTAAACGTTATAGTAAGTTATTATGAAAACAAGACAAAAACTGAGTAGATATACAGCACCTAAATCATATATCACATTGTCAAAAATGAAAATATCGAATCTGCTGGTAAGATGAACAGGATATAAGGGGTATTGTTTTAATGGCTTGGGATGAAATTTTGCTTATATTCCAGGCTCATGAAACTCCATTATAACTAAGAGGGCAATTATCCCGAAATATATAAGGGCCTACTACGCAGTTTATGGGACTACAACAGTGAATAAAACAGAGAATTGCTGCTCTTAAAGATTGGGGTAAACCAACATTTCGGTAAGTGCCTTACAGAAAACTAAGCAAGTAGGGGCATGGGAGAGATTAGTATGGTAGATAGGGTGCTCAAGAAAGGTTTTCTCTGGGGAGGTGAGTATTTAAGAGGCTTGGATGATGAAAGTAAAGAATGAAAAATATGCCAGCTTAGGTCAAGTAGTTGAGGTGGGAACAAGTAGGTTTGTTGGGAAAAGAGTAAAAAAGTCACCCTAGCTGTTGTGTTATCAGAAACCAGAAAAATGAGGGAGGCAAGAAGCACCCCTAAAACCTGGGTAAGATTATTTTTCTTAACTGTGAGAGGAATTGGATGCTACGGGCACATTCCCCCCATTCCTTCAGGCATTACCATCTGAGAGGCTTTCTTAACCACCCTTTGATGAATTCCACTCCTATCAGATTTTCCCTTTCTTTTACCATCACCCAACCCTTTTCAAGTATTTCAAAGAATTACCACCCTAGATTGTTTTCTACCACTTTTAAACACTGTAATTCCTATTTGCCCTACAGGATACTTTGTCATCCCTATTACCTCCTTTACCCAAATTTTCTCCCTAGCATTTATCAATGGCTAATGTAATAGTTTTGTTTTTTAAATCCTAGTGGATTATCAAGAGCTACGAGAATTGAGGTTTTAGTCTATTTTAATTTCTTTAAAATTTTGGTCTACTTTAATTTTCTCAACATTCACGACGGTGCCTGACCCAGAGTTCGTGCTCAATAAATGTATGTTGAATTAAATGCAGGATGCTGTATGAGCTGGTCTGGACTGACTGTGTAAATCGATGCTAGATTAGACTAATACCACATTTCTCGCTCTCTGAAAAAGGCTTCAAGCAGCCAGACGGTGACGTCCTTCAGTTTACAAAATGGGAAAGCAAAGGTTCCCACAATTCTCAGAACGCGAATTTCTCGCCACAATTCAAAATGGCGGAAGAGGGTGGGGCCTGTCACATGGTGGGCGTCATAGCAGCTTTCCTTTTCCAAATCCACGCCCGCCTTGCCGCGTCGTCGGCCGTCCCCCTCCTCTGCCCGCCGAGCCTTTTCAAGGAATCGACTGGGATTGGCTAACTGGCTGGGAGTGGGCTGCGGAGCCCGGACGCGGCATCATCACTTCCTGTTGTGGGCAGTCGTTTCCTGTCGCTGCTTGGTAACAATAGGGAAGATAATGGCTGCCTGAGCAACGTCTCGGAGCAGGCGCTGGGGTAGAGGCGGGTCTCAACCAGCGACTCATCGGAGGCGGGCTTGAGAGAGGCGGCTGGGGAGGCGCGGAGAAGCCTCAGCGGAGACGGCCGAAACAACCGAGTGAGATCCTGAGCCTAAAACCGAGTAAGTGAAGACATGGGAATCCTCTGAGAAATGGATGTAGAGCGAGAGGAAGACAGCTGAGCCACTGCTGCCGCGTTCTCTCAAAATGGCCCGAGTGACGCGTTGTGGTAGAGGCTCAGCGCCGCCTCCGGACCCCAGGCCCGTTGCTGCGGGGGGCTCCGTGGCGTAGTCGCCGCTGCCATTTTAGTTGGGTGGTATACTCGTCCGGCTCTTTGAAGAAGGGGAAGAGGAGGTGGGTAGTAGTTCTCTCCGTGGCCCCGCGAGCCGCAGCCCGGGCCCTCCGGAGCCTTAAGAATTAAGGGGAGGCGGTGTTTGAGTTTTGGCCTCGGGCGTGAGAATCTTACAGTGCCTCGGGTTTTTCTCTCTGTTCTTGGGGGGAGGCTTCCCTCTCCACCCCTCGTTTTACATGGCGGGCTCGGGTTTGGGAAAAGGGGTAATATCTGGCTGCTCCGAGTCAGATGCTGGGAACTTTTGGGCCTTTAGATTTTCCCAGGATTTACAAAACCCTATTTTGAGCCCTTATGCAGGGCTTTACCAATTAGGCGCCCCCTGGGGCCGCGATGACATCTTCCTTGAAGGAACTGAGGCAACTGTGGTTTACTCCCTTGCTCTTATAACCCTGGTGTATCCTTTGCCAGTTATCACTGGAAGGATCCCCCCCCCCAAAAGGGAGGGAAAAGCCGTTGCATGTTTGTTGTTTTTCTTTGGGTAAGGTTGGGAGTTTGGCCAAATTACTTTCAAGTTAATTTCCGTTCAATCCTCCCAACAACCCAACCCCCTCCCCCCACAAAAAAAAAAAGCCTAAGGGTCTCTCTGCTTCTGCGGGCGGTACCTGCCACGTACGCCATAGCTAAGTAACTAGTATTAACCGGTTGGGCTTCTGCTTCCTGAATACTCAGTCCCTTTTTCCCTTATGCTGATTAATTTCAAGATGGAGGAGACAGCCACGTTCCTTCCCTAGACAGTTTCACCATACTTATTCCACAGGTTAGTCCGGGAATCTGAGGCCTATCTGACTTGTTATTTAGGTCATTTTTTCGTTTGGGGGCAAAAGGAAGTATTTATATCAGATTGTCATGCACCATTTGCAAGGCCCCACAGTAATTTTTTGCTGGAAATAAGGAGCCTGCAATTCCTGGGGCAGAATTAACCGCAGTGCTTTTGATGATTGAAGAGAGGAAGAAATGATAAATGTACTAATAACCATTTCTTTGGCTCTTCGTGATTACAAAGTAATTACTCATATCACCTCCATCAGGTACATTGTGTTAGTCCTGGAGGACTTGAGAGCAGGCAGGCACAGTTATAGGCCTGCCCCCTACTCAAATAGTTTTCTAAACTGTGAAAATATAAGTACCCAAAAAGATGAACCCAAATCCTTCTTAAAATACAATTTTAGGACAGACTCCTCTTATTGAAACATGTCACAAATGTGGTGATTTTTTTTTTAAAGTATCTTAGATCCTGCCTTAGCTAGTGTAATGTGCCAAATAAGGCATTGAAAGTGACTATCAGAATCTGAAAATAATTACTGGTCTGATAAGGAAAGGCCTATTTTAAGCAAGTTTATATTAAAAAGTAGATTGCCTCTCAGCCTGTAAAGAAATCTTATACTAATTCCTGGTTCCCTCTCACTTTCTTCATCTCCCCAAATATTCTGGTACTAATATTGAGTTAGGTTGGGTTATGATTGTGTAACTGAAATACATAGGATGTGTATTTTTAAAGGATGTGTCTTATTTCAAAAAAAGAAATGTATCTTATAAAAGAGGAAGAATAATGGATTCTTTTTTTTTCTAGAGCAGAGTGTGAAGAAAACTAAAATCCAGTTTATTGTAATTCAATACTATGTCATAACAGTCAGGTAATTTATTTTTTGTTGCGTCTCCTGATGATTTATATGTAGAATGCATGTTTACAAATATTTATTGTTCTGTTTTACAGGCCCTGTGGTTGGATGGGCTCATTGATATATATTAGTTGGTGTTGGGCATTCTTCATGATGAGAATGGGTATTTTTCACTGGGAATTCAAAGGGTAATGTTTCTCAGTACCTGAACTCACCAGTGCTTTATCTGTGAATTTTACTCTTTATCAGTACCTGTATAGAACAGAAAGAAAAATGGTTGCCTTAAATCATTGTTAGAACAACCCAAATATAAAAATAAAATAGCTTTTTAATTTCAGTGAATAGCTAAATGAAATATCAGAATATCTTACAGGAATGTAATTTACATTATTGTGTGTGGTGTTTGATTTTTTTTTTCCCTTCACGATTCAAAAATCATTGGTATATAATACCCTAATTGATGTTAATGCCTTTTATTATCATCACCATTGTTAAAGTAACCACATAGATTTATTGCCCTAACCAGGACACTTTTAAAAGCAAAGGGAACATTATTAATAGTTATTCCAGCACAACAGGTGCAAACCTAGATTATCATAGGCAAACTGGGATGGATAGCCTAAATTCATAACTAACTTCTGTTGAGGGCTTGTGTACTACTACAAAGCATCCTGAGAGGATGTTAATTTTTACAGAGAGCACTGAAAGTTAAGTAATTTGTCCTCAGTTAAAAAGCTAGTGAATGGTGGAACCTTCATTTTATCTCAGGTCTGTCCCACATTCAAGTCACCAAACTTTAATGCCCCTAGACCTCCCTGTTGCCCAGTTACATCAGAAATGCAGTGAAAATGAAAAGTTGTAATAAATCTCTAGGTTATGTTGCACTAAAAAGTTTTGTTAACTTAGCTGGGGGTGGTGATACCTGTAATCCCAGCTACACGAGAAGCTGAGGCAGGAGGATGGCAAGTTCAAGTCCAGTCTCAGGAACTTAGCAAGAACCTATCTCAAATTTTTGAAAAAGACTTGGGAGCAGCTCAGCGATAAAGCCCCTCAGGGTTCAATCCCCAGTACTCCCAGCCTCCCCTCCAAAAAAAAAAAAACAGGTTAACTGTTAAAAGTAATCTACTTTATGAAGCAGGTGACACATACCTTGCAATTATCCCTGCTTTTTTGTTGTTGGTGTTCTGTTACAGTTTGTTTCAACTATTAGAGCTCTTGATACAGGTTGGTAAACTTAATTTGAAAATTAGAAAAGGTTTAGGAAAAGGTTAATTAATAGTAAAATTCCTAGAAATATTAGGCTGATGAATATCTTTCAGATTAGTGAACATGTAGCGAGATGTTAACTAATACCATAGGTTAAATGGGGTATGTGTATTTATGGGATTATACTATGTGTATATTACTTCTTCCATAGCTCTGGTGGTCTGGGAAATAGAACACATCATTGACCAACCTCCTATTTCCTGGATTTACCTTAGTGTGGATTACAAATTAGAATGTGAGAAGTCTTGTCTAAGATCAGTGAGTTGCTGGAATTGGGGCCACTGCCTAGAATGGGGACAACTGTTTCTTTTGTAAGTCTACTTCTTAAAATTTTGTATAACACAAAGATTTCTAAAACCTTATGGCCTGTTGATTTCTAGAAGTATCCAGGTTATGCAATACTTTGAAGTTGTGTTGTGTTTTGTTTGTGGATACTTGAGATTGAATCAGGGGGTGCTTTACCATGGAGCTTGGGATCCTTCTGCCTCAGCCTCCTGAGTAACTAGGATTACAGGTGTGCACCACAGAGTTTTGATAACTAGTATAAGCTACCAATCATATTTATGTCTTTTTTTCAATAATCATAATAGCATCTACATATGTGCAAGACATATCTATAGACAGCATCTGGTGTATACATATAGATTTATGGACCTCTTGTAATTTTACAACTGCAGGTTAAGTTGCTGTTACAATGTTTGATGGTTTAATGGAGTCTGAATATTAATGAACATGAAACTTTCTGGCAGAGAAGGAGATATTTGTGTTAAATGTTTTAAATTTTTTCTGGAGTGAAAAAAGTCCCCTTCCTCCTAATCTCTACGACTGTAGGAAGAAGTTAGCTATAATTTTCATTGATCAAAGTTCCCTTTAATAGTAGTTAAAACTAAGGTGACCATATAAAGTACCCAAACTGAAATACTTTTTTTTTTTCTTTGGTACTGGGGATTGACACTCAACCACTGGGCCACATCTCCAGCCCTATTTTATATTGTATTTAGAGACAGGTCTTGCTGAATTGCTGAGGCTGGTCTCAGACTTGCGATCCTCCTGCCTCAGCCTCCCAAGCCGCTGGGATTATAGGCTTGTGACACTGCACCCAGCCCAAACTGAAATATTTTGAGGACAGATTAATCATTATTTTAGCACAAGTATGAACCATTACTCTTCTGGACAAAACAGGCATATA
Organism: Marmota marmota marmota; assembly: GCF_001458135.2. Taxonomy (NCBI): domain Eukaryota; kingdom Metazoa; phylum Chordata; class Mammalia; order Rodentia; family Sciuridae; genus Marmota; species Marmota marmota. Next base: position 2,366,908 of record NW_026000338.1, read on the forward strand.
TGGGCATCCCCATGTCAAGTCTATGTAGGAACACTTGTTCAGGAAGGACAATTGACAGAATGCTGGTCCAAAATAAAATTGTTTTCCTCAAATAATATGTGACTGGTGTAGATAAAATATTTTAAGTTGATTTTTTTAAAATAGGAAATCTTTTTTTTTACTCTCCCCTCGCCCCAATAGGAAATCTTAAGTTCTTAAAATCGTATGTTAGTTGATGATGAATACCAGCATTGCCAGTAATTAGTGATTTTACATTAATAACTTTTAATAAACACTTGAACTGTCTTTTTTTTTTAACTTCTTGGAAGCAATGAGAGCAGCAAATCAAAATTGAGTTTATGAATAAGACCAAATTCTGATTTAGTGATGTAACTCAATAGAATAACATGAAATGGGTAATGAGATTAAGGTACTTGAATGAGACGAAATGTTGTCATAATGGTTTTCTTCTTTAACTGACTTGATGGTATAAATTGGCAGCATGGCATGTTCTTCTGTCCTTTGTTCTACTTTACTGGAGTTCTTAGTACTCTTGTTTCAATTTAACTTTTTTAGAGGGTTGTAGTGGTCAAAATTGTAAGTTGCTAGTTAATAGACTTCCTGCCAAGAGATTAGACACAGGAGGGACATTCCTGAGTCCTTTTGATTTGTTTTTGCTGCCCTTTACAGGTGGTAAAGATAGAATAATACAAGTGAGGCTAAGCTACTACTGCCATTCAGATAATTTATAATCTCTTATTGCTGTAGTAGTAGCAGTGGTGAATGCCTTAGTAGCATCTTCTGATAGGCCACTGTTAGAAATTCTCAACAAATTGTGTGGTTGGTGAAAGGTATCTTGCAATTAGTAGAGATAGTAATACATCAACCTTACCCTGTTTCTTTTTTTTTTTTAAAGAACGTTTTATATTTCGTTTTACAAAGATAAGGTAATCAAGTAAAGGGAGATAAAAATACATAGTGACCAAATCTACAGTGAGGAAAGCACAGTTTCTAAGTTTACATGTTATTTACGTTATTTCTTAAGTTTTACTTTTTTAACCTCTTAGATTGCATCTTAATCAAAATCACAGATTCGTTGACATGGAAGGTACCTTGTATATGGCTTAGTCTAATATTGTATAATGTTGAGGGAGCTCTTGAGGCACAAGAGGTGTAATGATTTGATTAAAATTCACATAGCCTGGTTACAGACAGCACTAGAATTTTTATTTTCTTTTTCATAGAGCTGAATTCCCCTCTGCTATCCATGTATAGAATAAACAAGTTATCTGGTTGTTACCAAACATTTATGTGTCTATTAAAAATGTCATAAATTTTAATTACACATTCTATATGTGAAGAATTGACAGCACTTTCAATGTATACTCATATGATGATACTTTATATCCTCACCTCAAATTCAGTAGTAATTTAACTTTTTAAAAACTTTATAAAAAACTATAAAAACTTTTTTAAAACTATATAAAATAATTTTGGTGATGGCATTATTTTTTTTTTAAATATATTTCTTAATATTTATTTTTTAGTTTTAGATGGACACAATATCTTCATTTTATTTGTATGTGGTGCTAAGAATCGAACCCAGTGCCTCACGCATGCCAGGCGAGCGCGCTATCACTTGAGCCACATCCCCAGCCCTGGTGATGGCATTATTGAGCTAACATTTTGTTGACAAAAGATCACATGCCATTAATGCTTATATCCTTTGGTAGGTTTTTTTTAAGTTCTGGGGAGTGAACCCAGGGGTGTTTTACCACTAAGCTATATCTCCAGCCCTTTTTATTTTGAGACAGAGTTTCACAGAGTTGCTGAACCTGGCCCCAAACTTGTAATCCTCCTGCCTCAGCCTCCCAAGTTGCTAGGAAATTTTTTTTCCCTTTTGGTACTGGGGATTGGACTCACAGGTGCTCAACCAATGAGCTATATACCCTGGTCTTTTTTTTTCCTTTTTTTTTTTTTTTTTTTTTGATACAGGGTCTTGCTAAGTTGCTGAGGCTGTCTTTGAATTTTTTGATCTTCCTGCTTCAGCCTCCTGAGTATGCCACCATTCCTGGCTTAAATGACTTTTCAACTCTTAATATCATAACAAAATTAATTTTTTATTTAAACTGGTTTGTCCTACTCTAGCATGTTATCAAGTTTGGAACTTGGATGAACGGGTATGCAAAAGGTGATGATGCTCAACATATTTTAGTGGTTGGTTGATGTTAGATTACTTTAATTTGTTCATCTAACCCAGCCCTTTTTTGTTTTTAGAAAGAGGCAGTTTCTTCCAGACTTAACAGACATAGCTTATTTTAAAATCAGCATTTACATAAGCATTTAACTTGATGTTTCAAGATTGTTTTTTTTAAGTTGTCAGTTGACATTTATTTATTTACTTATATGTGGTGCTGAGAATCTAACCCAGTGCCTCACATATATTAGGCAAGCACTCTACCACTAAGCCACAACCCCAGCCCTCTTTTGTTGTGTGTGTGGAGCTTGGATTTGAACCCAGGGTCAAGATTGTTTTCTAAGTCTATTTTGTTAACAGTTTTTAAGCTTTTTGTTAACAGTTAAGGGTACTATGATGTAGTATAGCCATTTATTATGTGCATATTTATACTGAGCTCCAGATCTCCTGACTCATTAATACTAAAAAATAATAAGTGAATTTTCTCTTTAATTTTTGTGGTACGGGGGATTTAACTCTGGGGAGCTCTACCACTGAGCTACATTCCCAGCTCTTTTTATTTAATTTTTTAAAAATATTTTTTAGTTGTAGATGGATACAATACCTTTATTTTGTTTGTTTTTATTTTTATGTGGTGCCGGGGATCAAACCAGGTGCCTCATGCATGCTAGGCAAGTGCTCTACCACTGAACCACAACCCTGGCCCCCAGTTCTTTTTATTTTTTAAGAAAGGCTCTCACTAAGTTGCCCAGGCTGGCCTCAAACTTGCAATCCTCCTGCCTCCCAAGTAGCTGGGATTACAGGAGTACTGGACCGTACCTGGATTAAATGACTTTTCAACTATAATATCATAACAATATTCTTTTCATGGACTAAGTGTATTGAATGAGATCATACTATTAGCCGTGGTCAGAAACAGTAATTTGCATAATTAATGTAATGGTTGTAGAAGTTAATTCCTTTTTTGAAATTATTCTTTAAAATTCTCAGGGTGTGGTTCTTACAAAACTGGTTCACTACCAAGAAATAAAAATTGAGCCAACATTAGACTTCCCCATTTTGTGTGTGTGTGTGTGTGGTGCTAGGGATCTAACCCAGGGCCTTGTGCATGTGAGGCAAGCACTCTGCCACCAACTGAGCTATATCCCCAGCCCTAAACTTCCTTTTTGAAGTCTATCCTTTTTGGGAAGAAGTCTATTAAGTTGCTATTCTTCAGTTAAAATAACATATTCTTACATATGTAAGAATTTAAGAATATGAGCCAGGTTGTAGTGGTACACTGCAATTTAGCTGGTACACTACAACCGTAATCCCAGATACTCAGGAGACTAAAGCAGGAGGTTGTAAATCTCTATTACAACCACAATATTATCATACCCAAGAAATTTAACACTGATACAATAGGTTTTCTAATATTCAGTTGACATTAAAATTTCTAGCTGGGCATGGTGGCCATGCCTGTAATCCCAGCGGTTTAGGAGGCTGAGACAGGAGGATCGCAAGTTGAAAGCCAGCCTCAGCAAGAGTGAGGTGCTAAGCAACTCAGTGAGACCTTGTCTCTAAATAAAATATAAAATAGGTCTGGGGGTGTGGCTTAGTGGTTGAATGCCCCTGAGTTCAATCCCTGGTACTAAATATTTATATAAATTTCTTCAATTATTCCCCAAATGTCTGTATAGATATGGTTTTTTTTCATTTAGTATTTAGCCAACATCTGTGGATTTCACTTGGTTAAGAACTGTATTTAGTTTTCTTAAAAAACATCCCCCACATTTTTATTTTTTTATTTTAATTTTTGTTTTTCAGGACATTGACTTTTTTTAAAGCAATTTTTTTTAGTTGTCAGTTTACCTTTATTTATATGTGGTGGTGAGAGTTGAACCCAGTCCAGTGCCTCACACATGCCAGGCAAACACTCCACCACTGAGCCACAACCCCAGCCCACATTGACATCTTTGAAGAGTCTAGACCAAATGTTTTGTAGAAAGGTCCACAATCTAGATTTGTCTGATTTTTTTTTTAACCACATGGTTAGATTCAGTTTGAACATTTTGATAATCCTACAAAGTCGTATGGTTTTCATACACTCTGGTCTCATCACCCCCTTACTTAAAAATTATTGATAACCCAAAGACCTTTTGCATATCTGAAATATATGTCAAGATTATCATAGTAGAAATTAGACCTGATAATTGTTTTGAAACTTTAATTACCTCATTTAAAAAATAGCAAATCCATTAGATGTTAACTTTCTAAACCAAAAATTTTAGTGAGAAAAATGGGATTGTTTTACATTTTTATGTCATTTTAATGTCTGTCTTAATAGAAGACAGGTAAGTCTCTGCATCTACATTCAGTTTGTTGTTTTGTTTGAATTGTATGAAGAAAATTTGTCCTCATAAGGATAAGCAGTTGTAAAATGGAAGAGTATTTTAATTTAATTTTCAGACTTTAAAAGTAGTGATCATTTCATTAGGGATTTTCTCTTTTTATTATCACTTCTTATTTTGTCCATAATAAATTTTTAGTAGTTTTTTCTTCAAAAAAGCATTTTGGTAATCTTAAAATACAATTTATAATGTAAGGCCTATAAATGCTTAATTTTTTACCTTTAATTATCAATTTTCAAAGTAACTAGTTTGTACCTTAGCGCAATCCCCAATGTTTTCCAATAAGTTTTGTTTCTCTCATTCCTTTTCTTATTATTTACTCACATCTTTTTTTTGTTAAATTTGTGTTTTAATCAAGAAATAAAATTCTCAGAGTGAATGAACTGTTATAGATTACTTAATTACTGATTAAATCTCAGGATTGGTTTTCTTACTGGTTTCTCCTACCCCAAATTCAATTTATCTGATACAAGTGTATATTTATTGACCAGATGAATAGTATTTCATGGCAGGTGTGTATGTGTGTTTGCAGAGCTAGGGATCAAACCCAGGGCCTCATGCATACTAGGTAAGCACTGTACCACTGAGCTACATCCCTAGCCCTGAGTAGTTTTCTGAAATGACTAGATAAAATCTCTAATTTGGCTCCTTGCTTCTTGTGTGGTTTTCTTGATTTGTCTGTTTGGGGGTTTTGTTTGTTTGTTTGCTTGATTGGTTGGTTTTTTTTTTTTTGTTTTTTTTTGTTTTTTTTTGCTGGGGATTGAACCCAGGGATGCTTTGTTACTGAGCTTCATCTTCAGCTCTTTTTTAATTTTTTGAGAAAGGGCCTCACCAAGTTGCTGAGGTTGGCCTAGAACTCAGGGATGTTTTGCCACTGAACTACATCCCCAGCTCTTTTATTTTATTTTTTGAGAAAGGGTCTCACTAAGCTGCTGAAGCTGTACTCAAGCTTGTTATCCTCCTGCCTCAGTCTTCTGAGTCACTCAGATTACAGGTGTGCACCACCATGCCCAGCCTGGTTCCTTGTTTCTAGGAGTGGAATCGGATAAATTGCAAAAAGTTGACTTATTTGGAATAATTCCTGCTAGGTTCTTGCTGCTTATGAGATGTTTTGTGGGCTGGGGGTGTACTTCAGTGATCTCGTGTGTGTGAGGCACAGGAATCAGTCAAAAGATGTTTTGTCATTTTGGAAGATTTTCCCTCCCGGTGCTGGGGGATTGAACCCAGGGCCTCATATGCTAGGCAAGTGTTCTACCACTGAGCTACATTCCCAGACCCATTTTTGGAAGTTTTCATATAAGGAGTGAACATGGTATTAAAGACTCATGGTGAGATTGAATAGTTTGGTCTTGCCTATTGGGATAAAAGGAATATATTTTAAAATACATCAGCTTGGGATATATTGGGAGGCAATTGTCATTTAGTGAAAAGATGACTGAATTTGGAATCAGGACATCTGGGTTTAATTATTGTCCTTTTCCTAGCCACATGGTCTTTGATAAATTACTTCCTCTTGCCATGTTTCTGTTTCTCATCTGTAAAGTAGAGGTTGTGATTCCTACTTAATGGTATTGTTGTAAGAATTAAGTGAAATACAGGTAAAAGCCCTATGTAAATATAGGGTGATGGGTATTGCCTGTAACCAGGGAGAGAGCTAAATGGTTTAAGAATAATTATAATTTGTTGTCTAAATTATGTTTTATTGGTACTCTCTTCATAGAAATAATTATTTAAAAATGGATGAAGCTAGTCATGCTCAAGCCAGAATTTGTCTTATATACATGAATGTTATAACTTGAAAGTGAGATAATTAAATAGATCTAAAATTCTGTCTTTTATGATGATGTTGAAGGAGTCTAGGGGTATGTATGGTTTCTTTTTTCTCTTTTTTTTTTTAAGTTGTGCTGGGGATTGAACTCAGGACCTTACTGCATGCCAGGTGAGCACTCTACCACTGATCTACCACTGATCTTTTCAGCCCTCTTCGTTTCTCCTACTAGTTAAACCAGAAATGTACCACAGTGTCATTGACTACAAAGTAGAATCTGGAAACCCATTTTGTTAACGGAATTCTTCTCTCATATTTTCATACCAAAATGGAGAAAAGTCTGTTTATAATTTGTATTAACATCTTTGACATGCTTTAACCTTTAAGATGTTCTTTTTCACTTATCAAATAGTGGTGTTTACATCTACTAGAAGCAGAACTTGTTATGGTTTATATTTATTAGATTTCTTCATTTTATGCCACTTAACTGGCACAGGACTGCTTAATGAGACTGGGTTCATTGGGTGTGTGAGAGTAAGATTATTTTTCAGGGCATTTGAGAACATGGCTTGCATTTCATTTTCTTTGAAAATGTGATTGATTACCAATGGTCTTGGGACCTCTGAACCTAAAGGAGAGAGGTACATTTGACCTGCATTCCTAGTTCAGGGGAAATGCAGAATTAAGTCTGAGAGGATAGAGACTTTGTGCAAAAGTAGAGAATTAAATCAGATTGTTCTTTCCCCGTCTCTTAACTAACCTTGTTGCTTGGATTGAAGTCTCTACCTTAACAAAAACATTGTGTTCTGTTTAATGAAGCCTTGCCAGTTTGGTTACAATTTTGAATTCCTGCTGCGGGAATTCCATCATTTGGGGATATATTTTCCATATATGAATTATTTAGGGGGAAAGGAGAACAGTATGCTATTATGGAAATAATAGTAATTTTGGTTTGTTTGCATGATGCTTGTGAGTGTCTCATTGTTATATTTTTTAATTAAAGAATAAACTAAAAAACCCCTCTTGTAGAATGAAATTCAGGCTCACCAGGCAGGAGTTATTTAAGATTCAACAATCTCATCTTAAATCCCAACTACTGGGGAAGATGATGAAGGAAAATTACAAGTTTCAGGTCAGCCTTGTCAAATTAGACCTTGTCTCCAAATTAAGCAAACAATAAAAAGGTTGGGGATGTCACTCAGTGGTAGAGTGCCCCTGGGTTCAATCACCAGTACTGTTTAAAAAAAATTTTTTTTCACCAATCTCCAGAATTAGTGTCAGGAGAGTTTGGAACAGAGGTATAATGTTGTGTCTCTGGTCTCCATGTAGGAAACTAGAAATTCCAAGATTTAAGAGTGAATAATTTTTGATATTAGGGATTAAATCTAGGGACACTCTACACTACTGAGCAACATCCCCAGTCCTTTTTGTTATTTTGAGACAAGAGTCTCACTAAGTTCCTGGGATGGGTTTGTAATTCTCCTGCCTTGGCCACCTGGGTTGCTGGCATTGCAGCATAGGAAACTTATTCCAGGGCTAAGGATTTAGGTCAATGGTAGAATGCTTGCCCAGCATATGTGCAGCCCTTGGTTCAATCCTTAGCACCACAAAAAAGAAAGAAAAATATTAGTATCTATCCTATGTGTATGTACAGAGTGTTCAGCATTGTTATTTTGTTTTCAAAACAAAGGGGATGTACAGTGGGTTTATAGAGTATAAACAGTATATTGAGAACATTTGGAACTCTTTCTATACTTGAGCTTTTTCTACCTTTAAAGCAAATGCAGGGCTAGGGGATGTAGCTTAGTGGCATGGGTCCAGAGTTCAATCTCCAACATTTTCTCAAAAAAAAAAAAAAAAATGCTTTAAAGCTGTGTCTTCCCATATGGTAGCTACTAACTCTGTGGCTATTGGACAGTTGAAATGTGTCTAGTGTAACTATGAAAGTAAAGTTTTAATTTTATTTCATTTTAAATTAAAAAACTAAAATGTATAAAATGATTTTCCAGGGGCTGGGGTTGTGGTCCAGTGGTGGAGCGCTTGCCTAGCATGTGTGAGGCACTGGGTTTGATTCTCGGCACTGCATATATAAATAAAATAAAGGTCCATTGACAACTAAAAAATATTTTTAAAAAGTAAAATAAAATGATTTTCCACTAAACACAACTTTATTGTTTTGGAAGTTTAGTGTTTTAAAAAATCATCTCAGTGATTGATATTGATAGTACATTAAATTGATGATTTTTTTTTCTTTTGAGGTGCCAGAGTTAGAACCCAGGGCCTTGAGCATGCTAGAAATGCTCTAACACTGAACTACACCTAACAGGAAAAGTGATGTTTTGGTTTTGTTAAGCAAAATCGTTTTTTTTGTACCAGGGATTGAACCTAGGATTACTTTACTACTGGACCACATTCCCAGCCCTTTTTATTATTTTATTTCAAGACAGGGTCTTGCTAAGATGCTAGACTGCCTTTGAACTTGTGATTCTCCTGCCTCAGCCTCCCAAGCTGCTGGGATTACAGGTGTGCACCACTATGCCCAGCTTCAATAACATTTTTTAAATTTACCCTTTTTTTACTTTGTTTCTAGGGCTGGGGATCAACCTCATGCATGCCAAGGCAAATGCTCTACAACTGAGCCATATTCCCATTCAAGAGTTTACTTTTTTGATGTGGCTGCTCAAAAATTTTAAATTACATGTGGTTCACATTGTGTTTCTTTTGGACTGTGCTGCTTCAGACAGGTTATTAAGGGAAATGAACTCAATATTCACATTGGATTTGGTTCAGTGGTTTAAATATCTACACTGTGTAAGGCATTTTGCTAGTGGCTTTTGGAGGAGTTTTAAAAGGACTATAAGTCTTATTCTTTCTCTAAAGGAAACTACTTGGGAAGAGAAGACTCATAACATTTAACAAAAGCATCATGAAGGCAGGAAGTGCCACTCTGGTGGCACAGACAAGTATTGTATGCTGAGATGGGTGGAAAATTGCTAGCTGAGATAGTAGCAGCTTCATAGGAGGTAAGATTCCATAGACTTTGAAAGAGTGACTGAAATAGGGAGAGACTAAGGAAAGTCTGTAAGGAAAGTAGGAATAGAATAAAGGATACAGTATGTTGGGCAGGGGTGGGGCAACACAAAATAGATTGGTCTTTCCCAGAAATTGCTATAATTTTGTGTCACTGGAGTATGTAACTTTAAAAGACCTTTGCCCAGAACAGAAGACCAAGAGACTGAACTATCCTTAATGACATTTTAGTTCAAAGGATCTTTTGAAATTAGCCTGTTCTTACTCCTACCTGATAAGGAATATTTCTTTTTAATATTCAGCATCTTCTTGAATATTTCCAGAGATGCATAACTTTCCTTGCTTCAGGAGGCTGGTTACATCTCCATTTTGGAGTTTTGTCATACTGTTGTATTAGAGACGGGGTCTCACTGAGTTGCTTAGCACCTTGCTGTTGCTGAGGCTTACCCTGAACTCATGATCCTCCTGTCTCCGCCTCCTGAGCCACTGGGATTACAGGCATGCACCATAGTGCCTGGCCCCTCCCTCCCTTCCTTCCTTTCTCCCTCCCCATATATATATATATATATATATAGATAGATAGATAGATAGATAGATAGAGAGAGAGTTGCAGATGGACACAACACCCTTATTTATTTTTTTAATGTCATGGTAAGGACTGAACCCAGTGACCCACACATGCTAGGTGAATGCCCTGCCACTGAGCCACAACCCCAGCCCTTTTTATCTATTTCTAATTTGACACAGTGTTGTGTGCTTGTCTCTGGTGGGTGGG
>NW_026000338.1:2378264-2381742 GCF_001458135.2 Marmota marmota marmota
TCTCAGGGGAGGGTTGCAGTACTAGAGATTGAATTCAGGGCCTCGTGTATGCCAGGCAAGTGCTCTACCACTGAGCTATATCCCCAGTTTCTCCCACTCACCATCCCTTTTTGGGGCACTAGGGATTGAACTCAAGGAGTACTCTTATCTCTAGCTATATCCTCAGCCCTTTATTTTATTTTGAGATAGCATATTGCTTACCTTGAACTTGGAATCATCCTGCCCTGGACTCCCAAATTGCTGGGATTATAGGCATGCGCCACTGAGCCTGGACCCTGAATCCTTTTTTTATTTCCTTGTAGTAAGATTGAACTCAGGGCCTCGGGCATGCTAGGCAAGTACCCTACCACTGAGCCACATCCCTAGCCCTTTATTTTGAGACAGAGTCTGCCTAGGCTGGCCTGTAATTTATGATCTTCCTGCCTCAGCCTCCTATGTAGCGGAGATTACAGGAGTGTGCCACCAAGTCTGGCCGGTGCTCTCTTTATGTTATACCTCCCAATATTTGAAGATAATTGTGTCCTTTTTTTAGACTTTCTTCAGGATAATCATCTCCAGGTAATTAAGCCATTTATATATTTTATTTTTTGAGACTGGGATAAGTCGTCTTGTGTTGCCCAGGCTGGGCTTGAAGTCAGTTCTCCTCCCACCTCAGCTTCCTGAGTGGCTGGGATTACAGGCCTATACTCCAGTGCTTGACCTGCCATTTCTTTTGTTTATAGGTTTTTCACCATCTTGGTCATTCTAGATTTGCTTGTGTTTGTCATTTTCCTTTTGGAGATATTTTTAAAATGTCACAGGTAGTCTAAACAGCAGGTTTCAATGGGGCTGTTACCTGCTTTTATTTGAACACTGCAGTATATGAAAGCAACTTGTGACTCTGTTAGTTACTTAGCAGCCAGGTCAAACAGGCTTTTTTACTGAGTTTGTGGTAGGTAAGAACTTTTGAGTTCTTTTTCATGTGAACTGCCAAGACAGGTTCTTCCCCTACTCTTTACTTTTGCTATGAGTTATTTATTTTAGCCTGATCACTCTTAATAAAAGTGTGCAAAGTGGGACATATATCATCACTGTGTCATTTTATTTTAGCCCATAGTTGACTATGAATTCAGAATATTACTTATGTACATCTTTTAACTCCCAACATTGAGTTGTTTTTGTATTTGGTGAGAATGTCTTTAACTGATTCGTCCAAATGGTGATTAAATTTTTGGTCCGGGGAGATACCGGGGATTGAACTCAGGGGCACTCGACCACTGAGCCACATCCCCAGCCCTATTTTTTATTTAGAGACAGGGTCTCACTGAGGTGCTTAGCACCTCGCCATTGCTGAGGCTGACTTTGAACTCATGATCCTCCAGCTTCAGGCTCCCGGGCTGCTGGGATTACAGGTGTGCACCACCACACCAGTCTCAAATGGTTCATTTTTAAATGCTAAGTTTATAGGGTGATTTGCAGGTTAACACTGCTCCATGATCTTTTTATTTTCAGTACTGGGGATTGAGCCCTGGGCCCTCGCACATGCTAGGCAAGTGCTGTACCACAGAGCTACATCTCCAACTCTTTGAGACAGGGTCTCACTAAGTTTCCCAGGCTAAACTCAAGCTTGTTATCCTTCTGCCTCAGCTTCCTGAGTTGCCGGGATTATAGGCATGCACCATCATGCCTGGCTTGCTCCATAATCTTTGAGGGTAGTATATTAACAGCCGTGAATCTATTAAACTGAATTATCATCAAGCTCCTTCCTTCAGTGTGATTCTAGGTTCAGCATCAGCATCACCTGGTGGCTTATTAGTAATGCAGATTCTCAGGTCTCATTCTACTGAATCGGAATCTCTATTTTAACAAGATTTTCAGATCTTTCACATGTATGCTGAAGTTTAAGAAGTACTGGGCTAGCCCATGTTTTTCCATCATGATAGGAAGAGAAACTCCATATCCTGTGCAGAAAACAAATCAGTAAGTTAGCATTATTACCCTATAGAATTAACTGTGGAATTTCAAAAATACTCATGTCTGTCTGACCTAGAGAAATATTCCCGGGTGATTTCTAATGTACAAGCCAAAGTTGAGAACTATCCCTATGTAAAGCCAATAAGAATTTGGCAGTGAATTCCACCTCTGGTGGACATGTTTTCTTCTACATGTTAGCAGTATATCTGATAGTCTGTTACAGAATTTTCCCCGAGTGTGTGTGTGTGTGTGTGTGTGTGTGTGTGTGTGTTTTTTTCTTGGGATTGACCCCAGAGCCTTGCACATACTAGGCAAGTGCTCTATCACTGAATTGCATTCCCAGCTGTCCCCTGAGTTTGTTGTTACGTTTTACTGTGCTATCATTTCTAGACTTTACCTTTTATGAAGATTGAATAATTTTTTAAAAGATATTAGATAATCTTTTTTGGCATTTATTTTTTAGTTGTAGGTGGACACAGTACCTTTATTTCACTTATTTACTTTTATGCAGTGCTAGGAATCGAACCCGTGCTTCATGCATTCTAGGTGAGCATTCTTCCTCTGAGCCACAACCCCAGTCGCCCATTTTTAATATATATATTTTTTTTAGTTGTCAATGGGCTTTTATTGTTATTTATTTATATGCAGTGCTAAGAATCAAACCCAGTACCTCATGCATGGGAGGCAAGCACTCTACCACTGAGCTACAACTCCAGCCCCAGAAGATTGAAACATTTTTAAAGCTAGTGTTTTACCATCTTCATGATATTGTAAAGATTTTTGTTGTTAGGAATTATACGTGTTTTTGTGGTACTGGGGATAGAAACCAGGGATGCTCTACCACTGAACTATATCCCAGGTCCATTTATTTATTTGTTTGTTTGTTTATTTTGAGAAGGGGTCTTGCTAAATTTGCCAAGGCTGACCTCAAACTTGTGGTCCTTCTGCCTCAGTCTTCAAGTTCCTGGGATTACAGGCATGCACCATCACATCCAGTACAAGTTATGCATTCTTCTTGGCTCTGAATTCTCTGAGAAGTTTGGGGTTTTTTTTTTCATTCTTTAAATTAGAAGGTAATTCTCCTTGTTGAAAAAAAATAGAAGCTGAGTGGCCCTACCTTCCATCTTCTCAGTATAGTCCATCCCTCCTATGCTTAGTATAAGACGCCTTTCTTGTTTCAGATGCTGTTTTTTAATCTTCTTCACATGTTCGCAAGTTTCTATTCCTTCTGGGCTTTAATCTTCTTGATGCTATTCTTAAGGCTTAGTGCCACTGTTGTTAATTGTCCTTGGCATATGAGTTTTCTGTTATCTGTGGTTCATGTCCTTGAAGTGTCAGAACTTATCAGATGTTTTTACCTTCCTTGGAAAAATTTATATTTTTAATCAGTTTTTTTGTGATATTGAATCCAGGGCCTCAGCATGTTAGACAAATGCTCTAGTACTGAGCTGTACCTCTAGCCTAGAAGATTTGTATTTTTAAAGCTTATTAATCATCTTTTTTTTTTTTTTTTTTTTTTTTTTTT
>NW_026000338.1:2381761-2459894 GCF_001458135.2 Marmota marmota marmota
TTTTTTTTTTTTTTTTTTTTTTTGTACTGGGGATTGAACTCAGGGGCACTTGACCACTGAGCGACAATCCCAGCCCTATTTTGTATTTTATTTAGAGACAGGGTCTCACTGAGTTGCTTATCACCTTGCTGTTGCTGAGATTGGCTTTGAACTAGTGATCCTCCTGCCTCAGCCTCCCAAGTTGATGGGATTACAGGCATGTGCCACCATGCCTGGCCCAGTCCTAATTTTTTATTTTGGCATAGGATCTCACTAAATTTCTGAGACAAACCTCAAACTTGCAATACTCCTGCCTTTAGTCTCCAAAGTTGCTGGGATTACAGCTATGTGCCTCAATGCACAACAAAGTCTATTAATCCTAGAATTATTTTCAGAATTATTTACTCATCCTTCACAAGTGAGTCTTGTCCTGTCATGTTATTGGCATTCAAAATATTAATTGCTTTAAGAACATGCACTAAATGTTACTGGTGGTTTTCTTTGGTTTTGAGGTATTACAGCTGGAGTTTCTTTTTCCTTTGTGCCTCTCTGCACTTTAAACAAATCAGTTGCTTTTGCTTTTGCTATTCCCATTAGTAAATTGTAGGGGGAAAAATGGCTTTTGTTGTTTTGTTTTTAGTGCTTGAGCCACATAATTTATATGGGTGTTTATTTAAGCTGATTTTCCTAGTCTTCCCCAAAAGTTTCAAGTTATAAAGATAGCATTTGTCAGAAATTTCTATTGTTTAATCTTAATCAAAATTAAGGAATCTTACTTATGGGATTAGGGAACTCTTACCAAAAATATTATGGTCTACTCCCTCCATTTCTTCAACATACTTTTATTTGTTTAAATAATGTTAGGATATTTACAAGAACAATGATCTAAGGAAAATAAAATGTAAATCTAGGTGTGCCCATGTCTAGACTAAAGTTTCCTTAGGCTCAGCAAGCAGGCAGTTTGACAAGATAAGCTTCTTAACGTTTATATCTGGAAAAGGGTTTTTAAAGAATTTTTCTCTTTAGAATGGATTTGTAAATGTTCTGGTACTTCAAATATTGTGTGTAGGTATGCAGGGGGTTAAATCTTAGTACCAATATAGACTTAATCTTTTCCCCACAAACCAAATTTCATATTGTCCTTGTCTGTTGGGGCTACTGTAATACAATATCATATAGTGGGTGGCTTATGAACAACAGAAACTTATTTCTTACAGTTTTGGAGGCTGGAAAGTTGGAATCAAGGGAGTGGCAAATTTGTTTTTTCTTGAGGGCTGACTTTTATCCTCTTTGGTATAAGGGGCAAGGCGGCTCTCTCGGGCCTCTTCTAAAAAGTGCACTAATCCATTCATGGGGGTTCCATTCTCACAACCTAGTACTTTTCCCAAAGGTCTCACTTCCCGATACCTTGAGGGTTAGTACTTCAGCATGTGAATTTTAGGAGACAGAAGTAAAATTTTCACAAAAATTCTCTTTTTGATACCAGGGATTTAACCCTGAGATATAACCCAGAGATACTGAGCCACATCCCCAGTACTTTTTTATTTTTTGAGTCAGGGTCTTGATAATTTGCTGAGGCTGATCTCGAACTTGCAGTCCTCCTGTCACAGCCTCCCAAATTGCTGGGATTACAAGCGTATACCACCATGCCCAGCAAAGTTTTTATTTTTTGAGATAGGGTCTCACTAATTTGCACAGGCTGGCCTCCAACTTTTAATCCTCCTGCCTCAGCTTCCTGAGTCACTGGGACTACAGGTGTGTGTCACTATGCCTGGCAAAGAGAACTGTAAATTGGTTTTATTTTTTATGGTACTGATGATTGAACCCAAAGCTTCCCACATGAGAGGCAAACAGTCTACCACTGAGCATAACACCCTCCCCATAAGCATATGATTTTAATGAAGCATGCTCATCTCTTGGAGGAGGCATTTTCAGAACTTTGATAGCTTCTTTTGAATTTCACCTTTTAGTATCTCATACAGCACAGTTAGTATTTCCAATTGAATGTTACATAGAAGCTCCTCAGTTGCATGGATAAATGGATTTTGAAATAAGGAAATTTCCTTTACATTTACATTTACATTAAGGTCCAAACACCACTTCTGAAATTATAGTTTGAGCTCCAAAAATAAATCTGTAAATTTGTATGGGAATAGAGCTCTTGTTTCTCTGACAGCACAAGCAAGTACATAGAACAACTTGACATTATTTGTGTTGCCAGTGCTAGTTATTATTGGATTGATTAGTATTGGTTTTTAATATAAACATTGTTTGCCTTATTACTCATTAAGAAACATTATCAAGTCCACAGCAAAAGCTAATTTCCCAAGCCATTCATTGTTTGAAAGTAGTAATTGAGTGGTTTACTTCTCATTCAGAAAAAGAATTCAGTCTTTTCCCTAAGTACAACAAATCAAGAAAGTTTACCTATGTTAAGCCATCAGAATGCCACATGATAGAGCAAGTGTAGATTTCTGACAGAAAATCCATAGAACTGAGGATGGTTAAGTTCACAGAAGTGAGATTCACCATTGACGCCACTTGGTTCAATAACATGATGAATTCAAATATTTTCTGCATAGTACCTGCAGAATAACCACATACTTTAAACGCCTTACATTTTTGTAGGCTTTATAAAATTGTCCAACCAGGTCATTTTCCACTCCATACATACCTTTATCATTTTAGTTGTAACATGTCTTAGTGGATCTGCTTCAGGTTGTGCTGAATTGTTTTCTCAACTTCCTTAAAAAAATATTCTCACAGTTTCATGCAGACTATTCATAGGGGTTACTTCTGCATTTAGTTCAAACTCCTTAAATAATCAACACTTGGCTCCTTGAGTAAACAGCAACTGAATATTATGAGTTGTATTTGTCAACTAATCAGTAGCTAAGGAAAACCACTTCATAATTTGCATGAATATTCAATTGATTAGTGATATGACTTCCACTATCTTTGGCTTTTTGTACAAGTACATTCCTGAAAAGGCAAATACATTGTTATTTGTTTTGGGGTTTTTTGTTGTTGTTGTTTGGGGTTTTTGGTGCTTGGAATTGAACACACATGTACTCTACTATTGAGCTACAACACCAGCCCCTTTTATTTTGAGACAAAGTTTCACTAAGTTGTTGAGATTGGCCTCAAACTTGCAATCCTCCTGCCTTATCCTCCTGAGTCACTGAGATTACAGGAATGTACCACCATGCCCAGCTAAAAAGCTAATATTCGTAAATTTTCTCTGGACAGACTTCTGCTCTCAAAACAATTCCATTTATCACTGATAAATGGCTTTCCCTGATTAGGCAAAAATGAGCCACTTGTGAACTTACTTTAGTTGAAGGTTCGTTTTCAATTTTTAATAAAGAAATATTTTGGATGAAATACTTCATTTTTCAATTTTCTGATCTTTTAAGACTAGATTTTCTGTGAACTGAGAGTATGACAAGTGTTTAGTCTAATAATATCAAGTGTATACTGTATTACATTAGCACATCTATATTGTCTGTGTGATAAATGCAATCTTTATCATGTGATGAAAATAATCTGATGTTCCTTTAAGCATGCCATGCAAAGTCCTTTTTTCTTTCATTTGACATGATGAATTTAGTAATTTCAAAAATGTCACATTATGGCAATACTCATGACAGCTGAAATACTATCAAGTTTTAACTGCATCATGGCAGCTTACACTGCACAAAGCAGCAGTGGAAAGCAGTGAGAGTGCCACTTACAGTCTGTCACAACTGCTCAACTCTTTCATTACAGCCCAAAAGCAGCCATAGGCAGTATGTAAATGAATGTATATGGCTTTGTTCCAATAAAATTTTATGAACATTGAAATGTGAGTTTCATATGACTTTTACATATCACAAAATATCCTAATTTTTAATCCTTTAAAAATGTAAAACCTGGAGATCAGTAGTTCATTGGTAGAGTGCATTCATACAAGACTCTAGGTTCAATCCCCAGCACCCCCTCCCACCAAATATGAAAGCCATTCTTGGATGGCAAGGGAATAGAAATAGGCAATGTGACTGGATTTGGCCCAATGGCTGTAGTTTTCCAAATTCTGACCTAGTGTTCCTAGTATTACAGTGATTTTTTCTGGAGGGTTTATGTTTTGCAGTTTTATTTATTTGAGGTCTTAAAATCCACATCTTGACCTACATTCTAGATTTTCACATAATGAAAAGTGTCTTAAGCCAGGTGCCGTGGTGCCCAGGAGGATTGCAAGTTGAAAGCCAGCCTCAACAACGTAGTGAGGCCCCAAGCAACTTAGCAAGACTCTGTCTCTAAATTTAAAAATATAAAAAGGGTTGGGGATGTTGCTCAGTGGTTAAGCACCCCTGGCTTCAATCCCTGGTACCAAAAACAAGGTATCTTAATAGTATACATAATGACCTGTTTTTAAGATTAGTCTCCTTTCTCCTTTTAGATAATTTTCCACTTGTTCATCAAGATGGAAAACTCGGATTCTAACGATAAAGGAAGTGGCGATCAATCTGCAGCACAGCGCAGAAGTCAGATGGACCGATTGGATCGAGAAGAAGCTTTCTATCAGTTTGTAAATAACCTGAGTGAAGAAGATTATAGGCTTATGAGAGATAACAATTTGCTAGGCACCCCAGGTATGCTACATGTAATTTAAGGATTTTGTATATGTAAATTGCTGGTTGTAAAAGTCTTGTTTCTTTAGTCATTATGAAAAAATGATTAATACAAGGAATATAGAATGGCATTTACTGCTGTACTTCTTACTTGATTCTATTCATTTCCATTTGGAAATCCTATCAGAAATTTTAAAGTTATAAATTATGAATTTTTAGCAAAATGAATAAAAAATGGAGCTGGACAATCTCTTTGTTCTTAGTTAGCTTTCTTTAACTTTTAGAAATGGGTCCAAGTGTGAAATAGATAATGGAAACTATAGTTCCTGGGACAGACCTTTATTTTGTCATCTCCAATTCTCCAAATATGTCCTAGATATAATCCTATAGAGTTAGTCATGGGTAAAATAGCAGTTAGAACTTTTGGTTATTCTCATTTGACCCTGGCTAAAACTCAGCATCTCTCTTCCTCCTCATTTCTATTTCTAATACACTTTGAGTGGTTGCATGTTTTGAAAGGTAAGGGTTTAAGCAGGATTTTTAAGAGGGAGTGTGTTCACTAACTCAGGAAGCTAAAGCAGGAGGATTACAAGTTCAAGGCCAGCCTAGGCAACTTACTGAGACTTTGTCTCATAATAAATTTTTTTAAAGGGTTAAGGACATACTTCAGTTGTATAATACTTGCCTAGTATGTGCAAAGCCCTGGGTTTTGATCACCAGTACCTCAAAAAATAGACTTGTGGGGGTTGCATTTTGAGCCAACAGTACCAGACTTCAGTCAAGAATGCCTTAGTTGGAGCTCTGGCCCTGCTGTTACTTGGTGTGTCTTCTGGCAAGTCAATCTCTCAGTCTGTTTTTCTCATTTTAAAATGCAGATAACAATATCTACTTCCCAAAATTGCAATTTTAAAAAATTAGATATTATATGCAAAAGTATATTAAAAATTAGAGATTTTGTATATGTATATGTACGTGCTGGGGATTGAAGCCAGGGCCTCAAGAATACTGAGCATTTGGCTCTAACAGTGAGCTACATCCCGGTTTTCACATCAGATATTTAAGAATCTCTAGTTTTCTTTTTTTTTTTTTAATTTTATAGGTTTTTTTAAACTATGCTCTTAACTACTTTAAACATAATATTTTTAACTACTTTAAACATAATATTTTTCTTATAATTTTCATGTATCAAATCACCATTGGGCACTGATGAAGTATTTATTCCCCTAAGCTTATTTTTGCCCTATGATGTTTTGCTTGTTGTAAGAGTCACTAGTATTTTATTTGTAATTTGGAAAATATTTTTAAACTTTCAGGTGAAAGTACTGAGGAAGAGTTGCTAAGAAGACTACAACAAATTAAGGAGGGTCCACCACCCCAAAACTCAGATGAAAATAGAGGTATATTTTGCTTTGGGAGGTGGGTAGGGGATGAAATGATAAGAACTTCATAATAGTAAATGTCAGACAAAGATTATCCAGAAATGGCACAAATTAATTTGGTGCTAAATAACTGCTCATAAAAAGAGAAGTGGCATTTTCTTGATATTTGGTGAGAATGTCAACATGGTTTTTTTTCTGCCTCACCTTTGGGTTGTTTGCATTAATTGGGACACAGTGAGGAAAGGCCTATTTAAAATGTGATTCCTTTTTCCTCTTGGTTTTCCACGGCCGTTGAAATTTCTCCCTACTTAATTTCTTGTTTATAAATATATGGCTTTCTCACAAGCAATATGAAATGCTGCATTGTCTGTCCCAGTGGTTCTCAATAATGTGTAATTTTGCCCCCCTCAGGGGAGTATTGGCAATGTCTAGATACATTTTTGGTTGACATAATAGAGAGTTTCTACCAGCATCTAGCAGGTAAAGATGAGCAAGTATGTAGCCAAACATCCTGATATCCTATAATACACAGTATAGTTCCCAGAATTAATTGGCTTAAAATGTCAGGAGTGCCACTGCCAATAAATCCTGCTGTGACCTCAGGTTTGGTGTTTCCCTCCCAATATGAATTAGGGAATTTGACTATGACACTTAGAAGCTAAGAGCCTAGAAGTTATGTAGACTGATGAAAGTTTGACAGAAATAAAATTTGTACCTAAATACTACCATTGGTGTTTTGACAGTGGACTGAGAAAATGTTGCCTTCTGTCAGTCCCACAGTAGTATGCAAGGCTCTGTGTATCATGAAATACTGAAAATAGACTTCCTTCAGCCCTTTAAAGATAAAAGTAATTTTCTGGGCTGGAGTTATAGCTCAGTTGGTATAGAGTGTTTGCCTCGCGTGCACAAAAGCCGTTCAATCCCCAGCACCACACACACACACACACACACACACACACAAAAGTAATTTTCTAAATTTCTCTAGGGATTAGCTTACTGTTTTCAAATACAATTGAATTGCTCCTGCCTTTTACTTGCAAATCTATGTGGTAGAGGTTATAAAAATCTACAAATGTGAAAGTTGGTCATAATATTTAAGTTCTTTAGTACAATGTTGCAGAGTGCTATTATGTGATTGTCCTAATTTTAGTAGTTCCTTCTCTCCCTCTCCCTACCCTTTGTTTTAAACAGGTGGAGGAGACTCTTCAGATGATGTGTCTAATGGTGACTCTATAATAGACTGGCTGAACTCTGTCAGACAAACTGGAAATACGACAAGAAGTGGGCAAAGAGGAAACCAGTCTTGGAGAGCAGTGAGCCGGACTAATCCAAACAGTGGTGATTTCAGATTCAGTTTAGAGATAAATGTTAACCGTAATAATGGGAGCCAAAACCCAGAGAATGAAAATGAGCCATCTGTGAGGCGTTCTAGTGGAGAAAATATGGAAAACAGTAGCCAAAGGCAAGTGGAAAATCCACGATCTGAATCAGCATCTGCAAGACCATCTAGGTCTGAACGAAATTCAACTGAAGCATTAACAGGAGAAGCTCCACCTCCTAGAGGTCAAAGACGGGCAAGAAGCAGGAGCCCAGACCATCGGAGAACCAGAGCAAGAGCTGAAAGAAGTAGATCACCCCTTCATCCAATGAGTGAAATTCCAAGAAGATCTCATCATAATATCTCATCTCAGACTTTTGAGCACCCTTTAGTAAATGAGACAGAGGGAAGTTCTAGAACCCGGCACCATGTAACATTGAGACAGCAAATAACAGGACCTGAGTTGCTAAGTAGAGGTCTTTTTGCAGCTTCTGGAACAAGAAATGCCTCTCAAGGAGCTAGTTCTTCAGATACAGCTGGCACTGGTGAATCTACAGGATCAGGACAGAGACCTCCAACCATAGTCCTTGATCTTCAAGTTAGAAGAGTTCGTCCTGGAGAATATCGCCAGAGAGATAGTATAGCTAGCAGAACTCGGTCGAGGTCTCAGACACCAAACAATACGGTCACTTATGAAAGTGAGCGAGGAGGTTTCAGGCGCACGTTTTCACGTTCTGAGCGGGCAGGTGTGAGAACCTATGTCAGTACCATCAGGATTCCCATTCGTAGAATCTTAAATACCGGTTTAAGTGAGACTACATCTGTTGCAATTCAGACCATGTTAAGGCAGATAATGACAGGTTTTGGTGAGCTAAGCTACTTTATGTATAGTGATAGTGATTCAGAGCCTAGTGGCTCCGTCCCAAGTGGAAATATGGAAAGAGCAGAGTCACGGAATGGAAGAGGGGGTTCTGGTGGTGGTAGCAGTTCTGGTTCCAGTTCAAGTTCCAGCCCTAGTTCCAGTTCTAGTGGTGAAAGTTCAGAAACTAGCTCAGAGGTATTTGAAGGTAGTAATGAAGGAAGCTCATCAGGCTCATCAGGTGTCAGGCGAGAGGGCCGACATAGGGCCCCAGTCACTTTTGATGAAAGTGGCTCTTTGCCTTTCCTTAGTCTGGCTCAGTTTTTCCTCTTAAATGAGGATGATGATGATCAACCTAGAGGACTCACCAAAGAACAGATTGACAACTTGGCAATGAGAAGTTTTGGTGAAAACGATGCATTAAAAACCTGTAGTGTTTGCATTACAGAATATACAGAAGGCAACAAACTTCGTAAACTACCTTGTTCCCATGAGTACCATGTCCACTGCATCGATCGCTGGTTATCTGAGAATTCTACCTGTCCTATTTGTCGCAGAGCAGTCTTAGCTTCTGGTAACAGAGAAAGTGTTGTGTAATTAAGATCTGAACTCTCAGCTATGTAGCTGATATAGTGATGGGCAAATAGGAATCACTTGCTTTATGTCCACTTTTTGAGTGGTGCTTAAATGTAAAGGAACAACCTGAATTGAGTCATTGCTTTCTGAAGGAATCATGTCCTTTTTCCAGTTTCTGTTTGAGAATGAGATATTTAAAAAGCAGTGTTTTAGGATCTAAAAATCTGACTTCAGTACCAGTTGAATCAATAGCTTTTCTGTTACTGATGATTTATCATGTATACTTGTCAGTTTCCCTTTGTTATTTTAAAAGATCTGCCCTAGCAATGGCTCCTGTCTGTTTCTTGTTGACCTTTAACATTTCCCATGCTGTAGGAGAGAGGGGTGAAGGAAATTCCCAGTTAAGACTAAGTTACAGTATGTGTTTCATAAGTAATTACTTAAAGCTATACCATTCCCAGTTTAGTTGACACAAATTCAGTCACATTCTGAATATTGTTTGTTCACCTTTCAGACTAGTTTGATACTGGACATGTCACTGTAAATAACACTAAAGTTAGGATCTTCTAAGTGTATAACTGTCTCCTAAGCCCATCACTGTGGCACACTGTAGAGTGAGCTTATAGTTTAATTGAGATATTTATCTTGTGGAAATATTAAAAAGCCTATGCTTGTGTAAGTGAAAAAAAATCACGTTCATTTGTTTAAAAATGTAAAGCTATTTTGTAGAGGCTCAGTACTTTTCCAATGTACTGTTGTATTAATGCATTAAAAATTGTAAAGTACCATGCTTAGAAATGAGAAAACTGCTTTTTGTGAGCCAACATAGTTTAAAAACACACCAAACAAAGTACAAAGCTGCTTTTGTAAGTGTGTAGATGTCAAGAGCAGAACATATCTATAATATTTAATGTATGTGAACAGCTACTGTGACATGAAAAGGAAAGGACCGTGCAGAATTAAACTACATTAAAGACCAATGGAAATCACATATTAACTTGGATTTAGGCAGGAAGTGAAAGATGGAAGTAAAGAAAACTGCTCTGAAGAATTTGAAGTGTTCATGAAGACAGTAATATGCAGACACAAACTGGTTACATGCTGTGAGAGCAGCAGCAGCTTGTCCCTGTGTTCTACTTGAATAGATGAAGCAGAAGACCAGCAAATTTGGAAGAGCTTTCTTTGGTTTATGAAAAATGAACCACTTACCACCTAACACAAGTTAAATTGATGTTTTTACAAGTCTGCTCCTCAAAAATAAAAAGGTGGAGGAAAGAGACTATAAACCACTTTTAGCATAAGAATTGCAGTTGGTACAGATGTGTGTGCTAATAGGAAAGTCTCGAATTTGCTTGTTTTCAAGATTTGTCCTGTAAGGTACTAGTACACACTTGTTAATATTTCATTATTATCTCTCTAGCACAGATCTAACATGTCACATTTAAAAGACCTGTTGAAGAATTAAGGAATTTTCATCCTTTGTTGAAAGTGAGTCATGTTGGGTTATTTGAAATTAAATTTTAATTGTGCTGCCCATATCTGAAGATGAGATTGCTGGCTCACTATCTATGGACATGCACTTTATGTTGTTTTCTTACTAGTAAGAATAGTTTTGATAACCCCAGTACACTTGCCTAATTTCTCTTTTGAGACCAGTTGAGGTTAGGATTAGTCTGGCTGTGGAACAGATACTTGTTTTTCTGGGAATAGCAGGCCAGAAGAGGGACTGAACACATCCTTGGCCTTAAACAAAATTAGCTAACTACCCAGAAATATTCAAATACTGTATGAAATAAACAAGTCTGCTTTTGGAATTACCTGGCTACCTTCACCGTTATCACCTAAGCTGTAAAGATTATTTCAAAACTCATTCTTTCATGTTTTCTTCTGGCTTTCAATCCTACCTAAGTATCAAGGAAATTAACTTGTGTAAATATGGTAGTTGTTTACTAAGGATATGTACTGCTCTTGCAAGGAAATAATGTCCAAACAAAGCTTCACTTATTTTTTTTAATATAAGCAGATTTCACTGTTTATGGCGCTTATGTAATACATTTTATCTTTTTAAAAAAAATGTCCATGTAAAAGTAAGGATTCCTTTATATTTGTGAGCCTCCTTGTCTCCTTCCCTTAAGGGTATAATCAGTGGTTTTCATATCTGCAGGGTAATACTGATTGGCTAAAAACAAGTCCATTTTCTTCTTGATATAAAATATTCCATTAACGTAGGGGTGGTTATTTTAAATAGTTTTTAAAACAACTGCAGCACATTCTAAGCATAAAAGAGTTATTGGCAACAGGTACCTCCCTAACTTCCCAAGATGTATTACTTATTTGTGAAGTATTAAAACTAAGAGGTAACTCAAGCAGAATGCTGGTCATGAATGTAGATGTTGAAGCTCTTCATAAACACTGGAAATAGAACTTTTTAAGTTTTTAGCCTTCGGTAGAATGCACATACTGGACATGTGCATGTGGACACCTTTTTCATTAGCACTCTTATCCATTGGAGTGCATAGAATGAATACAAGTATTTTTAGTGGAATTTGCTACTTAATTTTTTATTTTGGAAAGTCCATAACTAATGTATGCTTACTAATGTTGTGGACATTGAAGACAAGGTCATTTGCAGGTGTCAGATGTACAATGGAGAACAAAAATCTTTTTTCCCCACCAGCATCCAAACACCTATACTTGAGAGAGCATTTTCTTGCAAAAGACTTTACATTTCATTTTGTATCTTTGCACTTTTTCTTTATTACAAAAAGGTCCTGTCTTTAAGACCTACTTTGAACTTCATGCAGTAGTAGGAACAAAAACAATGTTGGGAGATCACATTGTTCAAAGCATAGGGAAAAGTACTAAAATCTGAATTTCCTTGAATATTTCAGATTTTTTTTAAATTCACTTAGTACTGTGAAACATTTGCAGTGTTTTGTTTAACTCCAAGCAGCTGACAAGGTTGAGATTTACTAGTATCAGAAAACAAAACTGAATAAGTTTAGATTAAAAGTTTGCAGACTGTTTGTATCAGCACTAGAAAAGAGTGGTGTTAATTTGGAACATTTGCTCTAAAAAGAACATTAGTTAAACTCAGTGGTGTTAATGGATGTGGGGACTGAGAAAACTGTTCACATTAGTGTTGGATTGTAAGTAATAATTGTACAGTTAATAAGAAAACCTTTTAACTCCAGCAGGTAATACACATAATCTTTAAGACCATGATTATTAGAATTCATCCAAACTTTAAGATAGGAAACTAACTGGTTAGCTCTAAGTATTACCTCAATATTTTCCCCCCTGGGAAAACATCCTTTCCGTGCCAAGTATTCTCTCCTAGTGTCAGTGTCTCTCATTTATCAAGGGTTATCACTTAATTTGCTTTGTATTTAATCACCTGCTTCCCAAGGGTCCACAATGTGAAATGGGTCAAGCGTCAGCCATGATTTTCAGTCAGTTCCCAAAATACCTATGTGGTAGAGAAATATAGCAAAATGCCTCTTAAAAGGCCATTTTTACAGCTTACTAGAATACAGTGGCACCTTGTGGTGGTGGTTAACATTTTTAAAGATGGACATTTTTATCTGCCCCTTTTGTTCTTTTGTGAATGAAAATGATTTGCCTTATTTGATTTTTTTTTTTGTAAATGTTTTACTTTACTGGCTTCCCTGTCAAATTTTTACCAGCATTAAGTACACAGAAGCCATGTTTTCAGGGCACTTTTATTTTTTACTAGTCTTCTAAGACTTTGCTAATTGCTACTTTCTGAAGTATTCTATACCTTAGCAATCCAAGAAATTGATAAGACACATGTTGAAGTGTCTGTTTTTCCTTTTTAGTGTAATTCTTCAGTATGTTTAATATTCAATAACAGTGTTGTAATTCATTGAGTTAACTAGTAAATTGTGTGCTTTTGAAAAAACATTTGGAAATGTACCTTGATGAAACATGCTTCATTTGGAAAATGCAAGGTCTGAGGAACTAGTATTTGATTTTAAAATCAGTTTTAATAAGCAGCTAAAACCAGCTGTGAGTTCAGTATACCTGGCCTTTAAAATTTTTAGCATTCTGAAACAATTTTTTTCTTTAACTGGGCAGTTCTAAAATATTATCTAATACTCTCAATGAGTTAATGTTATTTAAATCTACTTTGTATCTCAAAGTCTACAGCATAGAATAGAATTGTTATGAGGGTGTTAGAACTCTCAAGGGATAAAGCAACAGTTTATCAGTTTTATGGTTTTTTCCATGTCTATATAGGTGTTTGGATTCAGATCTAAAAGAAACAGTCATACCATGCAACACTCAAAATTTCAATCAGATACTTGTTTTTGATGAGGATTTGTTTACTAAAAGTTCCACTTGGTTCTGGTGGTGGCTATCTTAAAGACGTAGTGAAAGTGAAAGTGAGCCCCATCATACATACCACTGTGCCTCATGACTCAGAGTTTCCTTGATCAATTCCTCATCCTGCAGATTTACTCCATTACCAAGGTTTGGTTGAAGAACCAGCTGCCCAGCCTTAACTCTGTATTTAGTGCCCTGCTACTAACATTCTTCTAACTGATTGATGTTTTAACTGTCCGATGTTTGGATTTTACCTCTTGATACAAGCTCCATTTGTCCCTGGTGCTGCTTTTAAAGATATAGGGCCATGTGATCAGGTATCAAGTTGAGTAGGTACGCAGTGGGCCTGGTTGTATACCCGTGCCTGTTTTATCTTCTCCCAGGAAGAGCTGCTTTGGTATAGATGTTTACTTGGATTCACAAAGAACTGGGCAGCAGTCTTGGAAAGTTGTCTGAAACCTATAAGAACCTGAAGGGATTTGGGGGGAACATTAATAAAGGCTGCCTTTATGTCTTTGAACATGAAGCACATAAATGTATGTTCTGTAAAGACTAAAGTGATTGTTGTACCAGGGCTTCCTGACCTCTGGGAGAGAGTTTCAAAAAAGCAGAGAGGAGCACAAAGTGAAGTGAATTTGGTTGGGTGGTTTTATCTGGTTTCTCATTTTCTTTCAATTTAAAGCTGAACATAACACCCTTCTCCATTATGTATCCAGCAAACTCCTGGTTGGGAAGCCCTGTATTAAATTTTGAGAATGTACCCAGTTTTCTTATTTTTTTGTACAGTGCTTTACACCTGCTAAAAATTAACTTGTTTAATGCAAAGCAAGACCTTGGAAGGTCAGTCATATTAAAGCTGGTTTGATTATTAATAGTTATCTTTTAGGAAGAAGCTTTTTCCCTATGTAAGATGTCATACTGCAGATTTAAAATATAGACTATCAATAAAATGCATGAAGTGATCATTTGTGCTTGATCATATCTCCTTGGGGCTTTCTTTAAAAGGGGAACTCTGATAAAGATTGTGTTGCTTCAAACCAATGTCAAATAGACTTGATTTTTAGAATCAAGTGGAATAAGAGTGCAACCTAGATTTTTATTCCAACCTCACTGCTATGAGTGTGGGCAGGTACTGATTTATATGATAAACTTCCATTTTATCTGTGTTGTATAGTCCAATGGCTTAATCTTTGGTAAAATAAAAGATTAAAGTATATTCCAACACAAGAATCCTGGGAAGATTTATGTAAATAACATTTTAAGTAGGTGCATCTTTGCTGTTCTTGTATTCTCGCCATTGCTCTGATCTCCCTTGCTTTGTCTTCATATATACAAAAATTTTCTAGGTGTGCGTGAGTGCTCGTGCAGTTTGTTACCACCCCTGTCTCCAACCTCTTAAACATGTTGCCTAAACCACTAAGATTTCTTTGTTTCCAAGTAGGTCGTCATATTCAGACACCTGGATAAGGCTTCCCTTGGCATCCATTTAGCCAATGGTGAATTTATTCTAGTTTCATTTCCTCTGGTGCCTACAGAGCTCTCTATCATTGGCATCAGAACTCAGTTCCTCAGGATAGTTTTGGTATTGTCAGCTCTTCACCTGTGACCTAGGGTTTAAGTTTTAGGTGGACACATATCTTTATTTTACATTTATGTGGTGCTGAGGATAGAATCCAGTGCCTTATGTATGCTAGGCGAGCGCTCTACCCTGAACCACAACCCCAGCCCCGTGACTTGGGTAACTCACAATTCTAAAAAAGTTTGCACTAGAACAATGTAAGATGCCCATATATAGGCATCTTTTTGAGGAAAAGTTGGTGAAAAGGACCCTGACACCTAAAACAGAATTTGATAAATTTGGGTGTATTATAAACTGCCCTATTTTTTTTTCGTTGGGTGCTGGGGATGGAATACAGGGCTTTATACATACTAATGATCATGTACTCTCACTGAACTATACTCCCAGATCCTTAATGGAAATTTTCTTTTACTAGGGTCCAGTTTTTTTTTAAGGTCTTGGAATTTGGTTAAGATTTAAATATAAAACCTTGCAGATGGATGACTAATAGCCATATTACAAATGGCTAAACTGGTCTATCAGGCTTTATGTTAAATACTCTGTATCAGTTATTTAACCTTCACAGTGAGGTGGAAGTTTACCACCCTGTTCCATAGGTGAAAGCTAAGATACATATGTTATTTCCACTCATATTAAATTCCAGAGTTTTTCTTTGTGCCCTTAATCCTGCTACCATATGACCTTATATTTCAATTTTCCTTCCAAGCCCTAGGGTCAATTGTTCATGAGGTATGATTTCTTAGAATAAATGTCAGTTAGGGCTGATTGTCCAAGGTACACTTAGAAGGGCAAATTATTCTGGGGAGGATTAAAGATTATAATGTGCTGGACATAGTGGTGCATGCATGTAATCCCATCTGCTCCAGAGGCTGAGTTAGGAGGATCCCAAGTGCCAGGCCACCCTGTCTCAAAATATAAAAATTACTGGGGGGTGCAACTCAGTGATGGAGTGCCTCTAGGTTTAATCCCTGGAACACACACAAAAAAATGTAAATTTTGGTAAATCACATACGGCATTACAAAATACACATAAGCATTACAGATAATGGGAGTCTTCATCTTAGTAGGTTAAGTATCTTGGAATCAGCTCTAGGACAAAAGGTATCAAAGGCTGGGTGTGGTGGCACATGCCTGTAATCCCAGCAACCAGAAGGGGCAGAGCCAGGAGAATTGCAAATTAGGTAAGCCTCAGCAATTTAGCAAGGTCCTGTCTCAAAAAAGGGCTGGGAATATAGTTCAGTGGTAAAGTAACCCTGGATTCAGTCTCTAGTACCTTAAAAAAACAATTATCAAGGTGTTCAATTCCCAGCACCACCACCAAAAAAAAAAGTTCCATTGGGCAGCCACAGGGATTCTAAGAATGTTTTCTTTGCTCTAAAGATAATAGGAACTTGTCTTTTAGAAATAGTTTTATAAGCCATTGAGAAAACCATCCCTATTCAGTTTGTTCACTTTATTTGCCATCCTTGAGGTGAATCTTAACTGTTTCCAAGAATCATCTTTCTCTCAATGGATAGAGGTTTGCCACCCTGAAGCATATTCAGGAATGTACTGTACATTCTAAAGGCAGTTTTAAATGAGCCATTTTTAAACAATAGATACATTAGTGTTTAGAATAAGGAAACGGCTGCTGGGGTCAGTACTTTGAGAAAATTATTACAGCCAGATGTAGTTCCCAGCACCTGTAATTCCAGTGACTTGAGGGGCTGAGAGGAGGATTACAAATTGAAGGCCAGCGACTGCGGATGTAGCTCAGTGGTAACGCATCCCTGGGTTCAATCCCCAGTACCAAAAAAAAAAAAGAATTATTACAAGTCATTCAACGTTTGAAACAAGGATACAATTCGCACTCACAAAAAACAGGTATTTCAGTGGGGAGACTTGTAGATAATATTACCAAAACCTTAAGGGACATACATTCTGTAATTGTCTCCATTCAAATGCATCAGAACTGCTAGAGCTAGAATGATATTCAAATTTGGGTGGAGCATTAAGGAATAATTGGGTGAACAAGGACGGGCCTGAATTTTGAGTTTGTTTCCTCAACTAATAGAAATAGATGTGTGTTGTACTCAACTACATCCTAGGCTAGTCTAAAGTTTCTGGTCCCTTTGTTTTTGGCAGGACGGAGACCTAAAGCCTCTGAAATATTGCTGGGTTTCTCACTGGATGGTCATGGTGACTACTTTTTAAAAAGATTCACTGTCAGTCCTCTATATGCACCAAATGTTCTAGATTAGTGCTGTCCGGTAGAAATATAAAGTCTCATGTAATTTTAAATAGCCACATTGCAAAAGGTAATGTGTAAAGAAATTTTAATGTTTTATTTAATGCAATAAAGTAAGTATTTCAACATGTGATCCATATAAAATTTTTGAGATAATCACATTTTTTTCATGCTGAATCTTCAATTTGGACTATCAACATCTCAAGTGCTCACTAATCACATGTAGCTACTATATTGTATGGCAAAGTTCTGGAACAATATGGGAGAGAGTGAATAAAGTGGGTAGAATGCAAATGGTGGTGAGCTTTACAAGTTCAGCTTTGGATATGCATAAACACCTTATCTGCTCATCCACACTACCCAAGAACTAAATAAGCCTCGTTCTTTTAATTGTGCACCAAAGCTATTTGCTTAAAGTGCCTATCCAGGCTTACAAAACTACCATCTTTCTACTCTTTTGAGGTTAAAAGACTACACCCCCTGCCAATGATTGAACTCTTAATTACCACAATACCTTAGCTAGTTAGGGAAACCCATTACAACTGCAGCATTATGGAGCAGTCAGTATCAGTTGTTACATTTATTTATTGCATAAACAAGCACCCCCAAATTTAGAGTCTCTTAATTCAGTTTCCTAATAGGTGTTAAAATAATACAAATCATTTCCAAGCAGTTCATCTGAAAATTCCTGTATTTGAATATTCCTGGCATTTGTTAGAAGTGGCTAATCTGGATTTACAACGTTTCCACTTTATGTCAGACAGTGATAGTATATAGTTTAAGTGAGTTTTCTGGGGTGGGATAGGAAAAGTATACAATATGAGAATAAAGATTCAGTGAAATCAAGTATTTCCCAACATCAAATCTCTCTGATGCCATTGCTTTTTGTTTGGTTTGGTTTGGCAACAGGGAGTGAAATATTAACAGTCCTGTGAAGAAAGAACCTTTGGAGCTGAGGTTTTAGAAAAAGCTGATTCATTTGGCTTGGCTTTACTTGTATTTTCTGAGTGAATATAACATTTTCTGTGGAAGAATCTGAAAATAATTTAGTAATAGTGAATGGATGTCGGTTTCTAGTGTGATTCCAATCTCTCTCTAGCACAAGAATCTTACTGCTTACTTGTAAGAAGCCGTCATCCAGCTTTTTTTTTTTTTTTAAAGAACAATACCCAGTGTGGTGGCACACACCTGTAATCCCAGCAATTTGGGAGGGCAAGAGAATCACAAATTTGAGGCCAGCCTCAGCAACTTAGCAAGACCCTGTCTCAAAATAAAAGGGTCTAGAGAGATAGTGGTAAAGCACCCCTGGGTTTAATCCCCAGTACCACAAAAAGAAAAGGTCAAAACCACCAGTAAATAAACAATAAAGCTGGAGAAGCCCTTTTTCTTTCCTTCCTACCTCAAGGTATTCTCTTCAATTCATGCTATTGGCATATTGATTTTCAATACCTATAAGTTAAATCTCCAACATATGTTTTTGTTTTGTTTTGTTTTGTTTTTTGGTGTTGAGGATTGAACCCTGGGGAGCTTAGCCACTGGACCACATCCCCAGTCATTTTTATTTTTTATTTTGAGACAGGATCTCACTATGTTGCTTAATGCCTTGCTAATTAGCTGAGACTGGCCTCAAACTTGAGATCCTCCTGCGTCAGTCTCCTGAGTTGCTGGGATTACATGCATGCACTACCAAGCCTGGCTTCCAGCACATATTAAGTAGGCATGCCTTAGGCCTTATTACCTTTTCAAATATGGCAGTTTAATGGGGTTGGGGTTGTGGCTCAGTGGTAGAGCTCTTGCCTTGCACATTTGAGGCACTGGATTCAATCTCAGCACCACATAAAAATAAAGGTATTGTGTTCACCTACTATATATAATTTTTAAATGGCAGTTTAAAAACCAGAGCCTAGAATGGGTTCGATTCCTGACAGCATCATGGGAACTCAATATCTATCCACAACTGAACCAAAGTGCCATGAGGCCCATGAGAAAGCATTCTATGATTTATAGCACCCACACTCTCCAATCACCACCACTCTACACTCTGAAAGGTTAAGGTGAACTTCTGTTATGGCAGAGAGGGAGGTGGAGAGATGGTTATGGATTGATGAGTAAGTCACATCCCAAAATGTGTATGTATACTTGTTAGCTGTCAGGCCTTTTCACATTTGTCCTTTAATTTCACACTCGGGGAGAAATTGGCTATTTGCATTTTATAAGTGAAACAGAATCAGAGGTTATGTGACATGCTCCAGGACCCACTGCTGTTATTGATCATTCAAAAAATATTTCTTGGAATCTATGTCCCAAGAACTGTCTCAGATACAGAAGATCCTGGGGTCAATAAGACAATAGCTCTTACCTTCATAGAGGCTACATTCTAATAGGGATAGCTAGGTAATATATATTTGTAAATACCAAGTCAGGTTGTGATTAAATGTTGTGAAGAAAATAAGATGAGGTGATTTGATTGGGACTGAGATGGGGATACTTTCTGGCAGATGACATAAACTGGGGCCTATGAATGAATACAAGTTGGTAGTACATTCCAGTCCCAGGAAATGAGCACCACTCATTATTTGGAGGGAGGAAAAGGTACAGTGTTGAACAGGGAAATGGATAAGAGACAAGGCAGGGGCTAGTTCCTGAAGTTTTATAGCTCAAGGAAGGGAGATAGGATTTGATTCTGAGATAAGCTATTGGAAAGTCTTAATCATAGGAGTCAAGTGCTCTGATTTAAATAAAATGGCACAATCAGGGCTAGGAGGCAGATCTGACCTGAGGGTTACTGCATGCCACTATAATAGAAAACTCTCCCAAGTCTGTTCTTTTCCTTCTCCAAATGGAAGTTCAGGGAAGCTGGGTGCACAGTACCATGGAGATGACTCTGCAGTGCTCTAGACTTCTCTTTCTAGGGTTCCTTGTTTTCCTAAAACTTGGTTTGTTGGGTGCATACAAACAATGATACTGTTCTTTGTTTTATTTTAGTCTAATCTGATAAAATAATGACCATCGCTGAGGAAATTCTCAGTTCAAATAAGACACAAAGAAAATGAAACACTCTCACTGATAATTGGGCCTTTGTTAATGTTTTTTCATTACTAAAACCTGTAGGGGGCAGGGTTGCCCAGATAGTGAGCCAAAGGGACCGCTGAGATTTTTTTTCTTTTCTTTTTTTTAATTTTTAAAGAGCTAGCTGATTACACAAATCCCTTTCATTGGATGCCTCTCAGTAATTACTTGTTAGTGATTTTATGGGTAATCTAAATTCAGCAAACTCAGATGACTCTAGTAAAAATAACATTTTTTATAGATTAGCTCATATGATCTGGCATTTAGGATCGACAGTCATCCAAACCAGCTGCCTACATTCAGGCAGGTCTACATTTCAAGTCATCCTGAGAGAACTGATAGCTGAAAAACAGGAACACTCTGGATTGAATGTTTCCAATTATTAAAGGGATATGGGGCCCAACCTGGCCATGGGGATTGGGGGTCCCAACCTTGGTGTCTAGGTTCCTAGTTCACTTTCTAGGCTTCAGGTGTGGGAGCAAAAGTACAGGGGAAGCTATGGTGCCAAAGGAAAGGCAATAGCTGTCTACAATATAGGAACTGGGCCAAGCAAAATGGAGATTCGCTCCTTTTCAACTTGTTACGGAGGGATACATTGCTTCTCTTGTCTAGGTAAGGAGGTCTACCTTTTAGTCCTGCATCATCTCCTCCATGCCACTATTGACGGCTAGCATGGGTTTGGTGATGACTTCATAGCCATATTTCCTCTGGACTCCATCAAAGGCCAAGGATTTTCAGGACTGTAGATGTGTGCATGTGGAGCCTGCATCATCTACAGAGGTGTCTTCTCAGGCTAAGAAACAAGTTTTGGGACAAGGCCCTAGTTCAATGTATGTGCAAAGTTACAAGCTCTTACCCTGTCTATCCAGCTTTTTTAACCAAGGGCTCTGAAAATAACATTTGCAACATACCGTGAAACTGTATAAAACATTCACCTAGGAAAGTTAATTCCCAGTGGCTGCCCACCCCCCTCAAACTTCCTTCTATCTTTGCTCCTTTTAAGGAATCTATCCACCTGCAGATCCAATTGAATTATTAGAACAATGTCTAGATAAGGACAAATGGCCTCAGGAGCTCTAAGAGATGATATAGGACCGGTGGTATAGCTCAGTGGTAGAGAGTGTTTAGCATGTGTTTGATCCTTTGTGCACGCGCGCGCGCGCGCACACACACACACACACACACACACACCCCAAAACAAGGCAATATTAGGGTCTTGGGGCTTAAAAGTAATGTGCAAAAATTATCCTATTGAGAAATTAGCCCATGGAGAGGTGAAATGGGGGACCTAAATGTATATTGAAAAGAAAAGATTTAAAGCCAGTCATGCTTAGGTTCACATGCCTTTTACAAGCTGTATGTTGGTTTTTTTTTTTTTTTCATTTATTTTTGGTGCTGGGGATTGAACCAAGGGCCTTTTGCATGCTGAGCCCACACTAGCACGGATGCTACATCTCCAGCAAATTGTATAATTTTAGATAAGACACTTAACCCTCTCTGAATCTTAGCTTTCCTTTCTGCAAAGCAGGGATAAGGATACTTAGAGATCATACATGTCAATCCCCTAGCACAAAATGTAGAGAACTTCTAATGAGCTTTTATTAATAAGGTGAGAAACCAGTACTGCCCAGCAGGGGAGGAGGTGGCTAGGCCAACCTCTAATGGCTATGAAGTCTGTACTTTGAGACTTTTGGGGGACAGGGGCAGTGCTGGGGATTGAATCCAAGGCCTTCTGCAAGGGCTCTACCACTGAGCTACATCCTCAGCCCTGATTTTGAGAGCTTGTTAAAAGACTTAGTGTATGGTCTGGGGTACTAGCTTCAATGAAGATGAATACATTTGGCCAATGTTCTTTGGATGCTCAAGAAAGTCTATGAGGCTTGTGTGATGGTGAAAGGCAGGGAAACAGACACAGTTGCTCTGGAATAATACCTGTCCATTGTTAGACAGTAGGGAAAAAAACTGAAAACCCAAATAACAGGTCCTTGCTTTATTAGGTATACTAGGGTTACACTTAACTGTGAAGCAACAATTAAATGACTGAACATTTGTTACTATGGCAACCTCTTTTTTGCTCAGCATCTAGCTACTATTTAGAGGCTACAATAGGAGCTAGATAGGCAGATAATTAGATATACCAGGTACAAAACAAACAAACAAAAAACGGGCTGGGGTTGTGGCTCAGTGGTAGAGTGCTCCTGTAGCATATAGGAGGCACTGGGTTCGATCCTCAGCACCACATAAATGTAAAATAAAGATATTATGTCCACCTAAAACTAAAAAATAAATATATTTAAAAAACCAACCCAAGAAGTCTGCTGGCAAAATAGAATAATTGGCTGAAGAATCATCTTGCAACAATTCTTTTAAAACTTGCATGTGTCTCAACGAAGATTCTCTACACTCTGAGTGATGTCATAAGAAAATCTTTGATAGAGCTGGATAAGATTGAAAAGGAAAAGAAATGTGAAAAGTATAGAGTGTATTTTATTTATTTATTTATTTGGTACTGAGGATTGAACTTTACTGGTGCTTTACTACTGGGCTACATCCCAGCCCTTTCATTTTTTTGAGACAGAGTCTTGCTAAGTTGCTGAAGCTGACCCCAAACTTGCCATCATCTTGCCTCTGTTAAAAAGTATAGATTTTAGGCCCAAGGAAAAGTTTTGTCATAAACCAGGAACTCCCAGAATTTTACCTAGAACTTCTCTCGTCTCACCTTCTCCAATTGGGGTGTCCTTTCTGCTAGCAACAGCAACCCCTAGGCATCCTTTAACAACCTTTTAGGCACCATAGCTAAAGTCCTATTATCAGCATCCCCAGGTCTGAGATGAACTGAAATTTTCCTTCATTCTAAAAAGAGTGAAGCTACTACTAGATGAAAGACAGTTTGGGAAAAAAGACCACCCACTGAGACAACTCACCAGAGGAAACCCCTCATTAAATGCCACCCTGCTAACTTTTTTAAATATTTCTTTTAGTTGTAGTTGGACACAATACCTTTATTTTATTTATTTATTTTTTTATGTGGTGCTGAGGATGGAACCCAGGGCCTTACACGTGCTAGGTGAGTGCTCTACTGCTCAGCCCCAGCCCCAGCCCCACTCTGCTAACTTTTTCAACATGCCCTAGATGGTTCAAGGCTTCAAGCATCAGTGATCATAGCTGAGGAAAAAAGCACTACTAGATCCTTCATTCTTTTTCTAGTTGAGACTGTTTGACTTTATTATCTCTGTAGTATCGTTCCTTTATGTAAAATTATTTATCTTTTGATTACAGAAGAAATTCCCCTCACACACACATGGTTTTAAATATTTCCCTTACCCTGATGACTCATAAATCTGTATTTCTAGACTTGATCCCTCCCTGGAACTTTAGACACCTTTTTCCCCCCAGTTTACTGAACTTCTTGATCTGAACATTCTGTGGGCACTTTAGACTCATGTGATATCCTCCTCCTATGTTGGTAGTTGGCACCATGTGGTGTTCAGCAGTGTGCTTGGATGGCTAGGAATAGCTGTTAGGCCATTGCTCAACAGAAAAGATCATGAAACAGGCAGGAAGTTTCTATGAAATGTTGAACATGACTGAGTCAGAGCTTAAAAGTTATGAGTGGAGGTCAGAAAACCCACCCTTGCCATATATATTTAAGTATATGGCTACAAAAATGATTGAGATGTCCAGAGGGAGAAATTCAGTAGAGAGAAGGGAATCTGACCAGCAAGAAGAGCTAGAGTGGAACTGGGGCTGTAGCTCAGTGGTAGAGTGCTTGCCTTGCAGGTGTGAGGCCCTGGGTTCGATCCTCAGCACCACATAAAAATAAATAAATAAAATAAAGGTATGTGTCCATCTACAACTAAAGAAGAAAGAAGGAAGAAGAAGAAGAAGGAGAAGGAGGAAGAAGAAGAAGAAGAGCTAGAACTTTGGCATGAAGGAATGTGACAGTAGTGTAGGCAAGTTAATGCTGGAAAGTACACTGGTGCAAGTTACTGAGTTTTGAGAGCCCCAAAGAATATTAGATCTTAGGACAGTAATAAAGGTGGCAAGATCTCAGTGCTGCCCTGACAGCTGCATAACAATTGGTCAGCCATGTGCCTTTTGGCATCTCAGTTGCCCTGTCTGAAAAATAAGGGAACTCAGCATGTCTTTCCATGTACTTAGGTTTTCCTTGATTTTTTTCATCAGTATTTTGAAATTTTCTTCATACATGTACATTTTATTAAGTGTACATCTAAGTATTTAATTTTCTTTGTAATGATTTCAAAATGCTATTGCTTTTGAGCTTGGTTTCTGCATATTTATTGACAAAATATAGAAATGTGGTTGATTTTTGAGTGTTGATCTTATATACTGCAATGTTGCTGAACTCACTTATTAGCTCTATACAGTTTTTGTAGATTTCCTTGGGATTTATTTTATGTAAAAAAAAAATCATGTCACCTGCAAATGGTTTTGTTTTTTCCCTTTTACACATTTTAATTCTTTTTTTCTCATTTTGTTGACTTTCCAGTGCTATGTGAAATAAGAGTGGCCAGAATGGCCTTACTCCCCATCTTAGAAGTATAAAGAATTTCCTCATATAGTGTGATGCTCACTGCAGGGTTTTTTGTAGATGCTTTTGATCAGGTTGAAGTAGTTCTTCTCCATTCCTAACTTGCTGAGTTTTTCATTGTTGTTGTTGTTTGTGTCTGTGTGTGTGTGTGTGTGTGTGTGTGTGTGTTACTGTGGATTGAACTCAGGGCCTTGTACATGCTAGGCAAGATCTCTACCACTGAGTCACATTCTCTGCCCCTTTAAATTTTATTTTGAAACAGGGTTTCAATAAGTTGTCCAGGCTGGCCTTGAAGTGGCCATCCTCCTGCCTCAGCTTCCCAAGTAGCTGGGATTATAGGCATGCACCTCCATGGTAGTTGTTGTTTCAAATTATGAATAAGTATTGGGTTTGGTCAAATGCTTTTTCTGCATTAATTGATAAGATCATTAGCTTATTGATACAGTACATTGAATTCACTGAGTTTGGAACATGAAAGCAGCCTTCCAGCCCTGAATAAACCCCAATTGGCATTTAATTCTTATATTAATGGATTTGGCTTGCTAATATTTTGTTGAAGAACTTACACCTATATTCATAAAGGACATTGTCTGGATTTGTCACTCTTTTGTATTATCTTTGTCTGGTTTTGATAACAGGATAATACTGGGTTCATTTCAAAGCCCCACTTTTTATTTCATTGATTTTCTGCATTTTTTAATTCTTCAATTCCATTGATTGCCCTTTGTTATTTTCTTCCTTCTGTTTGATTTCATTTTGCCTTTTTTTGTATTTTTTTAAATATCATTTTTATTGTTGTTGTTTATTTTTTATGTGGTGATGGGGATTGAACTCAGGACCTCATGCGTGCTAGGCAGGCACTTTACCACTGAGCTATCTCCCCAGCCCCTCATTTTGCCTTTTTTCTACTTTCTTGAGGTAGGAATGTAGATTATTAATTTGAGGCCATTCTTAATTTCTTTTTCTTTTTTTTTTTTTTTTTTTTTTTTTTTTTTGGTACTGGGGATTGAACTCAGGGGCACTTGACCACTGAGCCACATCCCAGCCCTATTTTGTATTTTATTTAGAGACAGGGTCTCACTGAGTTGCTTAGTGCCTTGCTTTTGCTGAGGCTGGCTGGCTTTAAATTTGTGATCCTCCTGTTTCAGCCTCCTGAGGGGCTGGGATTACAGGCATGTGCCACCGCACCCAGCACCATTCCTAATTTCTAATGAAAACATTTGGTGCTATAAATTTTATAAATTTCCCTTTCAATACTTTAGCTCTGTCCCACATATTTTGATATGTTGTGTGTCTTATTCTGTGTTATTATAACAAATATAACAAAATACCTGAGACTGGGTAATTTATAAACAATACAAATTTATTTCTAACAGTTTAGAAGGCAAGGAAGTCCAGTATCAAGGTGCTGGCATACTCAGTGTCAAGTGAGGGTCTCATTGTTGGTGCCATTTTTATGTCCTCACATGGTAGAAGGTGAAAGCATAAGAGACCAAATGCACTTCCTCCCTTAAGCACTTTTATAAGAACACTAATCCATTGGTGAAATCAGAGCCCTATGGCCTAGTGATCTCCTAAAATACCATATTTTTGCTTTCCAAATGCTTTCTTCCTGATATTCCAAGATTCCTTCTTTTGTCATTTCTGTTTCAAGAAGTTCCTTTAACCATATTTTAGGATAGGCCTGCTGTGACAAATTCTTAATTTTCCATCATCTGAGGATGTCTTGATTTCCTCTTCCCTCCTCAAAGATACAATTCTGAGTTGACAGTTCTTTTCTTTCAGTGCTTGAAAAAATTGTGAAATCTTTCTCCGCCCTCCACAATTTTTTATAGGAAATCCGCTCTTATTTGAATTGGTTTTTCCCTAAAACTAAGGTGTCAATAGTTTTATAACTATAAGGTGTCATGATTTAGTTTTCTCACTGCTTTCAAAATAGTTTTGTTCGTTTTGTGTTTAGTTTTCTGATATTTGATTATGATATGTCTTAGCATATATTTGTTTGAATTCATTCCATTTGGGATTCACTCAGCTTCTTTAATCTATAGGGTTATGTCTTTTGCCAAATTCAAGAAGTTTTCAGCCTTTATTTCTTTGAACACTTTTTCAGTCTTACCTTTTTCTCCTCTCCTTCTGGAACTGTGATAACATGAATGTTAGATCTTTTGTCATGGTCCCACAGTTCCCTTAGGGACCACTATTATTTTTTCAGAACTGAGAGTTGAACCCAGGGCTTTGTGGATGCTAGGCAAGTGCTCTGCCACTGAGCTACATCCTCAGCCCTATCCTATCCTAGCCTAGCCTAGCCTAGCCTAGCCTAGCCTAGCCTATCTCATTCTATCCTATCCAGTCCTCTTACCTCAGCCTCTAAAGTCACCAGGATTACAGGCATATGCCACCATACCTGGCTTCTATTATTTTTTCCAGTCTATTTTCTTTTTTAAAAAATATTTATTTTTTAGTTTTAGGTGGACACAATCTTTATTTTATTTTATTTTTTTATGTGGTGTTGAGGATTGAACCCAGCACCCCGTGCATGCCAGGCGAGTACACTACCACTTGAGCCCTCCAGTCTATTTTCTTTTAAAATTTTTTAAATATTTTTTAGTTGTAGATGGACATAATACCTTTATTTATTAATTTTTAAAATAACTTTATCTTATTTATTTATTTATTTACGTGACGCTGAGGATCAAACCCAGGGCCTTGCATGTGCAAGGCGAGCCCTCTACCACTGAGCCATAACCCCAGCCCCTATTAATTTTTTTTAATGTGGTGCTGAGGACCAAACCCAGTACCTCACACATACTAAGCAACTGTTCTACCACTGAGCTATAACGCCAACCCCTCTTTTAAATTTTATTGAATTAATTAAAAATATTTTTGCAGTACCAGGGATTGAGCCGAGGGGTGCTCTACCACTGAGCTACATCCTCATCCCTGTTTATTTTTTATTTTGAGACAGGGTCTCCTTAAGTTGCTCAGGCTAGCCTCAAACTTGCCATCCTCCTGCCTCAACCTCCTGAGTAGCTGGGATTACAAGGGTGCCTCACCATAGCTGGCTCCTTTTGGGTTATTTTAGCTTTCAGTTCTAAAATTTCCATTTGTTTTTCTATTTATATTTTCTATTTATTTACTGGAATTTTCTGATTTTTAATCTATTTCAAGCATGTTCATAAATACTCATTGGAGCATTTTTATGATGGCTGCTTTAAGTTCCTTTTCAGATAATTCTAACATCTGTGTCATTTCACTGTTGGCATTGGTTGTCTTTTTTTCTTACAAGTTGATATTTTCTCAATTCTAGTAAGATATTCTGGTATGATGAGTATTTATTAAAACCTAGACATTTTGAGTGATATGTAATAATACTGTTGGTCTTATTTAAATCTTCGATTGTAGCAGGACTCCTCTGACAGCCTGGCACTGCCTCATTACTGCGAAATCAAAGTAGAAGTCCAGATTCCCATGGGACCTCTGTTGCCATCCAACTGTTGAGGGACTCCTCATTAGTGCTTGGTGGGGGTGGGAGCTCAGGCACCCTATTAGGCCTCTACTGAGAATGCCCAGTCTGCTGGGAGGGGCAGGGATGTCACCTTACTGTCAGGGATAAAAGTCTGGACTCCCTATATGGCTTTCTGTGATGCCACCCTGATGATGGAGAGGGGAGGTGCTTTGTCACAGTAAGATGAAGGTGGAAATCTAGGCTCTCCACTTCACTTTTGTTGGCTAGAGTGAGAATGGGACCAGTTTCTTCCATAATGTGTGACAAGAGTAGAGTGGCTATTGTGTGAAAGTTTTCAGTCTTGTTGGGCTGCTCTTTTTCTGGTTCTTGGCTAGAGAAAGCAAAATTTTCTTGGGCTTTTTATTCCCATTAGTATTTCTGGGTTTCTGGCTTCTCTAGTACCAACTCTAGGATATATGAGGCAAAAAGAAAACACAGAGCACTCACCTCAGGAGAGTCGCTCTTGAAGTTCTGAGTTCCCTAGCTGGTCAGCCTTCTCTACACATTTCAGAGTCTCGGGTTTGTTTTATATACTACGTAGCATTTTAAGCTGTTCTTCAAGGAAGGAACAGAGAAAAATACATAAAATCGGTCTTTCCAGAAGCATAAGTCTTGATTAGAAGTAATTTTTTAAAATTGTTTTAATTTTTTTATACTAGTGATTGAACCCAGGGGAGCTGTACCATTGAACTATATCCCCAACTTTTGTAATTTTTGTTTGAGCAGGGTATCTCTAAGTTGCTGAGACTGACCACAAACTTGCCATCCTCCTGCCTTGACCTTGAGGTGCTGGGATTACAGGCATACACCACCACACCCTGCTATAAAGTTGTCCTAAATTTTTAACAGCAGAATCCATTTTTCAATGATAAAACTTAATCTGCTCAAAGGGAAGAGAGGCC
Source organism: Marmota marmota marmota (assembly GCF_001458135.2). Taxonomy (NCBI): domain Eukaryota; kingdom Metazoa; phylum Chordata; class Mammalia; order Rodentia; family Sciuridae; genus Marmota; species Marmota marmota. The sequence goes on from NW_026000338.1 coordinate 2,410,664, forward strand.
CATAACTCTATATATAATCTTCTGTCATTCCACATATTACAGTGGACTTGCGGTACCTCTGATTCACAGAGAGCAATTTAAAAGCTCTCCACCATTTCTTCCTACTAGGATAACCCTTAACTGTGTTTAGCAAGGACTGTGAAGAACTCAGTTGGATAGAAAAAGTTAATTAAGATATGTTTGTTTGAAGCACCTATGCTTTGTCAACATAATGTTAAAGTGCTTTTGGAATTCAGTAGTTACAACTATTTACAGAAGTACTGAACTGGAACTAGCTTTACCTGGAACTTGACTTTCCCAGAAACTTGGCCCTGTATCAAACTTGGCTCTCCCTGCTTTGTGGACCCAGCCATTGTGGTTGACAGGTGAGTACTAACCTTGAATGCTTGAAACTACTCACCTTGAAGGAAAGGCTTAGGCTAGGCCTTATTTGAGGTGACAAAGTTTTTTTTTTTTTTCTTTTGGTGCTAGGGGTCTAACCCAAGGCTTGGGCTTGCTAAGCACAGGCTCTAACATTGAGCTATACTCCTAGCCTTAGCCAAAGACTTATTGTGATCAGGGGATTTAGAACCCAAAGAAAAATAGCAGTGAAGGGTGGGGGATACTAGAAAACACCAAGCTCTCCTGCAAATATAAGGAATCTGTCAACTGGAGTCAGTGGAATTCAGGTGGAAGATAACAGCCCCAGTTTGGGGATGGGGGTGGGGAGCTGCACAGACAGTAAAAGTCCACCTCAATAAAGCATGTGGGCAGGGGTTTGGGTATGTTTTACCCTTTTCTCTTCCCCATATGCTACCTTGGGAGCTCCTTTACCCTTATTTGCATAACATTTGCTGCTCTTTCCCTTCCCCTCTGTAGCTTGGCCCAGTGCTGTAATTCTCAAAGGGAGAGACCCCTTGAGCTAGTGTTGATATCTTAGACACACAAGTTCTTTTTCAGGAAAGCAGAGCCTCCCAGGAACTACTCCATGTCCCCCTCCCCCTGCCATAACTAGACCAGACAAAGGACCTTTTTCTGGCCTACAGACATCAAGCAAGGCCCTGAAAATTAAGTTGTAATGATTTTATTATATGATGAGAAAAAGACTGAGAAAGCAAGGTGTAAGGGAGCTCATTTGGAGTTTTACCCCAATTTTGAAGGCCAGAGGACCCCTAAAGGCAGTGATAGGTACTCCAAAAGAAAGGCAGATGACAGATCCCTAGTTCCTTTTCCTCATGCCCTCCAATGGGGAGGCTGGGAAGGGAGAAGCACAAGGACTCTAGCTCAGTTTTGCTGTCCCTCATACCTCCATATTGGTGCTATATTCCCACTCCCTGTCCAGATCCTTCACTGGGGAACAGAGTGGGCATGGGGTGGGGCAGGTACTGACTTTAGCAGCAGGCTTTCTGAGAGGTCAGGGGGGAAAAAAGATTTTTCTCACATTCCATGAAGTTGAGTGGAAGCACCTTGGAGAAGGGGTTCTTAATTTTGGCCCTTGATTTCTTCCTACTAGCTTAACCCTTAACTGTGTTTAGCAAGGACTGTGAAAAACTCAGTTGGATAGAAAAAGTTAATTGAGATATACTTGTTTGAAGCACCTATGCTTTGTCAACATAATGTTAACAACAAAAGTCAACAAATGGCATTTGGCTCCCACTGGGCCTCAATTTCCCAATCTGTGAAAGGAACTTAAAAGCAGCTGCCTCAGGCTGGGGTTGTAGCTCAGTTGATAGAGTGCTTGCCTAGTATGCACAAGGCCCTGGGTTCAATCCCCAGCAACACACACACAAAGCAGATGCCTCTCTTGGCTGAAGAGAGAGGGTCAAGTGTGATGAAGGATAGGAGAGCACATGTGAACTGTAAATTGCCCACCCACAGGTGAGGGAGCCCTTGTTACCATTAGAGGGGGCCTCTGTGTCCAGCTACGCTGGGGGAGGCCCTTCATTCAGGAGCTGAGGGATGGAGTGTCTGCAGTGTGTATAGAGTGCAGAGGTGTGAAATAAGCAGACAGCTGGGAGATCCCAGACTGACAGGAGGAAACTCTGGCCTTAAGAAAGAAGGATCTGTGAGGCTGGCCCTCCTCAGAAGCCTCCACCTTGGGAAAGGGAGTGTTATGTGAGTGTGTGGGTAGTGCAGGTGGCNCGCGTGTTAGATGTGAGCAATGGGCTAATTTTATCCGGCTCGGGCTCAGCAGGAAACCGACGCTGAAGCTAGATTTGTTCTTCCGGGCGACTCTGGCCCCCGGGAGGCCAGTCTCGGGGAGCACAGGGGGGAGGGGACGCGCCCGCCTCGGTGGGAGTGGGGGCGTGGTGTCCCCTCTCTGCCCCAAAGTAGACCGAGTTTTGACGTCGGGGGTGGGGGGTGGTAATACTCCAGGACACTAAGGCCCAGAGGAGGAAGATATTTTGGAAAAATGATAGTACAAATTCCTTCTTGTGTTGCCTCACATTGTTGTCTCTAATTCTGTTTCTTTTCTTTTCTTTTTTTTTTTTTTTTCCATTCCTGAAGTCCCTGGGTTCTAGCAGTGCCTGACACACATCAGGTTCTTAGGAAATACTGCTGAAAAGACATGACAACCAGGCCTGGAGCTCTGTATCTGATGACCACTAGAGAGAGCTGAAAGGCAGGAATCAAGGGCCTTTGAAGAACAGCCTCCTCAACCTCCTGGGTATCTAATCCCTTTCCTTGTTTCTCTGGGGTCTCTGCTACAATTGCAGAACTTGTTTCAAGTGTTCTTACTCTAACCAGTCTCACTCTATGGGGCACCAGCTGTCAGACACCCGGGATTTGTAATCCCCGTCAGCTGGCTTGCTGTGCTACTGTGGAGTAGTGGCAGGGAGCTGCTGGCTGCCTTTTCAGACATGAAAAGGCCCTGGAGGAGAGCATATGCTCATAAAAATTATGGGATTCCACAGCTTTGAAATCTAACGATCCTGAGTGATCAAACAGACTGAGCTCTTCGGGCTGCTGGGGGAGGGACTGGAGGGGCAGCAGATCTTGGGTGGGAGAGCCTGAGGCCTGGCAGCTGGACAAAGTAATTAGCCTCAGTGGGAGGAGATGAGGAGGCCGGCAGCCTGAGGGTGTCTGCACTAAGCAGAGGAGAAACAGCAATAGCTAAGAACTGGGTGGTAAACCACCCACTCCCAAAGAAAGCCAGTCTCTTCTCTTTGTCCCTGTCTTGGCCATTGCACAGCCAGAAGGAGACGGACTTTATTCGTTGCTCTTGGTGTTCAGAGTAGAAAGGCAGTTGGTGGAAAGAAGCTTCCAAGGCCAAGGCTTCCTGAAGGTCTAGAATGAATGGGAGGGAGAAACCAAAAGTTTGTGTAGATTGGGAATGAGAGTAATTGTGAAGCAATGGGGTATGCTGAGAGTCACACTGCTCAGCTTTTATTTCCACTAAGAGCTGGTCCTGCTGACACCCTTTTAGAAATGGGCTTCTGTGTGGTTGAGTGAAGTGGACAACTCCTTTTTTCCTTTCTAGGGCCAGTGTCTTCATCTAGCAAACAAGGGGTTTGGATTGGACTGGAAGTTAATTACCTGAGTTCAAGTCTTGTTCTGATGAACTGTGTGAACCTGCAGCAGGCCCTTCGTTTCTCTAGGCCTCAATTTCCCCACTTAAATTCAATGCAGAATATGGACAAGTGAGACTTTAAGTTTACTCCTAGTTTTGTCATTCTTGTAGGTCTCTCTGCTGTATCACCCTCCATTCCAGGCTGTCACTGTAGGGCTATGTAACCCAGCTAGACTAATCTCTTCAGGTTCCCTATCAATAAGGGAGAGAGAAGAGGTTGAATTGTAATATTGCTAAGGTCATTGCCAATTTTCAGGAAGGCACATTTATAGCAAGGTGGTGGCCTTGGCAGGCTTTTACTCTGACTCAGCCAGTAACCATGTTCTCATTTTGTAAAGTAGCCACTTTTCCACTTCAGAGCTCCCTAGCAAATGAAGTTTCAAACAGTCCACCCAAACCCAAAGCCTTATATAGCTCCTCTCCTTTTCAAATGTCCGCTCTTTCAGAGAGCACAGACCCTGGCAGAAATCTGATTTGGAATGAGGCTTCAGTTCTGAAGCCAAACTTCCTCCTGTTAACCAGGTTGACTATTTCACCCTTGTAGGCAACATCCATACCAAAACCAAACTTTTAGATCTGTTTATTTTGTTCCAAACCCCTTGAGGATTTAAATGTCCCAGGTCTCAAGCTCTGAAATTTTGTTCGTTCTCCTAGGTTTAACTGTGGTGCTTAAGAGGCTGCATCCTACTCTAAATATTAATACTGTGCTGCTTTTGCCAACCAACAATTCTCTCCAAAAGCACACAAGCCCACACATGCACATGCACATGTGTGGAAGAAGTAAATTGACACCCTGTCAATGTTAAGTGACACCTGAATAGGCAGATTTGGGACCTGTGAATATCTTTCCTTCAACTGGAGAGAAGTGGGTGGCAGCCTGATTTTTAAAAGCTATCCAGTCATGAGCAACAAAGGAGGCCCTGCAGGACCACCCTCCAGCATCTCAGTGGGGGCGGGGCAGGGAGGAATGGAAGCAGGGGCATTGTTGCTCTAGTATTTCCAATGGTCTCTCTCAGGAGTTACAGGGCTCCTGCAGTCCATCTTCTCCTGTTCCACTGCTGTTTGAGCTGACAGGCTACTAACTAGGCCCTTTCCTACTTACAGAGCAAAGAACCAGTGGATTTTCCTTCAGGGAGTTGATAAGAGCTGGACTAAGACCAGCAGAGGTGGGGGTGGGGCTCAGACTTTGGCCTTGAATGAAACTTTGAGAGGCCAACCTCTCAGCTGCCTGTTTGTAACGGAAAAATTCATGTGTGGGGACCATTGTCTTCTTTGGAGCCCCTCAGGGCAACCTCATCCTCCTGGCCATAGGATGACCCTGGTTTAGGGTGGCAAATTACTATTGGCTCCAAGTGACAGCCAGGGGTGCCTGGCAAAAAGATGATGAAAGGTTGGGTGACAGGAACACAATAAACAAAGGCCCAGAGAGGGGATAAAGAGACACAAAGACAGAGGAAAGAGAGAGGCTGAGCTCCTAATGAGGTGAGCTGTGCTAGCTGGACACAGCCTGGCAGAGCCCTCTGCCCCTAGCCAGGAGCACCTGGAATGCTCTTCAGTAAGATTGTTGCACAGAGCCTGGGTATAGGGAAGCATCTGGTACCTACTTCAGAGGGAAGAAGGTGGTCCAGAATCTACCTTTCCTGGCACCATTAATGCCCACTAAGCAGAGTGGCCCAGGATGTCCAGCATGGGGGAAACACTTGGTGGTAAAAGCTAGGGTGGCTTCCCCTTCCTAAAAGAAAGTGTCCAACCCTGTGTGCAGCTGCTGCCTGTACCTTTGGGGATCCAGGTTCTGAATGAGGTTTTTCCTAAAACAGTCCATTTCCTGTCCTGGCCAGGTGGAAATATTGACCTGTCATGAAAACTAAGAGATGGAGGAGTTGGTCTTTCACTATGTCAATAGCCACTGGCCCTCCATGAACCACGCCAGCTCACTGTCCTTAGTCCTCCTCTGCCTGCTGAGATGAAAGGAGTTTATTCACATTTGACAGGTGGATACAAGGATGGGGGACTGGGAAGGCCTCCAGGTTAATGCATTGACTTGGAAAATCTGTAAAAAACAGTGGGTGGAACATGGAACTCTGTGGTGTTTAAGGTCCTTTCCCTGTGTGATATTCTACTCTTCCAGTCTATGATTATATCAGCTTGAGCCAAAAAGTGAGATGAGGCTCAGCCTGAGATGAACGGGATTAATGCTAGTGTTAGGGCTGGACTGAGCCAATATGAGGCTGATTGGCCCAAGCTTTGGGTCCCTCCTTTCTCCAAGCACCTTGAATCTGTGACAATCATAAAAAGAAATGGAGAGGGAAAAGAATGGAAAGGAGGCAGTAGAGAAAAATCAAAGGAAAGGAAGAGAGAAACAGACTGTTAACCAACCATATCATGGGGATACTACCTGTATACAGCTCTCGGGAAGCCACAGACCTCAGGAACTTGTGAGACTAAATAAGGCTCCTTGTCTCATTCTGCCTCCCTTCCCCCACCACCCAAATGGCTTCCAAGGATGAATGGCAATAAATTTCTCAGTAATCAGAGGCTTGAGTCTCTCCCACTAGGCTCCTGGGGACACAGTAGCACCTTTGGCAGTTAATTTTAGTGGGCGACTAACAAGCTGGGGCCTGGAGGTTCTATCATCCTCCTCCCCCAGGGGTTAGAATGTATATGGAGAGGTTCCAAAGGCCAGGGGGAAATCTCAAGCTTTCCCAGTTCCTGGGAGAAGAAGGGCCCTGGCAAGTTTGAAGGCATTCATGGGGAAAATTTGGTTAATGAGTTTGGAACACCTAGAGCTTTGGCTCCAAGGGGGTGGTCAGGTGGCTGAAATGCTGTGTGCACAGGTTTGGGAACTAGTGTGCTGGTGGCAAAAAAAATGTAAATGCTGAGCAGGGGAAGAGCTGGGGAGGAGCACACAATGGCAAGAAAGAGGCATTAGATTGGTTCCTCAGGGTTTGGGGAGCCTGGCAGCAGCTCCCCATTGGGGTCTGGATCAGGGACCAACATCTTATCCTTGCTGGAATCCCTCTGCTCTTTCTTGAACATCCTTTGATGCATGAGAGGGACGAAGAAGAGGATTACAGCCCCAATGATGGGGGGCACACCGGCAAAGTAGAAGGCCACATGGTAGTCCCCAAAACAGTTGCGGAGGAGGCCTGAAACAGTCAAGAGACACAAGTCAAGCTCGGCTTTTCCCTACCACCCAAAATTGCTCTCTGCCTCTTCTAGGGGCCATCCCAGTGCTTATCCAGAGAATCTTGGCCTGCACTGTCTTGACTTGGGAGTTCCCTCAACTTAAAGGCAAGTGGTTCCTCCCTGAGGTAATGGGGCTATGGGCCCTTGAGCTAAATGCTTATTATGGAAGGAGAGAATGAAGCCCCTCTTAAGATTTCCACATTTGTAACTTTCATCAAGCTATAGCTACCTTCCAGTCATTCCTAGGGATGGTGTTAGGAGGGAATCTAGTTTAAAATAATTCCAAGGAAGGAAGGCCAAGCCTTGTGTCTGTTCACAGTGATATTCCCCACCCCTACTCCCATTTATTCTCGTGGAACAATTTAGCTGAGTCCCTATTTACTTTTTCTCTGAGGTTCCCTTTCTCTGAAGTTCCAGTTCCCCTAGGAAGAAGTCACACAAGTCTTTTTGTTTTGTTTTTTTTTTTTCAGTTATAGATATGGTTGGCCCCTCTGGCTTCCTCTAAGCTGCCAATACCATGGATGTGTTTGGCATGGGATGCAAGGCCTCTTCCTGTTCACCTCCAGAAGCTAACATGAGCTACCTCATAAGGAGGATGAGCCCAGAAGCAAAGGCAAGGATGCCCTTGTCCCTTTGCTTACTCAGGAGACAAGCAAAAAGGAAAGAATTGTTGATTCTGGACCACTGTTGCCATCAGGGACTGGATAGAGTCTCCCCTCCCCCAGTAAGCAGTGTGACTGTTGCACAAGAGCCTGAATGAAACCTTTTGCCACTGTCACATGGCACCCTCACAACACCTTGTACATAATTGGTGTTCAAGGAGTATTTGTTGAATTAGCCCATTTGACCAACTTAGGGGAGGCTAACCCATGAATCAGTGTTTGTAATAAATCCCTAGAAAGGAAATGAACTTCTCTTCATTGGGTTTCTTATTTCGTATGTTCCCTCGGTTACCAACAGTGCTCTCCTGGGAGGATGGAGGGGGAAACTAGGAGTGCTGAAAAATGGCACACCAGCACTTTGCCTGCTGCCTGCTGGAGGTGAACTTCACTGGCTCAGTCTTGGGGTGTTTCCTTAATAAGTTTAATTCCTAAGCCAGTAGAGGAGGAGGAAGAGAAGGACATCTCAAAGTTTTAATAAAACTAGGGCCAGCTTTCTTTTTTTCCCTACCTCTTTTACTCAGCTACCTTAAATAATCACTTAACTGTGAGGAGAGCAAGAGAACACTGGACAAATAAAATGGTCAAGAAGGTCAAACCCATTTTTCCCTCTACTTTCCTGGAAGGAGCCATGCTGAATATAATAAAACCCCACTGAAACACCACCATGGAAAACCCATCCCCCCCAAATGAATCCATGCCTGTGTACTGTGTTTAATCTCCTTCACCAATGGTGGTAAGGGGTTTCATGCACTCTGACAAGGCTGCTTACGCAGAAAATATGAGGAAAGGGGACCTTAAACAGAGGTAGAGCCTATGGAAAACAGGTCTCTGACTCATGCCCTCCCTGGAAATCAACCTCACCTGCAATGGGGGGCCCAGCAATCATCGGCAGGGCCATCATGCCCAGGAGGTAGCCAATGGCCTGTGAGGCCTGCATTGGGCCCACCAGCTCAAATGCGATGGGGGCCATGATGGTGATGAAGAAGCCATCGCACAGGCCCAGGAAGAGGCAGACAACGATGAGGCCCCCGAAGTCCCGGCACAGGGGAATCATCATGGACATCAGGCCCAGGAGCAGGAAGGAGAGGACCTAGGGGAGCAAGGGCCTGTGGTCATGTTGTGCTGACCAGGCAAGACCACATAGCACATAACATGTCCTTTTTCAGATCTTCATTTCTACCATCTATAAAATGGGTTGGGGGAAGCAGGGTGTCAACAAGGACAGCAGTTGGATTAAGCAGTTACTCAGGCCCCTTCTAAGTTCTTCAATGAAGGGTTCAAAGTCTTTGTGAGAGCCCCAACTTAACTGAATCTAGCAGGACTAAAGAAAGGGAGGACATAGCCCCTGGCCTCAAGAAGTTGGTCTTTGCATTGGATCCTGAGATAAAGGGAATGCTGTTTTTTTGTTTTTGTTTTTTTTTCTGAGCCTATGTCTGAGTGTCTCAGGTATCAGGACCTGGGATCAGGTCATATTGATATTCTCAGATTCAAGTAAGGTATGGGAAAAGGAAGGGGAAGAGGGAGGATGGCTTGCACAATGACTAGATAGGGGATATAAAGAAAGGTATGGCTTTCTAAAATGTGGAAGGAGCCAATGCCCATTTTGGTGGGGGTAGATTTTAGAAAACACCTTGACATGAAAGAAACCATTAGGGGGTTTACCCAGGTTCCTTATGCTTTAGGACATGCGACACATCACCTGTCTCAAACACCTCAGGCAGCATGTCCCTGGGGGCCTCTGGGCTTGGCTGGACACCCTGAGAAGGCGACAAAGGGGCCTTTCAGGAAAACTAAGCTAGTAGGTGGGTGTCTAGGAAGCTTAAATCCAGACCAGGAGCACTGACTAGTCACTGGGCCTTCTTTTGGGCTGAGAAAAAAATTGACTCCAAAACAAAGACAATCACTTTGCAGTGGCTGGTTTTTCTCTCTCAACAGAGAAGGGCCACAGGAAACAGCCGATCTTTTGATAAAGGTCATTTGCAACTTGTGCCTGTGAAGTTGACTGAAGACCTTGGATGCAGGCAGAGAAAGGAGCACTGCCTGCCCCTCCACCAATCTCTGCAGCCAGCAGAGTCAGGTTATCCCAGGGCCAAGGCTAAGACCTGATCTGTTTACTAAGGCCTTAAGAGGCCCAAGGATTTGCCAATAGTTCGTAGTTGGTCAATAAGCAGGCCAATTTGCCCAGGAACTTGTGGGAGGAGTGAAGGTCAAGTCTGTTTAAGGTTCTAAAGACTTTTTGTGTTGCAGCCAGGTGTGGTGAGCATGCCTGTAATTCCAGAGACTCAGGAGGCTGAGACAGGAAGATTGCAAGTGGGAGGCCAGCCTCAGCAATTTAGAGATCCCCGTCTCAAAAAGTAAAAATAAAGGCTGGGGGAGGCCAGGAACTGTGGCGCATGCCTGTAATCCCAGAGGCTTGAGAGGCTGTGATAGGAGGATTGCAAGTTCAAAGCTAGCCTCAGCAATGGAGGTGCTAAGCAACTCAGTAAGACCCTGTCTCTGAATAAAAAACAAAATGGGACTGGGGGTGTGGCTCCCCATACAAAAAAACAAAAACAAACAGAAAACAAAGGCTGGGAATGTTTCTGGGTGGTAGGTGCCCCTGGGTTCAATCCTCATATCTACAAAGAGAAAAAAAGATTTTCTATATTGTTGCTCACAGTGGGTTTGTTAGGTGGATTAGTTGGGTTTTTGAGAGGATAATGTCATCTGAGGACATCTCTTTTTTGGGGAAACTTTGAACTTGACCACGTTGTTTTGAGGTAGGTAGGCAGAATTTAGGAATAAGAACAGGAGACACTCTAGCTTCACACACAACTATGAGATAAAACCAGATCCACCTATCAACCAAGCCCATTATGGTAATTAAGAGTTAATACCATTATATAACACAAAGGATGGCATTAACTGATTTTAATCAGCTCTAATTGCTACCTATTATATCTAGTTGCCTCTTAACATACTCTAGGAGGCCTTGCCAAAGTTTAGAAATAAAAAAAAAATCCCTCTTGGAACTGGGAATTAGGCCTCAAGAACTGGTCCAATGTGGGGCTCTCTTGCAGGTTGTCACCATTTTCTTGCCAACAAACTGTGCAGAGGCTAAATGCCAGGCATGTATGCCTGTCTTCACGAATAGTAAGAACCACAGGGTCTAATGGGTGGTTTTTCAGAACCTGAGGCTGTATATCCTCCTTTTCTCTCCCAGACCTGTACTCCTGCAACTGACCCAGAGACAAAAAAAAAAAAAAAAACAATTCCTGTGATGGAGTCTGTTGAGAAACTCAAGAGAAAGGAGCAGTTTATCCATTGTCTTGTGCTCTTGGCCTGAAACACTCAATTTGCAAAATGAAAGAGTTGAACTATAAGTTGATGAAGATGTGTTTCAACTATAATGTTCTAAGATTGTTTTATATTATTTTAAGTGGTAAAACTGGGTCAAGTAAGACTAAGGAAAAGGAGCAGGAGCAGAGGGTGGGAAAAGTTAGCAGAAACACTGAATTCCAGCCTAACTTGGCCTCCATCCAGCAATGCTTCCCAGTCCCTTGGAAATCCTGCTGTACAACAGAAAGCAAAAGCTGCTGGGGCCTCATCTCTCTCCTGCAGACTATAATGAGAAGCATGTGAGCTATATGGCTAGGCAGGGGCTGCTGCCTCTCCTCAAGATAAAGCCCTGGCTCAGTGCCAGATTACTCTGATTTCCAGAACCCTTTGGCATCTTGGCTAATAGTGGCAGGGAAGACCCATGGCGAGTGGGGGCTTGTGAAAGAGGCTGGAAGAACATGCATATTCCCAATGCAGAAAGCCACCCAGATAAAGCACTTGCTGATATTTGCACAGAAATTCAAAATTTCATAATCCCAATCATAGGCTCTTGGTTTGACCTTGGTCAAGTCAATTATTATTTCTGAAACTTGACTCTGTCATCCGTCACTTAGGGTAAGGTGTGATATGAGAAGAGTGCTTCACAGGAGTTCAGCTCTGCCATTACTGTCTGAGAAGCCTTTCCCTCAGTTTCTCCATCAGTGCCATGAGAATTTAGCCTGGCTGGACACAAAGGGCATCTACAGCTCTGGCAAAGAAGATTGGCCAGATCTCTCAAACTAACAGGAGTTAAACACAACAGGAAAAAATTAATCATGTCCTTATCCAAAACAACTGAGGGTATTTAGGAACACACTTGGGACAGATAAATCCCTGCTGTGAGTATCTTCAGGGCCCCTTAGAAGTGCCCTTAGGGCTTTCCCAGGCATTCAGTCCAAACACAACCACCTTCTGGATGGATAATTCATGACTATTTGTTTCTTGGGGCTGCCTTTGCCCTTCCCACAGGGTTCCACACTTAGGAACCTTCTGATAAGACCAGCTATAGGAGCAAAAAGCATGAGACAGATCAGGAAGACATTATTGCTGCCAGCCAGCCAAAGACGGACAACCTGAGTAGTAGTAGTCTATATTTGAATCAAAACAGGGCCCAGTGCACACAGAAAGAGGCCTCTGGAGCATCCATGTTTCTGCTGCCCACAATATGAGGAAACTGTGTCACTGTCAGAAGGATTAAAACCTGGTAATACTGCATTTCTTTTGATCCTCACCTGTAAGGTGAGATAGGAAAGCAAAGAATTATCTCGTTGCATAAATTAGTACAGTGAGGACTAAAGAGGGGAAGTAAGGTCTGGCCTTTTCTGGCCTTTTGTTTTTGATTTCCACTGAGAGGATGGCAATTGAGAACCATTGCTTGGGCGGGCACAGTGGCACACACCTGTAATCTCAGCAACTTGGGAGGCTAAAGCAGGAGAATCACAAGTTCAAGACCAGCCTCGGCAGCTTAGCAAGATCCTGTCTCAGAATAAAAAATTAAAAGGGCTGTGGATATAGTTCAGTGGCAAAACACCCCTGGGTTCAATCCCTAGTACCAGAGAGAGGAAGACAACCAGTGCTTGATGCCAAGTAGCTCTGGAAGTATGAGACATGATAGGCTTGAGCCTGGGCCTAGAGGAGAGAGATGCTGGGTCACACGGAGTGTTATAGTTGCCTACAGTCCTCCAAGAGAGTGTACGGTAGCAATGAAATCAGTCCTTACTGGGGTCTGCATTTAACTTCCGGCCTCAGTTTCTTGTTTTCAGATGAACACCTATTATTAATTTTTTAAAATGCCTGTAAAATGTTCTAAAAGTTTCCATATACACTGATTTTACTGGGTACACATTCCATCTTGGTAAAGGAAGCATAACAAGGATGATTGCTTTTGCTTGAAAACAAGGGAAACTGAGGCTCAGAGAATTGGATTGACTTTCTTGTGTCACACAAGGGCCCAGGGAACTGCAGTGGCACACCCTACCAATCTGTTCCAAAGCCTAGAGATAAACTGTGGCAAGCTATTCTTCCTCACAGTGTACATATGGTCACACTCACCTGCAAGTAGATCTTCTTAAGTCCAGGAATGGAGTCACTGACATGGCCTGACACAAGACGCCCAAGGCCTGAGGTAGCCCCGATACACACCAAGAGCACCCAGGTCTCCTTGATTTCCAAGAACTCCTCTTCCACATACTTCATCTGAAAAGCAGGATACCAGGACCCTCAGAACACAAGGTGGAAGAAAAGCTGACTGGTTAATTGTTGGCATATTCAGGACTCTCTACTGAAACAACTGAAAGTTCTGTGGCATAGAAGTTTAGTGAATGCTGGAGTAAACAAAGCTGAATGGGTTCTTTTAATACAGGATTTGTTATTACCTTAAAGAGGTTACTACACATCATGAAGTGTTAGATCTAATATGTGCTATTTTTTAAACAAAATCATGTGACCACAAAGACCAGCATTCCACACAGTCGTAGAAAACTCTCTCAGGGGCTGGGGTTGTAGCTCAGTGGTAGAGCGCCTGCCTCACATGTGTGAGGCACTGGGTTCGATCCTCAGCACCACATAAAAATAAATAAAGATATTGTGTCCATCTACAACTAAAAAATATTTTTAAAAAATAGTTTAAAAAAAAAAATAGAAAACTCTGTCAGACCATCTGGGCCAGTCTCCTATATCCCAATCTGCGTATCTCCCCAAAATCTGTCTAATTGTTTTTGCATCTTATTTTTATTTACTTAATATTTTATTGACAACCAGGCTTTTTTGTCTAATTTTTTTCACTGTGAGGGAAACCATAATGTATGGACCTTCCCATAAGGAACTCCCCCCATTTTCCTTTGGGGTCCTCCCTTGATCTGTGCTCTGTCCCTCTCTGGTTATCTCCAACCACTGTTCTGTTTCTTTTTCCAAATGTCTCAGCTCTGCCCTTTCAGTATCCCCCACCCCTACCCTCTGGACTCCAGGCAGGTTCAGGGCAGGTCTTCCTCACCAGGTGTACATAAGGAACGAAGTAGCCAAGGGCAGCAGCAGCAATCCCAAAGGCCCAGATGCGGTAAGTGCGTTGGCGGAACACTCTCATGTTGAAGTACTTCCTGAGCTGAGCCAGAAAGCGCTGGTGCAAGGTGTGGACACCTCTCTTGCTTGGGGTGTCCTGGGAGCTGGGCAGGAGGGGCCGGTAGGTAAGTGAGAGCAGCATAAGAACAAACATGAAGGTACTCAGCACCTGGAAGGTTTGGGCCAGCTTGATCTTATCCCCCAGCATTTTGATGAGGAAGGGGAAGGACATGGAGAAGATGCTACTCCCAGCAGACACCACACCATTGGCCAGACCCAGGCGGCGTTGGAAGTAGTGGCCCAGGATGACGAGGGATGGCTGAAAGGCGAAGGAACAGCCACAACCAAACAGAATTCCATAGGTGAAGTAGCGCAGGCTTAGGGAGCTGTGGGAGAGACACAGAGAGCTATCCTCAGCAGCCTGACCATCTGCCTCCCCAGTTTGGCCTCTTGAGAACCTCCATCCCTTAACCCAAGCCCCACTTGCCATTGACCCTCAGAGCAGGCAAGGAATTGGGCCTTCTTTTTTTATTTACTGTTTTTTTTTAATTATACATGACAGTAGAATCCATTTTGATACAATTATACAAGCATGGGATATATCTTATTCTAGTTAGGATCCTATTCTTATGGATGTACATGATGGTGGGATTCACTATGATGTTTTCATACAAGTACATGGGAAAATTATGTCAAATTAATTCCACTGTCTTTCCTTTTCCTATCCCCCCTCCCTTCCTTCTATTCCCCTTTGTGTAATATATTATACTTCTATTCTTCACCTCACCGCAACATTCAACCTTTGGTTTTGGGGGACTGGCTTACTTCACGTAGCAGGATAGTCTCCAAATCCATCCACTTACTGGCAGATGTCATAAAGTCATTCTTCCTTATGGCTGAGTAATACTCCATTGTGTATATATACCACATTTTCTTTATCCATCCATCTGTTGAAGGCACTTAAGTTGGCACCATGACTTAGCTATTGTGATTTGAGCTGATATAAACATTGATGTGGCTGCATCACTATAGTAAACTGATTTTAAAATTCTTTGGTTATATACTGAAAGTGTAATAGCTGGGTCAAATGGTGGTTCCATTCCTAGTTTTTTGAGGAATCTCCATACTGCTTTCCAGAGTGTTACACCAAAGGAATTGGACCTTCTGATCCCCATTTTGCAAGTGAGGAGGCAGATGCTCAGAGAGGTGATTTACCCAAGGTAATGTAACTGGGGATCAATAATGCTTGGCCTTGAGTACACGTCTTTGTGTATCTAGCATGAATTGCAGCACCCTAGCAAACATGGTTGTTCAAAACAAAGCCATAACCAGCCTATACAAAGGCTATATAAGGGGCTACAGGGAGTTAAGTCAGTGCCTTAAAGCAGTTTTGCCCCTGATGCCCTACCCCATTTGCTCTTTCTGTAAGAACATTTCTGGATGGCTTCACAACCAGTGGAAAAATGGTTCTACTTGTGGCTAGAGCTCCAAGTCATCCTTCCTGTTATCTCAGTCAGAGCTCTGAGTTCCTCTGGATGACATGGAACTGGTCATGACTACTGCTCACCTAGACACCACTTTGGCTGGTGGCCAAAGCTTTATTCCAAGTAACAACAAAGGTCTGCAAGGAGCCAAAATCCTTGAAGGCTGAAACTTCCATAGGATTCTTCAATGTCTTTCTCCACATTCAGGGACCTTAGTATTTCAGAGAATGGATGATGATTTGAGAGACAGCCACTCCCCAACTCTTCCCAAGGTCCAGCGACCCTAGGTCCTGGATGATATCCATGGGGATAACAGGGTAAGGAGTCCCTTTAATTTCCAGAGTACTGCCTATCTTTCTGGACATGGTATTTATTAGTTCTCCCAGAGTAGAATGGCTGCTTGAAAGAAAGTGTAGCCTCAAAGAAGTTGTGGGCCTGACCAAGTAAGACAGGTCCTGCCTTAAAACCCTTAGGCCCTGTTGTGGCCATAAGCCTCTGTAACAGAAGGCAAAGTGTCAGAAGGGGAAAGGCCATGGGAAGGTCAGCTTGGCCAGTCATCTGCCCCCAGACAATATTGGCACAACCTAGTGAAGAGTTTTGTTTCCCTTTTGATGCCTCCATATATTTTGCAAGAGTTCTTATCTGGCCACTTTATTACCCAATACTCTTCTTGGCCAGGCAGTTCTTCCCTAGAGATAGACCCAGTCTTCATACTCAAGGACTCAGCCTATGCTGCAGAGAAGATGTGGTGTTAGCCCCCATGATTCCAAGATAGCTTTCATAACTGTTACTTTCTGTCTGCTTGTAATCACTGGATGTGGTCAGGGGTTCTGGTTCCAAACAGGCTGTTTCTACCTGTTACACATAGCTAAGCCAATTGCTCTTCTGTCAGGTTCCTTGAGGCTTCCTCCATTAGATTCTAGGTACTCTATGGGATTGGTCTGGGATGGGACTTATCTTAGGGAGAGAAGCTAGACCTTCAGAGAGGGGCCTGTATGGGCAAAACATGAGATTTAGTTAGGGTGCTGTGTGGTGAATTTGTTTCTAGCTGGGCCACAGGACAGTAGGCTCCTGAGTTGGGCTTGCCAAAGCCTCATCAGCCCTGCCTGTACTCTACCCAGTTCCATGTCATCCAGAGGAACTCAGAGCTCTGACTGAGACAACAGGAAGGATGACTTGGAGCTCTAGCCACAAGTAGAACCATTTTTCCACTAGATGTGAAGCCATCCAGAAAGTTTCTTGGCTCTGGAAATGTTCTTACAGAAAGAGCAAATGGGGTAAGGGGTCAGGGGCTAGAGAACAGAACGCCTACTCCAGTGTGCCTAAAGAAGAATTCCAGAAGAAAATACCACATCTGAGCTCCCTCCCCTCCTGTGACTGAGCCCATGTGAATTGGAAAGGAAATGGGATCCATATGTTGCTAATTTGTTTACACTTTGCTCTGCTGTGCCTCAAGCAACAGGCCTCTGCTGTGCAGTACTGAGAATGGAGTTGCTAGCTCCTCCCCACAAGAAACCAGGCACCAGCTTGCTGGGGGCAAATGAGGCTGACCACTAGAGGGGTCTTGAAAATATTTGAAGCTGCTGTCCTGGGAGGGCTGAGCAGGTTCCAGGCAGGGCATGATTTTCCCTCCTCTGTCCCAATTTGATGGGATGGAGCCAAGAAATCATTGCAAGCCAAATCTGAGCTCTGCTGGAGGGCAGGCTGAGCAGCCAAAAATGCTGCTCACCCTCAAGGAGCCCAGTTGAGGCAGAACACAATTATCATTCTCTACCGTGAGTGGAACCTTATGCTTTGAGAGCAAGTTTCTGACAAGTTAGCTCTGCCCCCATTGCAAACATGTTACTGTGGCCACTTCCTTGTCTCCAGCCCAGCATTTTCCTACATCAGCCCAGGAAGACTGGAAGGAGGAGGTGCCATAAGTTCTAAAGTGTCTGGAAGAAAGAAAATGGAGTTCTTTAGGAACCCCATATTCCTCCAACTATGATGTAGGGTCTTTATTCTCCCATCCCCTATACACATACTTCTGCAGGACTGGTTAGAAAGCACAGATGAACTTAAAGTATGTTTCTTAGTTCTGCCAGTGGGGAGCAGTAGGACTAGGGTTCAAATTTACCTTTGATCAACATTAGTATGTTAGCCTATACCCAGCTGGGCTGCTGGGTTCTGGGTCTGTAACTCAATGAGGGATGCTGTTAAACATCTTTTTTTCAATCTTTATTTTTTAGTTGTAGTTGTACACAATACCTTTATTTGTTTTTAGGTGGTGCTGAGGATTGAACCCAGGACCTTGCGCTTGCTAGGCGAGCGCGCTACTACTGAGCCACAATGGCAGCCCTGTTAAACATCTTTATCATGTCAAAGACATAAATCTTTATCTGCCCCAAATCATCTATCCATTGGCAGCCAGAGATATCTGGGAAAGGGCCAGACATGTTAAATAGCTTTGGGCTCAGCTGACTGCTTTTTCAGGATTGGATCCCTTCAAGAATTCTGGAATACTAGAGGCTTACTCAAGAGTTCACTCCTGGGAAGAAAGGCAAGCTCATGACATGTGTGGTACATTGAAAGGAAATAGAGTGGTATAGCTTGGAGAATCCTGGAAAGATCATTTGGTTTAATTCTCCCATGTTATAGATAGACAAATTGAGGCACAGACAGGGGAATGATACCCATCAGTTTTCCATAGCCATTTAGTGGCAAAAACTGGGCTTGGACCCAGGTCTATGAACTATCAGGCTTAGGCTCCTCCCAACTCTTTGGAACTCTTGGGTCCTCTTTGGGGATATTCCCTTCAAATGTGTCCTTCAGACCCTACCTAGATGAATCCATTGCATTATGAATCCTGGGAGCAGGGTCTTTGAGAGTCCCACATGGCCAGGGCCATAGAGGATCCTACAATGAGAAGAGTGTCTCTAGCTGAAGTCGAAAAAGAAGCCAGTGGAGAAACAGCCAGCAACTCCTAGCCTTACCTGGTGAAGGAGCTGGTATGGAGGCCAATGAAAGCAACAGCAGCGCCTGCAGTTGCTGTGATTCGGCAGCCCAGTCGGTCAGTGAATATACTCACAATGGGAGAACAGAAGAAGATCATACCCATCGCAAGGGCTCCTACCCATGCTGCAGAGAAAAGAAGCACAAAGACACTGTAGCTTAATGTGGTACCTGGTTATGCTGCTGGTATCTCAGTTCTTCTTCTCTGGCTATTCAGGGGAGTCATTGCATTGGTCTGCATTGTCAGCCTGCTGGTCTCTGCTGGTCAGAAAGGTATGCAAGCAGATGCTAGATATTATAAAACAGGGGATCCCAATGCTGGGGTCACATTTGGACTTGCCAACATTTTAGGCCTTTCTGGGGAACACTAAGCCAGATCTGTAGCATTAGGCACTGGGCTGCCTGGATTCAAGGGCAAGGAGCATGGGGGGTTAGCTTTTAGGAGCTATAGTCAGGTTTGTCTTAGTCATTGGGACAACTCTGTGAAGATGCTAAGACTAAGGAGCAGAGAAGGCCAAGACAAAAATCTTCTGGAATTGTACTAGGGTATAGAGAAGATTCAGGGGCCACCTCAAGATTTCTAAGGACACTGTGCAAGAGGGCTATGTAACCTCATCCTAAAATCCTCCATCAGAACCCATGTTTGGCAAATCTCTGATTCCAACTCAAACAGTAAGTCCTGTTTTTATTTTATTTTGGTACTGCGGATTAAACTCAGGGCCACTCTATCACTGAGATATGCCCCTATCCCTTTTTATTTTAATGCAGGATCTTACAAGGTTACTGAGGCTGGCCTCAAACTTGTGATCCTCTTGCCTCAATCTCCCAAATCTCTGGGATTACAGGCATGTACCACCATGCCCAGTGAGAGTATCCTGTTTTTAAAAGCTAAGTATCAGCTGGGTGTGGTGGTACACGCCTGTAATCCCAGCAGCTCAGGAGGCTGAGCCAGGAGGATAGCAGGTTCAAAGCCAGCCTCAACAACTTAGCAAGGCTGTAAGCAACCTAGAGAGATCTGTCATGAAATTAAAAATAAAAAAGGGCTGGGGATAATAATAATTACTATTATTAGTATAATAATAATAAAATAAAATCTAAGTATCTATAACAATCCTGACCAGGGAGAAAGAAATTTGCCATTTTACTTAGATTCTTCCAGACCATTTCCCCTTGCTCAGCCCTCAGAAGGAAAACCTGAATTTTCTTTTTTCATTTGTTTGTTTGAAGGCTGTTATCAAGTTTCATCTTGAGCCTCTCTTTTCCAGGATAAATAATCGTAGTTCCTTAATTTTTCTTCTTAGCTTTAATTTCCAACTCCGTATTTTCAGAATTCTCTTCTGAACAGGTTCCAAGTCTTCATCATCATCATCATCAAAAAGTATTCATTGAGTGTCAGCTAAGTAGGGCTCTGGATCAGCTTCTGGCTCTCTTCAACCGTAGAGCCCCAGGTAGGCCAGAGGAGCAGGAGCACAACTGGAGTGAAGTTAGTGCTAGTCTACCATTTGTGTCCCATACCTTAGTGCCAAGTAGGATGCTCAAATCCCCACCAGGAATCTTCACTTCTGGGCCCTGTCCTGAGCCCGTGATGCCTGACTCCCAAAACACTGGCTGAGGGCATCAGGAAATCTGGACTTTCATTACAATTTTACCTCTTATCAGCTGTGGAACCTTGAGATGTTATATAGCACTTCTCTAATTAATTTTTTCATCTGTGAAATAGGGATTAAAATTCCTACTGTGCCTTCCTCAAAGTTTTTAAAAATTATTATAACTATATATATATATATATATATATATATAGAGAGAGAGAGAGAGAGAGAGAGAGTTTTGGAAATATTAACAGTTACATCATATACAAAAAAACAACATAAAATGGATCATTGACTTAAATGTAAAAAACTATAAAATTTCTAGAGGAAAGTATAGGAGAAAAAATCCTTCTGACTTTTGGTAAGGCAAAGATTTCCAGATATTCATAAAAAAGTATGAGCCAGGGGCTGGGGTGTGGCTCAGCAGTAGAGTGCTTGCCTAGCATGGGCAAGACCCTGGGTTAGATCCTCAGCACCACATAAAAATAAATAAGTAAAATAAAGGTATTGTGTCCAACTATAACCAAAATATAAATATTTTTTAAAAGTATGATCTATAAGAGAAAATTTTGACACATTAGACTTTATAAAAATTTAAAACTTCTATTCTTTGAAAAAATAGTTACAAAAGTGAAAGGCAGGCCATAGACTGGGGAAAACATTTACAATGCACATATCTGGCAAAAGACTGATATCCAGCACACAAGTGTGAATTGACTCTCACAATTCAAAAAGAAAAAAAGCAAGCAATCTGATATAAAATATGGGCAAAAGACTTGAAAAGACATCATACACACACAATATGAATAGCAATTAAACACATGAAAAGATGCTCAACATGATTAATCATTTAAGAAATGCATATTAAAACCACAGTGGGATACCCCCTACATACCCACTAAAAAGGCTTTTAAAAATGATAATACTTAGTATTGGGGAGGATGTGGAGGAAATGGAAATCTTATACACTGCTGGGAGAAATGAAAAATAGTACACTTTTTTGAAAAGTCTGGCAGCATCTTGTGAGGTTAATCATATATTTACCACATCATATACCACTCCTGGGTATTTAATCAAGATAAACAAAAACTTATGTTCATTCAAAAACCTGTACCTAGACGGTTATAGCAGCTTTTTGCATAATTGCTCAAACCTGGCAACAACCTGAATATACTTCAACTGATGAATAAATAGACAAATGGGTATTACATTAATGCAGCAGAATAAAATTCAGCAACAAACCAGAATGAACTATTGATACTTGTACAATTCTCAAAGGCCTTATACTAGGTGAAAGAAGTCAAACTCAAGTGACTCATAAGAAATTCTGGATAAGACAAAACTATGGGACAAAAAAACCCGCCAAATTGGTTGGTATCAGGGGAGGGGATGGTTGTGAGAGGGTTGAATATGGAACGAGGCATGAGAGAATTTGGGGGATAATGGAAGAATTATATATCTTGATTGTGGTAGTGGTACTCTTTGGGGGATATAGCTTAGTGGTAGACCAAGTGCTTAGCATGCAGGAAGCCTGGGCTCTAATCCCCAGCACCAAAAATAAAACTGGAAAACCAAGTATATAAAAAGCATAAATATTATCATACTTAAATTATATCTCTAAATTTGATGTTATTAAAAAGTGAGGTCAGGGGCTAGGAGTGTAGCTCAGTGGCACAGCATGTGTTTAACATGTGTGAGGCCTGAAGTTTAATCTCTAGCACCAAAAAGTGGGCAGGGGAAGGTAGAAAAACAGGAAGTACCAGTTAGAGATCTCATTTATGGGGCTGGGATTGTGGCTCAGCGGTAGAGCGCTCACCTAGTGTGTGTGAGGCCCTGGGTTTGATCCTCAGCACCACATAAAAATGAATAAATAAAGGTATTGTGTCCAACTACAACTAAAAAATAAATATTAAAAAAATCTCATTTATGGTATATATACTTTTGTTCTGGCCAGATTAAAAAAAAATAGCTTAGATGCTTTGTTGAAGAGGAAAACATAGCTGAATTTAGTAAATAATTTTACTGACATTCTATAGTCAGAACTCTATTGATTGACCCTTCTGAGTATATACAAGACAATGAAAACTGATGATTCAGCTTGTAAGGTACTTTTTGTACAGTCTAAGAAAGTGTAAATTGAATTTAATGTAGCTTTTAAAAATTAATCTGCTTTTTTGTCTGTTTTTTGGTATTGGGGATTTAACCCAGGAGTGCTTTAACACTGAACTACACCCCCAGCCCTTTTTGTTCTTTATTTTGAGACGGGGTCTTGCTAAGTTGCTTAGGTCCTTACTAAATTTCTAAGGCTGGCTTAGAACTTGCAATCCTCCTGCCTTGGCCTTCTGAGTCACTGGGATTACTGGTGTGCGCCACCACACCTTAATTTGGGGAGGGGGGCGTTACTGGGGATTAAACTCAGGGGCACTTGACCACTGAGCCAATTCCCAGCCCTATTTTGTATTTTATTTAGAGACAGAGTCTCACTGAGTTGCTTAGTGCCTTGTTTTTGCTGAGGCTGTCTTTGAACTCACGATCCTTCTGCCTCAGCCTCCTGAGCCTCTGGAATTACAGGCACACACCACCATGCCCAGGTATCTGCTTAATTTTGGAAAATATTTTTATTTTGAAATAATTTATTGATTCACAGAAAACAGTTGAAGTAGCTCAAAGGGGTTTAATGAACCCTTCACCCAGTTTCCCCTTATGTAACTATAGTACAATATAATAGTCAGGAAATTGATGGTGGTATAATGTATGTGTATAGTTCTGTATCATTTTATCATGCGTAGATTCCTATAACCATCATCACAATCAAGGTACACAAGAATTCCAAAACTACTAAGGTCTCCTTTGTGCCATCCATTTGTAGTCACACCCAGACCATTCTCCCACCATCCCTAACTCCTAGAAATTATCACTGATTTGTTTTCCATATCTATTATATTCTTATTTTAAGAAAGTTATATAAATGGAGACGTATAGTATATAACCTTTGACATTGGCTTAACCTTTGATGTTGACATTTTGACACCCAACATAATCCTTTGGAAATACATATTTGAAGTGGGTTTCTTGGAGACAATATATAGTTGAAGCATGGCTTTCCCCCCACCCTACTCTGCCAAACTCTGTCTTTTAATTGATGTATTTAGAGCTTTTACATTTGATATAATCACATATATGTTAGGGCCATTTTATTTTTGTTTCTTATGAACTCTAGTTTCTTTTGCCTACATGCAGTTTACTTAAACAGTTTTTAGAATTCTGTTTTAACTGATAGTGCTTGAGTGCATCCCTTTGTATGACTTTTTTAAGAGGCTACTAAAAATTCAAAGAATTCACATATGTATATAATATCCTAGTCATCTTGAATATTTCCTCTATATAGATTGATAACCACATCAGTTATAGTTATAATTTTTCCTTAACTGTTAAACATAATTTAGAAAATACAAAAAGAGAAGGAAATCCCATTATATTTACCCATTATTTTACCCTTTTCACTGTTATTTCTCCCTGTTTTGATTTAGAAGTGAGGTGTCCCCCAAAAAGTTCACATGTGAGACAATGCAAGAAGGTGAAATTATTGGGTTATGAGAGTCTTAACCCAATCAGTGATTTAATGCCCTGATAGGGATTAACTGAGTGGTCACTGAAGTGGTAGGGTGTGGCTGGAGGAGATGGGAATTGGGGCGTGGCTTTGGGATATATTTGTTTCTGGCTAGTGGAGTCTCTCTCTGCTTTCTGATCACCATGTGAGCCACTTCCCTTTGCTACGCTCTCCCACCATGATATTCTGCCTCACCCCTGGCCCTGAGGAATGGAACCAGCCTTCTATAGATTAAGACTCTGAAACTGTGGCCCTCAAATAAACTTTTCCTCCACTACAGTTGTTTTGGTGGACTCTTTTAGTTACAGCAGCCAAAAAAAAAAAAAAAACTAAGACACTCCCTGATATTTTCTATCCCTTCTTTTATTATTTCTTTTCTAGTTAGAGAAACTCCTTTAGCCATTCTTTTTCTTTCTACTTTTTATTGGTACATTATAATTATACATAATAGTGGGATTTGTTGGCTTTACCCTTTCTTTTAGGGTAGGTCTATAAATAACAAATTCTCTTAGTTTTCCTTCATGTGAGAATGTTTTGGTTTTCCTATTCATTCCTGAAGGATATTTTCACTGATTATACAATTCTAGGTTTTTCTTTCAGCATTTAGAATATCGTGCCACTTCTTCCTTTTGCCTTCCATGATTTCTAATTACAAATCTATTGTCTTAGAATTGTTTCCCCCTTAGAGTTAATGTGTCATTTCTCTTTCCCTGTTTTCAAGATTATTTTTTGTGTATGTATGTTTATGTGTGTATTTAGTTTTCAGAAGTTTAACTATGATGTGTCTTGGCATAGATGTGTCTTTGGGGTCTACTCAGCATCTTGAAACTAGACACTTATATCTTTTTCCATATTTGGGAAGTTTTCAGCACTATTTTATTTAGTACTTTCTCAGCCCCATCTTTTTTCTCCTCTCCTTCTGGGAATCCTCCTATGGCAGAAATGTGAGACCCTTTGTTATATCATCACAGGTCCCCAAGCTGTGTTCACATTTTTCCCCAATCTATTTTCTCTAAGTTTTTCAGATTTTATCATTCCTATTGTTCTATTTTTTTAGTTCACTGATTCTTTCCTCTGTCTTCTCTAGTCTGCTGTGGAATCTACCCCATAAGGCTTATTTGATTTTGGTTAGTATTTTTTTCAGTAGTGAGGATTGAACTCAGGGCTTTGCATATTCTAGGCAAGCACTTTAACACTGAGCCACATCCCCAGCCCTTTGTATTTTTTTTATTTGAGACAGGGTATCAGTAAGTTGCCCAGGGTGGTCTCAAACTTGTGATCCTCCTGCCTCACCCTTTGGAGAAAGTTGAGATTACAGGTGTGGGTCACCATGCCTGGCTTATTATATTTTTCAGTTCTAAAAATTTCCATTTGTTTTGTCTTTATGACTTTTATTTACTTGCTGAGACTTTGTGGCTTTTTTTTTCATTTATTTCAAGTATGATTTTAATGGCTTGTTATAGCATTTTTTTATGATAACTGCTTTAAAATCCTTGCCAAGTCTAATTTCTGTGTCATCTTGGTCTTGATGGTCTTTTTAAATTGAAGTCAAGATTTTCCTGGTCCTTGGTGTGACAAGGGATTTTCTGTTGTATCCTGGGCATTTTGTTGTGAGACTCCAGAGCTTATTAAAATCTTGTGCTTTAGCAGGCCTCCTCTGACAACATGCCAGCCAGGCAGCACCAGGCAGCACTGCCAAATGAGGGTGGAAGTCCATGTTCCCGGCTCGGCCTCCATTGATACACTGGGGAGGAAGGTTGCCTTGATATTGCTGAGCAGGTGTAGCAGTTGGTCAAGATCCCCACTAGGCTTCTTCTGATACCTTCTTTATTGAAAGGAGTAGGGGTCCCTTGTTACTGTTTCCCATGTGGTATCAACTGACACTATACTAGGTGATAGTGAAAGTCCCAATGGCCTACTTGGCCTTCACTGACACCACTTTGGCACTTTTCCAGGAACAGGAGGGGTGGTCAGAGGTTACAGTCTGGCAAGGGTAAAAGTCCAGGCTCCCTACAAGGTCTCCACTGACGCTGTGGGGGAGGGGTAGGCCTTGTTACCACTGAGAGGGGAAGAAACTTCTGAATCCCTACTTACTTTTCTCTGACACCACTTCAGCATGGGAGGTTGGCATGTTGGGGCACCTTCTGAAGCTGGGTGAATGTAGAAATCTAAGATCCCTCCTAGGCCTTTGCTGACAAAGTGTGAGTGGGGTGCATTTTTTCCTCCATGGTGTTTGCCTGGAGTAGAGAGGTTGTTGTCTAAAGGTTTTCTGTCTTGCTAGGCTGCCCCTTTCCTGGTCATTTAGCTAAAGAATCAATCTTTTTTCTGCTTCCACTGGCATTTCTGGTCCATCAGTTTTAGATGTATTTCATGCAAGGAATAGGAAAAAGTGCCTTGATAGTTTTTAAAAACTTTTTTTTAGTTGTAGATGGATATGATATCTTTATTTATTTATTTTTATGTGGTGCTGATGATCGAACCCTCATGCATGCAAGGCAAGTGCTCTCTTACTGAGCCATAACGCCAGCTCTTGATACAGTTATTAATGCTAAACGTGTATATATTTTAAATTAAGTCACCCATGTATAATATTCATTTATTGAACAGTTATTTAACATTATCTTTGGCCCAGACACATGGCTACCCCACTTGCATTGAGGATGCTAAATAAGTAACATACAGATATGGTCTTTGACTTCAAGGATCTGACAGTGGGGTAGGGAACATTTTTTTTATATAATAGGGCAATACAATTTATAAAATCCTGTGATTCATGACCAGAATTAAATTGTCTAAGTATTTTTAAAGAAATCAAACACTCCAAGTGAAGGAAAATTTACTATATTAAGGGAAAGAAAAGTAGCCTAATAGATTAATGAATGAAGAACAACATACTATAAGACTTAAAGGATAGTGGGATAGGTTATCAGAGGAAATTTAGTAAGAGAAAAATAACCAAGCAATGGACAATTTGAAAAAAAGAACCAACAGCTGGGCACAGTAGCGCATGTCTGTAATTCTAGTGGTTTGGGAGGCTGAGGCTGGAAGATTGAGAGTTCAAAGCCAGCATCAGCAAAAGTGAGGTGCTGAGCAACTCAGTGAGACCCTGTCTCTAAATAAAATACAAAATAGGGCTAGGGATGTGGCTCAGTGGTTGACTACCCCTGAGTTCAATCCCAGGTACCCCTACCCCAAAAAGAATAGAACCAACAGTCATATAATAATGATATGGTCTTTGACTTCAAGGATCTAACAGTGGGGTAGGGAACATGTCACTAATAAATGAGCATTATTACTTGCCTTTGCCCTTTTTCCACTTGGTTTCTGTTTTTTGGAAAATGCAAGGAGTAGTCAAAGTTTTTGACAACTCTGACAGTTTTCAATCTGGACTCAAAGTCCAGATTCTATTTGTTTCTTATTATTACCCCTGCTGTCACATGGGGAGGACAAAGAGATTTTGATGAAACAGCTGAGATTATGGGAGAGTTGGGAAGAGTGAAAAGTAGATTTCAACAAAAGAATACCATCTTTCTAAACAAACTTGGAAAAATCAGAGACGGGACTCCATAATTTTCCATCATGCAGAGGGCATTATTTTCAATTCACAGCTGTACCAAGTGCTAAGGAAGTGCTTAATTTCTGACAAATTTTCTTTGCAACAAAGCCCTGGCCTCTGAGGTTCAACTATATATAAACCCACTGATATGGTTTAGATATAAGGTGTCCTCCCCAAAAAGCTCATGTGTTAGGCAATGCAGGAATGTTCAGAGGCTAAATGATTAGATTATGAGAGCTATAACCTAATTAGTGGATTAGTGGATTAATGGATGGATTAATAACTGGGCGGTAACTATAGGCAGATAGGGCATGGCTGAAGGAAGTAGTTCACTGGGGTCATGTCCTTGTGGATTATATATTTTGTTCCTGACTTTCTGTGTTTCTTTGTTTCTCTCTCTCTCTCTCTCTCTCTCTCTCTCTCTCTCTCCCCTCTCTCCTTCTCTCTCTTTTCTCTCTTTCCCTCCCTCCCTCCTTCTCTCCCTCTGTCCCATGCTCTCTGTCTCTCTCCTTTCTCTCTCCCTCTCTCCCTCCCTCTCCCTGACTGCCATGAACCCAGCAGCTTTCCTCATCCACACCCTTCTACTATGATGTTCTGTTACACCTTGGGTCCCAAGCAATGGAACAATGGAAGAGGCTGATCATGCACTGAAATCTCTGAAACCATAAGCCAAAATAAACTTCTCCTTCTCTAAGTTGTTCTTGTCAGGTATTTTGTTCACAATGATGAAAAACTGACTAACACACCCACCATCCACTCCTTTCATCTAGTAGTCCCCAGAAATTTTTTTCAACCTCAACCACTACCTCCAGGTGAATGACAGTTCACCCCAAAAGGCCTGTATTTGAAATGAACACAATGGCTGTATTCAGCAGGCAAGCCCTTCCTTTCCTCCTCTAAGCACCCATAGCTGTGGGGTTTCTGTTGGGCCTGGGCAGCACAAGGTCAGAACCCTGGCTTTTTTAGCTCTATCCTGGACCTGTTGGCCTTCCAGATTCCTCATCCTCAACATTTTTTTCACTCAAGTGCCCAATTAGTGCCCTGGATCCTTACCCAGGCACTCAGGCAAATGTCTTTGAAGTATAGGGAGACCGCTCAAAAAGAACTCAAATGTGGGACCAGATTCCTTATTTCTTGTTTGCCAAAAACCAAGCACTCCAAGCTCTCCCCCTGAGTTAAAAGAGGGAGAGAGGGTACTCCAAGAGCCAAACTCTCCAAATAAATTACAGGCTTTCACAAATTCCTGTTATTGTGAGAAACTAACAAAAGTTTAAATGAGGAAATGATGGAGCATAGCCAATGAAAGGCCAAAACTGGTTAAGGGATAGATGGGTGAGAGAGGTAAGGAGGGGTGACATGAGGGCAGAGGTGGCTCTATTCAAGAGCCCCCTGCTGCTTCCTGACAAGGTGCATAGTATAATGAAAGCATAGCAAATAGGATTAAGAGATCTCATTCGAAGCTTAGCTATACAGCTGCTATGCGCAGTGCTAAGTGGAGAGAATAGCACCATGAATTGGAGTTTGTGTTGCCAGAAGTATCCCTCTCCTTCTGTCTCATCTCCATATGCTTTCAGAGTTCTCAGAACCTGGTGGAGAGTCTAAATCTAGTGGGAATAAGTGACGGTGGCTGGAATGGTATAGGCAGGGTAAGGGGAGAGTGTGGAGTAGGTGGCAGGCAGGTCAGGACTGTGGTGACTATGCTAGCACATCTGGTCAGGTGATCATCACTCATTAGCTAGATGACTGGAAGCATCAGTGGAACACATTTAAAAGGAGGCAGGTGGGTGGTCATTGTGGCATGTACTATCGTTCAAATACTTGGGAGGGAGAATTGCTTGAGATGAGGAGATTGAGATCAGCCTGGGTCACATAACAATATCCAGCCAATCAATCAATTGATCAATGCAGGTAAAAGCACTTCTGGCATCATCTGGGGACTTTCAGAGGGGAGAAATGCAACACCCTACTTTTTCCATAGGGACTGAGCTGTCAGATCTCTGACCTCCATTTTCTCTTTGGCTGACCAGGAAAAGAACCACCCGCTGAGCTTCAAATTTTAACTATTTCCCTAGCTTTGTGCAGGGCCCACAGTTAAGTGCTATGTAGCTGACCAGTGAATAGATAAAATACTCTTGCTCAGGGAAGGTGATTACAAAATCTTTTTCTGTCCCCTCTCCTCTCTGCTCCTCTCCTCTCCTCTGCCCTCACTTCTCCTCCTTCCTTTTCTCCTCCTTCCCCTCTTCCTTCTTCTCTCTCCTTTTTCAGTGCTCAGAATCAAACCCAGGGCCTTCCACATATTAAGAAAGTATTCTATCACTGAGCAACCCCTCCAGCCCCCTTTTCCATTTTCTGACATACATTATGTTGAAGAGCTCTTTCTTCCAGCTCCCAGTTTCTCTAAACCCATTTGCTTTGTTAGCAACTCACGATCCATCCATTGTGTCTGGGACTCTGCTCCAGATTTGTAGTACACCTTTATTTAAAAAGTCAAAAACTACATTCATATTTGCCCTGGCATTTGATCTTCCCTGTGTTCTTTTTTTCAATATTAAAATGTAGTGAGGGTTTTTTATGGTATGACCCAGCAATATTGGAAAACATTCTTTTCCAAGCATTCGACACCTAAACAAACCCCATTTTTATTCTTCCATGCCTTGTCTCAATACATGGATTATCTACTTTTCAGTTTCAAAACTTTTGAAACCAAATAATCATTGAAAATATGTTAATGTTTCATCCCTTATTGGGTCATTTGGCCTCCTTTCCCTTGCTATTATTGTTTATTTACTTCCTTTTTCAGAGTACAAAAATCTAGAGGTCTAGTTCCTCATTTTACAGATAGTCAGACAGAGGCCCACAGAGACCCATCTCAAGGAGTGACCATGCCAAGTTTGAGATAGCAGGCTAACTACTGTCCCAGTCCTTCAGGTATAACTTGGCTTTACCTAATGGCCTATGGCTTACTGATTTGGCACCCACTGTTTTTCAAACAATGGTCAGTTATCTACTCTAGTTACTAAGGCAGATTACAGGTGGTTATATGACCAAAACATACCAGAGTTGGAATAAACTATGAAATGAAAGAGTTTCCTCCACTTTCCTCTGGGAAGACAGGACAAATGCCTACAGACTCAGACTGTCAGACTCAGATTGTCACTTAATAGAGGATATGGGAAACTGGAAGGAGGTAGAGATAGGCGGATAAGATATAAAGAGACAGAGGAGAGATACACATCTAAACTGGAAAGAATCTTACTAGAATTGCAGAATGTCCAAGATGAAAGGGCCCTTAAGAATCATAGAGGGGACAACCAAAATGGTTTCATGGGTGTATTACAAACATTTAAGGGTGAAATAATACCAATTCTACACAAATTCTTCCCCCCAACAGAAGGAAACACTTTCCAGCTTATTCTAGAAGCCTAACCCGATAAAGTTATCACAAGAAAAGTACAGAAAATGTCCCTTATAAGTGCATTTTAAAAAACACCTTAATAGCATTTTAGCAAATTAAATTCAATGATATATAAAAAGGACAAAACATCATGACTGAGTAGGATTTATCCAAGAAATGTAAAAAATCAATCAATGCAATATGCAATTATAACAGACTAAAAATAAAAAATATAATCATGTCAATATATGGATAAAAAGCATCTTACAAAATTCAATAGCCATTCAAGATTTTTAAAGATTCTCAGCAAACTAGAAGTAGAAGGGGACTTTCTCATCCTGATTAGGGGCAAGTATAGAAAACCTATAGCTAACATCATAATAATGAAAGGTTGGTTCTAAGATAAAGAATAAAGAAAAGATGTCTGCTCTCACTAGTTTTATTTAACATTCTGCCAGAGGTTCTTACTATTGCACTAAGAAAACAAGAAGAAATGAAAGACAGACAAATTGGAAATGAAGAAGTAAAGCTGTTTCCCGGACTGGGGTTTTAGCTCAGCGGTAGAGCGCTTACCTAGCATGTGCGAGGCCCTGGGTTTAATTCTGAGCATCACATAAAAATAAATAAATAAATAAATAAATAAAGGTATGTGTCCAACTACACCTAAAAAATAAATATTAAAAAAACTGTTTCCATGATTATCAACCTAGAAAATTCAAAAGACTCTACCAAAAAGCTACTAGAACTAACACATGAGTTAAGCAAGACCTCAGGACACATGCTGGGTGCAGTGGTCTATAATCCCAGTGACTCAGGAGGCTGAGGCAGGAGAATTGCAAGTTCAAGGCCAGCCTGGACAATTTAGCAAGACCCTCAGCAACTTAGTGTGACTCTGTCTCAAAATAAAAAAATAAAAAGGGCTGGGGATGTAGCTCAGTGGTAAAGTACCCCTAGGTTCAATCTCCAGTACCAAAAAAAAAAAAAAGAAGAAGAAAGAAAAAGATCCCATGATACATCAACATGCAAAAATCAATTGTAT
The DNA here is from genome assembly GCF_001458135.2 of Marmota marmota marmota. Classification (NCBI taxonomy): domain Eukaryota; kingdom Metazoa; phylum Chordata; class Mammalia; order Rodentia; family Sciuridae; genus Marmota; species Marmota marmota. The sequence goes on from NW_026000338.1 coordinate 2,442,139, forward strand.
TTTTATATATCAGCAATTCATGGCAAAAAAATTAAAATAAAAATAACATTTGCAACATCACAAAAATTTGAAAGACTTATGAATAAACTTGATAAAATTGTGTAAGCCTTCTATCCTGAAAAGTATAAAATGGTTCTTAGAAAATTAAAGAAGACTTACATGAATGGAGGGAAACACCTTGTTCATGAGTTAGAAGACATAATATTGTTAAGATGTCAATTCACCCCTAAATTGTCCTTGGATACAATGTAATCCTAATAAAGATTCCAGCAAAGTTGTGGGGATTTTTAGAATTTGGGACATTTATTTTCAAGTCGATGTGAACATAAAGGACTTAGAGTTGAGAAAATAATTTTGATAAACAAACTTGGGAGACTTATATGACCTGATTTTAAGACTTTTTATGAAGTTATAGCAATCAAGACAGTGTGCTATTGGCATAAAGATAGACATACAGATCAACGGTATAGAATAGAGAGTCTAGAAATGGGCCCACACATATAAATCTAGTTGGTTTTGGCAAATGTGTTGAGACAATTCAACAGGGAAATAATTTTTCAACTATTATTCAGGGTCAACTGAATATATACATTGCAAAGAATAAAGTTGATTTCTATCTTACACAATATTCAAAAATTAACTCAGAATGGTTCAGACATGTAAATGTAAGAAATGAAACTATAAAACAGGAGAAAATCATAGTGATCTTGGGTTATGCAAAGATTTCTTAAAGAGAACACAAATAACATAAGGTGTGAAAATACATGAAATTGACCTAATTGAAATTTTAAAATTTACTCTTCAAAGACAGTTTTAAGAGAATTAGAACATAAGCCACAGACTGGGAAAAAATATTTGCTGGTTATATATCTGGTAAAGAAGTGTGTATGTGTGTGTGTGTGTGTGAGAGAGAGAGAGAGAGAGAGAGAGAGAGAAAGAGAGAGAGCGCATGCACATGGATGCACTCTCAAAACTCAAAAATAAGAAAGTTAAAAAACCCAATTAATTTGAATCCACATTTCACCAAAGAAGACATACGAATGCTACAAAACTCATGAAAAGATGTTCAATATCGTTGGTCATTAGAGAAATGCAAGTCAAAACCCAATAGGAAGTTACCACACACCGGTTAAAACATCTAAAATTTTTAAAACTGACTATACCAAGTGTTGATGAGGATTTGAAACAACTGGAACTGTCAGCTCCAATTGCATGGCTGCTGTGAATGTAAAATGGTGCTGTCACTTTGGAAAATAGTTTGGAAGTCCCTCAAATGGTTAAACACAGACCCGACAACCTAAAAAAAAATGAAAGCATGTGTCCACATCGGGACTTGTGAATGAATATCCATAGCAACTATATTTGTAATAGTCAAAAACTAGAAACAACTCAAATGTCCATCAAGGTGTAAATGGTTGCACAAATTGTGATATAGAAATACCAAGAAATACTACTCAACAATAAAATGAGTGAACTATTGATACATGCAATGACATAGATAAATTGCAAAACAATTATGGTGAGAAGAAGCCAGAGTAAAAAAGTAACTACTTTTTATTCCATTTATATAAAATTATAGAAACTGCATTCAGTGACAGAAAGAATGGCAGTGGTTGCCTGTGCTTAAGGAGAGGACTTTTGGGGATGATGGATATATTCATCATCTTGAATACAATGACAGCTTCATAATATATACATAAATAAAATTTATCACATTGTGCACTTTAAATGTAGGCCGTTTATTATATATCAGTTATGCCTCAATAAAGTGACTTTAAAGATACAGTAACATTTTTCTACTTATTAAAATAGCTATAACTTTTTACAAAGTAAATAGGCCAATCCTGAAAAGCCAAAGGTTGAACATTTTCTCTGATATGTGGAAGCTAAACCACAATGGGGGAGGGAGATAAAGAAAGAATAGAAGTTCAATGGATTAGACAAAGGGGAATAAAGAAAAGGGAGGAGGGATAGGATAAGGAAAGATAACTGGATGAATCTGACATAATTTTCCTATGTACACATATGAATACTTCACAGTGAATCTCACTATCATATACAACCATAAGAAATTAATTTTAAAAACAACTATGGGTAAATGGCAGAAAGATGAATAGAGAGAAGGGAGCAGGGGGCGTGGGAAGGGAACAGAGGGGAAGGAGAGGTACTGGGGACTGAATTACAACAAGATATATTCCATGCTTCTATAAATTATGTCAAAATGGATTCTATGGTCATGTATAATAAGGCCAGGCACAGTGGCACATGCCTGTAATCCCAGTGACTTGGGAGGCTGAGGCAGGAGGATCATGAGTTCAAAGCCAGCCTCAGCAATTTAGTGAAGCCCAAAGCAACTCAGCAAGACCCTGTCTCTAATTAAAATATAAAAAGGGGGGCTGGGATTGTGGCTCAGTGGCAGAGAGTGCATGCCTCGAGCATGTGAGGAACTGTTTGATTCTCAGCACCACATAAAAAATAAATAAACAAAGACTGTGTCCATGTATAACTAAAAAAATTTTTAAATAAAATATAAAAAAGGGCTGGGGATGTAGCTCAGTGGTTAAGTACCCCTGGATTCAATTCCTGGTACCAAAATAAATAAATAAATAGGAAACAGAGAAGCAAGGAAAAAAATCCAAAATTCTAATCACTAGGACACACATATTTTTACCTTGGTATGTATTCTTCCAGATAGACACACACACACACTTTTGTCAAGACAGCATATTGCATACTTACCACTTTATCTACTTTTAAAATTGACCTATGTTAAATTATATATTTTAATATACCTAATTTTCAATATTGTCCAATATTTTTAACTACTTTAATATTCTAGAAAAATTATATGTGTATAAAATATTTTTATATAGCACTTATTATAATTAAACATTTAAAACACATAAAAATATGCTTGAGATGAGCACTTTTCCTTTTGCCTTAAGTTGTATTATGGTATGGTATGACAAATCAGATCTTGTTTTTAACTAAAATAGTATTTTGCTCATCATGGATTTTTACATTAATTTGGACTTTTAAAACTACTGTATTAAAATGTTACTTACCTTGAAAAAAATTGATGTATGTTTTAGAGACCTTTCCATGATTTCAAACTTCCACACTGGAAAGAATGGGAGGATGGAAGGAGGGGAGGGAAGGAGAAACTACTAATATATGCAACGATATGGATAAATATCAAAATAATCCTGTTGAATAAAAGAAGCCAGATCCTGCCAGAAAATACATACTATACTGTATAATTCCAACCATGTAAAACTCTAGAAAATATGTACTAATCTATAGTGGCAGAAAGCATCTCAGTGGTTGTCTAGGTGTGAGGAGGAACAGGAGTAAGATGGGAGGGATGAATTATAAAAAGATATGAGGAGGGGCTGGGGCTGTAGCTCAGAGGCAGAGTGCTTGCCTGGTACATATGAGGCACTGGGTTCAATCCTTAGCACCACATAAAAATAAACAAATAAAATAAAGGCATGCTAATCATCTATAACTACAAATTTTTTTAAAAGTGTATCATTGTGTTTATTTTAAAAAAAAGATATGAAGAAACATTTGGGGATGATATGTATGTCCATCACCTTGATTGTGGTGATGGTTTCCTGAGTGTGCACAGATGCCAAAACTCATCAAATTGTATACTTGGAATATGTGTGGTTTATTGTATGTTCAATGTTCCTCAATAAAGCATTGGGAAAAATCACAGATGGGGAAATTGAGGCTCAAATTCATTGCTGAGACAGAACTAAAACCCCCAGCTTTGGATTCCTAATCCAGTGTTTCTTCCACTGCATCATGATACCTAATAGGCTTTCAGTAAGACTGCTGTTCTCAGATCCTCTCTTCCATTGCCCTACCCTTCTGAGTGTTTCTCTCCTGAAGACTCATGGGAAAGTCCCTGAGATATCCCACCCCCATTGCAGATCTGCTTTTCTCTGCTTACTCATCCAATTATTTTGACCTCTCTTAACTTAGACATTAACCAAATTCCAAGTTGCCTCTCCTTTCAGCCAGGTTTGCCTGCTTCAGGGGTGCTCTTCCTGTGCTCAATTAGGCAATGGCTCTATGGCCTTGACACTCCTGAACTCTAGGGCAGTGCCTCTCAGCTTGGATCTACTTCAAGGTCTCCACAGTCCCACTTCCAAACACTGTGCCCCAAATCAATAGGAATCTTGTGGCATTAAGAAAGACTGATCAGGGGCTGGAGTTGTGGCTCAGTGGTAGAGGGCTTGTCTGGCATGTGTGAAGCCCTGGGTTCAATCCTCCAGTGCCACATATAAATAAATAAAGAAAAGAAGGCTAATCAGTGATCTCCCTATTGTTTACAGATGATGAAACAAGGCTCACATAGTTAGTTCATGGCAGGGCAGGGTCAAGGCCTCTGGTCTCCTCCATCACTATGCCTTGTCTACTCCCTGGTCTGGCTCCTTGCCATTTTAGCATCTCTCTCTTGCGACCTCTAGGTGGTAGCTAGAGGCCTTATCCTAACCAGAGTTCTGTGAGATTGGGAAAAGGAACCCCAAACCCATGGTTTAGAAGGAGCAAGTGTGTAGTTAGGCCTGGGTAATAGTGCCTAGAGCTCACCAGCTGCTCCCTACTAGATTAGCAAATCTCCACACCCTCCTTGGAAACATGTGGCAGCTTCAATGATCTGTCCAACCACCAGAAAAGAAGCATCATGGGTCAGATGGCCAATTTTCTAAGTTTTGCTTTCACCAAGCATCAGTGCCTTTGCAGAGCTAAAACAAGAAGAAACAAAGGCAAAAATGATGATCCCCTTCCTACCCTAAGACAGTACCTGGATCAGGCCCCAGACTCACCTTTAAGGACACTTTTGAGCTAAAGAGACAGCCAGTTTGTGCAGCTGCTTCCAGCAGTGACACCAAGGAGACAAGTAACCACTCTGTCTCCAGAAGCAACTGTTTTCATGCTTGTAGTTCAGTATTAGAAAGGAAACCTGGGATAGTCTGCCTGGGGAAGATGACAATCTAATCAATCTAGGGAAGATTGGCTGCCAGGATCAATATGGCTTTGATCCTCAGAGCTGAGCCAAGCATTAACATTGATTTCACGGGGGCCTGCTGCTATGATGTCATGAAGCATCAAAGCCCAGAAGAAATATCAAGAGGACAATTCAGCTATGTTTCTGCCTTTGAGCAGGAATCTGCTGACAATTCCTAGGTCATTGGATCCCTTATTAAAGCAAAAGTATGGAAGTAGGAGGAAAGAGAAAAAAAGAGACAGGAAAAATATGAGCAGAGCTCATTTTTCTATCTAAAATGTCTTTGCTGGGTATACTGCCCCTTTCTCTTAAGTGTTCTCTGAGGAGGTGAGGAAACTGAGGGAAAGAGGAAAGAAATCAAAAGTCCCTTCAGGCCAGAGAATATTACAGTGGTTTGTAACTTGCTCCCCTGTTGAAACAAGGAACCTGAAACAAGGCTAAAAGCTGTACCACTACAGGAGAGTTCTGGGCTGAGTTCATCTTTCTATAATGTTAAGAGTTCAGGCTCTGGAGTCAGAGAGACATGGGTTTGGTTTTCATTTGGTTTTGGTGCTGGGGATTGAACCCTTACACAAGCTAAGTATGTGCTCTACCAAAGAGCCATGCTCCTAGCCCAAGCATAAGTTTAAGAACAAGATCTACTTACTCACTAGTTGACCTTGAGAAATTTTACCTCGTTATCTCTGTCAGTTACCTCATCTGGAAAATGGACCCTACAAAAGCACCAAGTAAATGTTTTGTGAAGATTAAGGCAACATACGATATCTTGCATTTAGAATTAAACTCTGTCCTGAGGCAAGAGATGAGGACAGTCAATCCTCAGAGGCTGCTACAGAAAAGGAACCCACCTACCTCAAACATACACCCCCTCCTTTAGCTAGTCCAGGTTTATCAAATGACTGTTATGCAATGGAGTATTTTTGTGTGCAGAAGTTAATGATCACTCAGTGTGGTGGGTCCTGACACAACTGCATGGGCTCCAGCATGCCCTAAAACCTGAAATGTGGCAGCAGGAAGCCTGATCACTGGTAAGGAGGAGCTAGGCCTTCAGCAGAGCAGGCACAAAGTGAAGTCTGGGCCTAGGCTGAGCACTGGCTACTTGTCTGAGAAGTACCTCTGCAGTAATGGGGAGGTGGCAGAGTTGGCAGAAGGATGGGGGTCAAAGTTTCTAATCCCTTCCTCCACTGTCAGGAGGAGAAAATCATCACAAAAGCAGGATGCATGGGTAGGAGGAGGGGAAGGCAATAGCCACTCACACCAGTACTGAGCAAGACAGAGTCCATAGACTCAGGATAAACCTCTTGACAGTAAGGCGGGAAGACCCAATGCCTCTGTTTTTAATGTAATTCCACTGTACATTTGAAGAGTCCTTTTATCTTCCAAAATCCTTTTCTAGAATTTATTTCATTAGATCCTCAGAATAAATGTGAGAATTAGGCCAGCAAATGTCTTCCTATACATCTTCTTTCCCTTCATAAAAAGCAGTAGTAGTAATAGTTAACACATATATAGAACTTACTAAATGACAGGTACCATGTCAAAATTTTTACATATTTTAGTTATTTTATCTCATTTAATTCTCAAAACAACTTCATATTGGTGTTTCATTTACTTGCCCTAAGTAAATAAACAAAGAGACATTGATGAGTAGATGTTGTAGTTTGGGTCCTAAATGTCCCCTAAGGGCCATGTGTTTAAATATTGGTCCTCAGGGTGGTGCTATTGGGAAGTGGGGCCCAGTAGAAGGTCTCTTGAAGATATGCCCTTGAAGTGGGTAGGGGGATTCTAGCCCCTTCCTCTTCCTCTTTATCTCTTTCCCTTCCTAGCTATGAGGTGAGTGGTTCTGCTTTGATGTATGCTCCCTGCCATGATGCACTGCCTCGCATCAGGCCCAAAAGCAATGGGGTCAATGGGTCATGGACTGGAATCTCCAAGTTTATGAACCAAAATAAACCTTTTCTCTACAAACTGATAATATCAGATATTTGTTATAGTAATGGAAAGCTGACTAACATATTAGAATGGGTGACACAGCTAGGAAGTAGTAGAGGGGGGACCCCAATACAGGTCTGCCTGACTTTAAAGGCCATGCTCTTAGCTACTATGCTATGGTTTATTGTATGTTCAATACAATAAACCATAGCATAGTATGGTTTTGCAAAGAAATTAGAGTCAAAGAGATTGACTGGCTTGCTCACAGAAAGCTAATACCAGAAATAGGCCTAACTGAATTTTATTACTTTTTCTAATTTTCTTTCCCTTATTCCCAACTGCATCGTCAATGGCAAGCCTTCCCACCCATGGGAACTGTGCTCCAGGCATCCTATGGTCACCATGACCTTGGAATGTAAACATGCCATCTTCTGGCAATGTCAGAGTTTAATCTCATTATTTATGATATCCACTCAGTAGATGAGGTAACCAAGGTGCAAAGAAGGCAAGCAGCTTACCGTGGCTCCCCACTGTACCAGGAGCAGAGAAATTCCTCGAAGTTCTTAATTCTCAAGTCTGGGCTTGTTTCACTTGACTATCTATGCATGTGCCCACAGGGCAGCAAAGAAAGCAGTGTAGGTCTAAAGAAAATCAGACAAAAGAAGCCCAGTCTGTTCCCAGTCTCCTTTTAATTGGGTCGTAGAGGCCTCCTGGCAGGGACAAATAGAGCTGACACAAAATTGAGGTGGCTGAAGAAAAAGAAGGTCAGGGGCCTACAATGAGAGGACAAGAAAAGTTTGAAAAATCATATACTTTGGTTAGAGGTAGAGGGAAGGTAATGTCAGGGTCTTTTTAAAGGCTTGGAGTGTCTTTCTGTAGAGATTCTGTGAGGTCCCAGAGAAGGGCAGGGTGAGGGAGGGGTACAGGCAGAGTTGTAAACACATTTCCACCCTGGTCCACAGCCATGAAACCAACACTAAGAACCTGCCAGGATTTGGGCCTGGCGCTCAAGGATGCGGTGGCTATGGAGCAATGCAAGCCAAAAGGTCTGGCCAGTCCAAGCAGAAGGCTAACTTAAAGGAAGCTTGTTCAGTATTGCTGAATGCCAAACCTGTGGTCCATGCTTGGGCTGCCTCTGCATCACCTGGGTAGTCCAGGGACACTACCAGTTTTGGGAAGAACTGGGCTGAATCAACTAGTATTGTCAGGGTCCCTTGTGGAGACTGAGGAGAGCAGAAGAGGAGGTCAGAAAGACCATTTGGCTGGAACACTCCTTCAGAAAAGGGCTCCAGTGTAGACCTTACTAATCCTGTAATTATCTTGTGAATGATACATATTGCATTGTATTTCTGTGATATATGTTAGAATATGTAGCTATTAAAGGTAAATATTTCAAAAAGTGCCACAACTTCTAGTGCTGTATTTTGACATTTCTTCATTTTAGAATATCCACAAAGCCTCAGAAAATTGATGTGTCCTGCGTCTTTCTTCAACTCTTGAATGTGGAGAGCTATGAATGACAGTGTCAGGAAATGAACTTGGATCTTAAGGTACTAGATGCCATACACAAGGTCCAAGTGGAATTTTAAAAAGATGACTGGTTGAATTCGTTCATTTACTGTTGCTAATAACACAATACCACAGATTGGATATGTTTTTAGAAAAAGAGGTTTATTTTGGCTCACTGTTTTGGAGGTTCAAAATCCAAGATTGGGTGGGCCCCATTGGTTTGGCCTCCGGTGATGGCCTTGCTGATGGCAGAATCCTGAGGCAGTACAGGACATCACATGGCAAGAGACAGGGAGTGCACGTGTTGTCTGTGTGTCTCCTCTGGTCTCTCACTCATAAAGCCATCAGTATTCAATCACAGGCATTCCACCCTGATGACTATCGGATCATAATTACCTCCCAAAGGCCCCAAATGTAAACACCATAGTCAGATGAAATTTCTACATCACAATGAGGATTAAATTCCAACATGTGAAGCTTTGGGGGACACACTCAAACCATATTCACACCATAGCAGTGGTCATTGTGTACTGAGAGGTGTGGGGGTAGGACTGGAAGCTACCACCGAGGAGACTGATGTCACTTTTTTTAGGGAAGGTAAGAGGCAGCCTGGTCTGAGGATCTGCCCTGGGAGGAGAGGTAAGACAGAATCAAACAGATGAGAGTTTAGAGAAATGACACTTAGTGCTCATCTAGACCAATTTCCTCATTTTACACGTGGAGAAACCAAGATCCAGGGAAGTGAAAATGTACTGCCAAAGGCACCAATCTGTTGGTGCCATACTGTATTTTTCTATTACACAAAGACAAGATATTAAACAAGACAGGACTCTGTCTGGAGAAGTGGGGAGGAGAGAGCTGAGAAGGACTGCAAGGTTTCAAGCCTGTACCTGCATTCTGGATAATGCTTGAAAACAGGACCCCTAACATGTTCCCTGGCCTTTGGATGGTAGGCGGAATTTGGAGGAACACTTTGAAGAGAGTTGCTCTGCCCTCAGGACTGAGTCTTGGGTGCTTGGAAGATCCCAGAGGCTCTTCCATGTGCTGGGTAGGTGCCGGTCTGGGCTCTGGTGAAGGGTGCCCATCTGGTAGGTTTGGGTGGAGCAGCAAGTGTTAGTAAAAGCCAGACTGCCTAGCCCCTACGGCGGCCTGTTGCATTCTTCTATATGGGTGGCATTCCCCAGGGGTGGGGGTGTGGTGGGGTGAACAAACTAGCAAGCACCAAGGTAAAGAGGAGTACAGGTTGTTTGTTAAGATATGTGCTCTTTGGATGGGGTGGCCTCCATGCCAAGACAAACTCCTTCAGAAATAAATATTTGACATGAAAGACTAATCATGGGTTTGAGTTTGGGGCTTCATAGAAAGACATATGGCTCAATTCAGGATGAATTTTTGCAGCCTGTAGTACCAGGTTGGAGAAGGCAACAAATGAGATGGAAGGGTGGGAAGTGAATATTTTCAGTAGCCCTCAGAGATTTTACAAAATTGGATTTCCCAGGAACTGATAGCAAACAGATCTGAAGCAGATGTGGGGCGCACCAGAGATGGCAGCAGCAGAATGGGGTTCTTGCATCTTGCCCTACCTGCTCAGGGGTTACAGCTACACCTTTTCCAACCTCCCCACTCAACTGGTCTGTACCATTGTTGCAGGTGCCATTAAAAAGGCTCTTCACCAGGCCTGGAAATAGTGCCCTTACCCACCCACCTAACCTGCTAGCTGTCTGCACTACCCTCCAAGCCCAGGTACACTGCATTTCCAACAGGGTACAAATAGAGGCCAACAAAGTTGTTCTGTGCATTTCCCTGGCCTCTAGTGAAAGATTGGTCTGGAGACAGTAAAGAATACTGTGGCAATTGAGTGCCTGGCTAAACCTCTGCAAACTAAATCTAAAGGTTAGCTTCACTTGTTACCTTCTACATCCCTTCAGACATATAACTTAACCCCTTAGAACTCATTTTCCTACTGTGCAAAATAGGGGAATTATAGTTACATTACAGGATTATTGTAAGGACTATATAAAATGATGTATATGAAGAAAAATGAATGGCACATTAATAGGAGAAACACATAATTTATGATCTAAACCATGGCACATTTTTTTTAAAGAGAGAGGAGAGAGAATTTTTTAATATTTATTTTAGTTTTCGGGGGACACAACATCTTTGTTTGTATGTGGTGCTGAGGATCGAACCCAGGCCACACGCATGCCAGGCAAGCACGCTACCGCTTGAGCCACATCCCAGCCCTAAACCATGGCACTTTTAAGAGGAAATGTTAACAATTAGAATGGAACAATTGTCACAAACTGAGACATCCAGTCATTCTATTTATAAAGATTACATATTATTAAGAAAACCTGGGCTGAAGATGTAGTTCAGTGGTCAAGCATTTGCCCAGAATGAGTGAATCCCTGAGTTCAATCCCCAGGACTGTGAGGGGGGAAAAAAAAGAAAGAAAACCTGAGTTTGAGTTCTTTATAATTGATTGCTGTGGAACTTGGAGCAAATGAACACCCTTCCCTAGAACTAACTTTGCCCAACTGTGAAACAAAGCAAACAGAATGCAAAGGGTAGGCTGAAAATTACACTTTGAGATTCATTGTGAATTGTGCATTCTATTCTAGAATATAACCCTGCAACAAGCACTGTTTTAAATTACTAATAACTGTAAAATGGGGGTTTCCAGCTTTCAGGTCCCATAAACAAGGGCAAGTGCCCTATGTTCTCTGGTCCTCAGCTCCCAGCTCTGAGGATGAACATGATGTATACCACCCTGTTCAGTTTTCTCCCTTATCCAAGGTCTGGTGGGGTAGGGCTTGGCATGGAAGAGAAAAGAGAGGTGAACCCAGGGCCCAAAATTCTGGACATCCACTGTTTTCCAAGGGGATAGAGCTTTTGCTAGTGCCAACAGCAAAGACAGAACACTTCCACATTGCTAGGGAGCAGGTAGAGGACATGCTAGGGACTAGAGGGCCCATTCTCTTCTTGTCCAAGAAAATACACAACTCTTCAACAGCTCAGTATTTACAAATCAGCCTGGAAAACAAGGTTCAGAAACCAAATAATGGGACTGACCAGACAACTAAAATAGGTATTTCCTTAGTTTTTCCTTGTAAGTTTCACTTAAACACCTTTGTATGTCACTGAGGACAGTGAATGCAAAGTTCACAGGACATTTTCCCACGTGTTCACTATGGCTTCCAGTGTCATCCCCCGGTCCCTACATACATAGGAGAAGAGCAGCAGGGATGGACAACATGAGCATCTTGCTCAGGCACCTTTATAACAATTAAGTCAAGGACGATGTACACTACATCATAGATATAAATTTGGGGAAGGATACTTTTGGCTTTCAGCATCAGCAGAGAAAAAAAAGAGAACTCTTTTCAGAATCATTGAACTTGTGCCATGTTTTGAGGCCCTAAGAACATACTTCATATCACGAGCCAATGAGAGAAAGGGTACCCAGTTCACATGCGACTTCTGGGAACGGGGGTATAGCTCAATGGTAGACTATTTACCTAGCATGTGCAAAGCCCTGGTTTGACCCCCCAGTAGTGGGAAAAAATAAAAGAAATATGAAACGTCCACACTTCTACTTGGAAAATCTATGGAAGCCTCCACAGTGAGCTTTGGGATTCTAACCTGCTACCTGGAGGTGAACCCAGGGCCCTGGCCTAAGGAAGGGGAGCCAAGCCTGGTGAGGTGGTACACACCTGTAATCCCAGTGACTCAGGAGGATGAGGTAAGAGGATTGCCAGATTGCAGCCAGCCTCAATAACTTAGTAAGACCCTGTCTCAAAATGAAATATAAATGATAGGGGATTAGCTCAGTGGTAGAGTACTTGCCTAGTAATCTAGCATGGGCAAGGTCCTGGGTTTGATCCCCAGCATTGAAAAAAAGAAAAGAAGAAAAGGAAAGAAATATATAGGCAGTTTCTACTTTGAAAGATCACTGAAACCTCCACATTGAGCTTTGGGGTCCCATCTTGTTACTTGGATAACTTCTGTCCTAAAGAAAGGGAAATTCACCTCTCCTCCAAGTCCCAGAAGCTGCCCAATTCTTGCTGACATGTTAATTGTCAAGGACAAAGTACACTACATCACAGATACAAGTTTGAGGTAGGAAACATTTTGGCCTTCTGCATTAGCAGAGAAAGAAAAGAAAACTCTTTTCAGAACCATTGAATTTGTGTCATGTTTTGAGGGCCCTGAGAACATACTTCATATCATGATAGCCAGCAAGAGAAAGAGTGTCCAGTTCCCATGCTATTTCAGGGGCTGTCAGAATGGCTCAGTGGTAGAACACTGGCCTAGTATGGGCAAGATTCTGGGTTTAATTCCCAGCACTGAAGCAAAAAGAAAAAAAAAAACAGAAAAGAAGTTAGCTTCTGCTTGGAAAGGTCCGTGAAACCTCCATAGATGAGTACTAAGGTCACAACCTGCTACTTGGAGAATATCTGGCCTAAAGGAGGGGAGCCTTATCTCTGCCCCAAGTCCCAGAAGTGACCCAATTCTTCCCAACATGACAAAAGTACCTGAAGGTCAGCCACATCCTTGGCCTTGCTTGTCTAACCTGGAGATGGAAGACCAACTGCTCTTTAGGGCTATCTTCCTTGACCAATCAGAGCTAACTTCTCCAGAAATGGACATAGCCAGGGCAGTGTCGGCAGCATAAGACTGCCCATGAACCCCTGAGATGGGCTCTTCGGGTTCCCACTGCCTCCTGGGGTTAGCCTGGGTTGGAATTGCCTCCCTACTAGGGTACAGGCTCCAAGTGGTGGTGGGGGCCCGATTCTCTTGTTCACTGTAAAGTTCCCAATAACGCAGCCACTATTGGTTGAATAATGAAGCTGCCGGGAGACTCAGTGGTTCTTGGGTAGGGTGGTCAGGTTTGAGTCTCAGCTCACACACCTGGCCTCTTCCCTGCTATGTGCATGTATGCAGGCATGCACGTGTCTGGTCCTCCCCCAGGAGGACTCAGGAGCTCCTGAGTGTGGGGGCTACAGACTGGTTTTAGTTCACACCCCAACTGTTCTCTCCTAGGTGACTGGCTNCAGGTATTTGATCGTATTGTGGGATGATAGTCATTTTAGACTTTATAATGATATCGTACTAGTGTTTAAAGAGGTGCAATCTTTCAGAGCTACCTTCTGAAATTCTTAGGGATGCATCAATAAGATGAATAGCCAGGACCTGATAATCGCTGAAGCAGGTGTTGTGTACAGCGGGGCTCATTATGCCACTCCACTTGTGTATAGGCTTGAAATTTTCCATAACAATAAGCTTTACATATGAAATAGAGAAGGGTGCATGGGGAAGGTGTTTACCCAAATGTGGCTTATCTGTCCCCCTTTGGAAGACCATTCACATGGAGAACAACATTGGAAAGGTGTGAAAAGCCTTGTGTTCCTGGGATTGTGAGTACCAGAGGCACTGCTGCAGGTGGCTTGTGTCCCCTCATTTCAGCCCCCTCATTCTGACAACATCTGTGCTGCTCTGCTCAGCTTGTGGTGGCAGATTTGGTTGCCAGGCAATGGAAGGCAGAGGCCAGAAGCCCTTTTCTTGGGAGGGAGAAGGGGGAGGGAGAGAAAAAAGAAATAAGATCCTCATGGAAGGCTTGTTTCTGTCCCAGAACCCAGCCTGGGGGAGAAATGGGGTGTCCCTTGATTCCAGTTTTCTCAGGGCCCTACTTTCTGTGGTTTGCTCCTGGGGGCAGCCTCACTGTCAGGGCTTCAAGTCCTGGGTAGTGGGTGGGGAATGCCAGCACCTGCACCTCCTGTGAGAGCCAGGCAGCTCTGTGACTAAGGAAGATACCCATGATCACCCTTTGCACAGAGTTAGAATTCCAGAGAGGCCTCTTCTGGGCACTTCCAAATTATTGTTTTCAAAACTTCCAGGAAATCAAGCTCATCAAATGGAGAATCTGCACTGGTAAAAACCTTGAGCTGGGATTATCCCAGAAGACAGGAGGGATGGGGCTTCTTTGTGGGTGAGAAATCTATCTTAGCTATCTTCTGGGGAGGAAGAAGCAGAAGGCTCAGGAGCTGCACAGGGGCCTGGCAGTCGGTCTCACATATACTGACCTGTTGGGGGATCCTTTGTTCTGGCATTGAGTCAGATCTTGTGAAAGGCTATATGGGACTGATCCAAGCTCTGATTCTGTTTTTTGAGCTCTAATAGCAAGTTATCTTATATGGCCCCTCACCACTTTGAGGCTGAGATGAACTGGGATTACAGTGTGCCTCTGCCTTCACCCCAAGTAGGAACTGCTCTTACTCAGGGTGAAAATAAGCTGCCTGGCCCCCACCCACCTACCAGGCCAGCTGGAGGAACCAACACAGTCAATGGCTTCTGTCTCTGTTTAGTGAGGGTACTTCCTAGAGCCACCCTATTGTGGTCAGGAAGTGGCCTAGGAGGTGGGATTCAGAGAGGCTCTAGGCTGGCAGCATTGTGTAGGGTGAGGTTTTTCAGTTGCCTCAAATATCAGCTTTTCAAGACCCTGCACCCAAGAAAAGACAGTTGTCTATGCTCTTTAAGAAAAACATCGGGGAGGCCAGCAGTCAATAACTAAGTAAGAGCAAGGCCCAGACAGCTCCCTCTTTCTGCAGCATCTCTGTGGCTCCTGGTTGCTAGGAGCTGGTGCTTCTGTTGCTAAGCAACGGGAGCCTGGTGGATTAAAATCAATTTCCTGAGCTTGCTGGAAGGGGGAGGGAGAAAACCTGGAATGCAGATACCTTGGGAAAGCTCATCCCTGCCCCCAAGCTTTGGTGGATGATGCAGGCGGAGGGTGAATATGCACCAGGTAATCAGTATAAAGACCTAGAGTAAGGTTGACAAATAAAATGATGTTTAGAGCACTAATAAATGCTAATGGTGCTCCTTTGTGAAATCCCAGAAAGGCCTGCAGTCCCTGGGGTCTTTCTAAACCCAGCCTGGGCCAAATAGGACTGGGCAGATTTTGACCTCCAAACACTGATGATGATCTAAGCATTTTAGGGTCAGTAGTACTCAAAGTTCTGGGGTCTACTCTCTGGATGAATGACAAGAGGCTCCTGCACATATAGGCCTCTGTCCTTTGTTTGGGTAATAACCACAGTGATAACAGGAAGTTCACTTCCTCCTGAGGCGGCCCTTCTGAACCTTTCTGAACAAAGACAGTGCTTTGTCCTGTTCAACCCAAATCAGTCTCCCTGTGGCTCCTTCCTGTGAGAACCAAGTGAGCTACTCCACTCTGCCTCTGTATAGGGACCTGTAGCTTCTCTTTTCTGTGAGTTCCATCCCCCACCCCATCACCTCTTGGAGGACAGACTTGGTGTGGGGAGTGTAGGGAGGTGGCTTCACTTTGCTCCACTTGATCCCCGATCTCCCACTTTGTCTTTACCCTTCCTAAAGGATGAGCCACTTATATAGATTAATGTGCAGAGTGTCTAGGACCCAAGTCTTACTCCAGGTTCAAGGTTTCTCCCACTGCCCTGCTTAGGTGAGGCCCTCTTGCCATAGGACAGTCTGTGAGTCAGAGAAACAGAAGAAGTCTATGAGGGAGAAATTTACAAACTTAACAAAGAAGGTTCCAGATTCAGAATGGGGATATGTAGAGCCCTGTAAACCCTGGAGAAACAACGATAACTGCTGAAATTTATTTTAAAGACTTTAAGTCTTTGTAAATTGTCTAATTCTCCTACTACAAAAGGAATAATGAAGAACTCTAGTAAATTTTGAACCCTGACTTTCTCCCATCCCTACCTGCAAGGTCAGCATACTGAAGTTCTTTTCTGGTGGGGTGTGACCAATAACATGGAGCTCTCTCTTTTTCCAGCTCCTCCTATAGGGAAACAGTTTGTTCCAGGGGGATAGGCTGCTGGGATCTCTCATCCTCATCAGATCCATGTTGCACAGGCTTGGTTCCACTCAAGCATGGCTGAAAGGACAAGGGAGCCCTTCCTTTACTCAGCTCCCATTGATGGGATAGAATCTCTACTTTAGGCATGGCAGGGCAGTAATATTATGCCTCTGATAATTTATACCCCATACTTTTCACTCATAATGTGGAGGTTCCATGCTGGGAAAGAAGTTAAGAAAAGCATTGGCTACCATTCCTACCCAGCACCTACTCGTAGAACAGGTGTGTCACTCTGGGGAAAGTAGGCTTCTCTTCTTGTCTCCAGCACCAGTGCAGTGAGTAGAAGTTCTTCCCATGAGAAGATATAAGCTTTAAGAATAGGGGCTGGCAGCGGCTGTGGCTGGGGCTCAGTGGTAGCACACTTGTCTGGCATGTGTGAGGCACTGTGTTTCATTCTCAGAACCGCATATAAATAAATAAAATAAAGGTCTATCAACAATTTACAAAATATTTTAAAAAAAAGAACAGGGGCTGGGGTTGTGACTCAGCAGTACAACACTTGCTTCGCACGTGTGAGGCACTGGGTTCAATCCTCAGTACCACATAAAAACAAATAAACAAAATAAAAGTATGGACACAACCATATATAACTAAATATATATTTAAAAAAAAAAAAAAGAATAGACAGCTCCTTAACTCTACCTAAGGGGAATACTTCTACTTGGAAAAAAAGGAGTGGTGACATTTTTGCCTAAAGGAATTGTCAGGAACAAGGAAGCACTTGGGATGAGCAATTAAGAGGGGATTGGGAGTTCACTGATTCTAGGAGCAACTATAGAATAGTAGACCACATAGAGGGTTAACAGAAAGAACCATGGTGGGGGGCACATGACACTAAGAAGAATCCTCTTAACATGTGAACAAGCCTCAAAGCATGTACCCCTGCAATGTGCCCAACTTTAATTGGATCAGATTATAAAATAATTTATACTTTGAGCATTTCTTTAAAAAACAATGGTGAGCCGGGCATGGTGGGCCAGGCTAAGCAACTCAGTGAGACTCTGTCTCTAAATAAAATACAAAATAGGGCTGGGGATGTGGCTCAGTTGTTGAGTGTCCCGAGGTTCAAGCCCCAGTACCCCCCCATAAAAAATAGTGAAATTAAAAAACAATTAGTGGAGGTTAATAGTTGGGTGTGATATCACTAGTGATAGATCATCCGGACACTAAAAAAGGGATCTCAGGGAGAGAGACAGAGAACCTAGCAAAAACCATAGTAATCACTGTGGTAGATACTGCAGACATGCTCAAGACTCTGACCCCTGAGGAACAACATAAAGGCTGTATACTGCAGAGAAATAGACTTTATTGAATAGCCTAGCAAAGTTAGTGATAGCATCTAGAGTTGCTATTTTATTTGAAATGTCCAGCCTTTAACAAAAAAAAAAAAAAAAA
>NW_026000338.1:2461824-2469315 GCF_001458135.2 Marmota marmota marmota
AAAAAAAAATATATATATATATATATATATATATATATATATGAGATGTGAAAAAGAAAAAGAAAAGTGTGGCAAATAAAAAGGAAAAAAGCAAGTAACAGAAAGTAGTTTGAGGGGGCCACATGTTGGGCTTAAAAGATAAAGCAGGTATTATACATATGTTCAAAAACTAAAGAAAATTATGCTTAAATAACTAAAAGACGGCTGGGTTTGTAGCTCAGTGGTAGAGCGCTCGCCTAGCATGTGTGAGGCACCGGGTTCAATTCTCAGCACCAATAAAAATAAATAAATAAAATAAAGGTATTGCATCCATATACAACATATATATATATAGATAGATAGATATGTGTATATATATATAAAGAATGCATGATGACAATGTTCTATCCAAAAGAGAATATCAATAAAGAGAAATAACAAAAAATAACCAAACCAAAATTCTGCATTGAAAAATACAATAACTAACTAAAAAATTTGATAGTGGGGCTTGTCAGTAGATTTGAAGTGGCAGAAAAAAAATTAGCAAATTTGAAGATAGATTAATATATTATGCAAATTGAGTAAAACTAAAAATATAGTATTAAAAAATGGACAGAGCCTCAGAGAAATGTGGGACACCATTAAGCATACTAAAATACATGCAATGGGATTTCAGAAAGAGAAGAGAATGGGACAGAAGGAAATATTCAAAAATAATAAAATCTTCTCAAATTTGAAGAAAAACATTAATCTCCATATCTAAGAAACTCTACAAATAAAAAGTGGGCTAAACACAAGGAGATACACTCAATTAAACCACAGTCAAAAATGTTTAGAGGCTGGGGTTGTGGCTCAGTGGTAGAGTGCTCTTCTAGCATATGCAAGGGCCTAGATTTGATCCTCAGCACCACATAAAAATAAATAAATAAAATAAAAGTATTGTGTCCAACTACAACTAAAAAATAAATATTTTTTTAAAAATGCTGAAAACCCCAAAATAAAGGGAAATCTTGAAAGAAACAAAAGAAAATGACTCATCTTGTACAAGAAAAATGCTAATAAGATTAATGGTTAACTTCTACCAGAAATAATAGAGGTCAGAAGGCAGTGGGATGACATATTAAAAGTGATGAAAGAAAATAAATGTCAGCCAAAAACACTCTATATGAAATGTCTAGTATAGGCAAATTTATAAAGACAAAGTAGATTACCAATCATCATGGACCAGGGGATGGGGGTAAGGGGAGATGGAGGTAAGGTACAGAGTTAATTTGGGGGACTATGAAAATGTTCTGGAATCAGATAGTGACAATGGTCGTATAACATTAGAAATATGGTGAATTTTGTGATCTGTGAATTTTTTCCTCAGTGAAAAAAATAAAAAATATCTTAAATCAATAACCTTATTTTCTACCAAAATAAACTAGAAAAAAGAGCAGACTAAACCAGAAGTAAGCAGAAGGAAGACAATATCAAAGATTGGAACAGAAATAGAGAATAAAAAAACAATAGAGAAAATCAGTGAAACCACAAGTTAATTCTTTGTAAAAGTCTATAAAATTGACAAACCTTTAACTAGACTTCCTAAGGAAAAAAGAGAAAAGATTCAAATTAGTAAAATTAAGAATAAAGATGGAGCTGGATACGGTGGCGCACACCTGTAATCCCAGCGGCTGGGGAGGTTGAGACAGGAAGATGGCGCGAGTTCAAAGCCAGCCTCAGCAAAAGTGAGGTGCTAAGCAACTCAGTGAGACCCTGTCTCTAAATAAAATACAAAATAGGGCTGGGGATGTGGCTCAGTGGTCGAGTGTCCCTGAGTTCAATCCCAGTACCAAAAATAAATAAATAAATAAAGATGTGTATGGCACTAAATTAGATTATTTAGATAAAATAGAAAATTTTCTAGAAAGCCACAAACTACCAAAATATATGCAAGACGGAAAATTTAAGTGGAACTGTAACAAGAGGTAGAATTATTAATTAAATCATTACTCCCCATCCCAACTCAAATAACCTCATTTTGGTGAATTTTACCAAACATTTTTAAAATAGTTAATACTGATTCTTTACAAACTTTTCCAGAACAGAAGGGAATATTTCCCAGCTCATTCTATGAAGTTAGTATTATCCTGATACCAAAACCAGCCAAATGTACTACAAGAAAAGTATGAATCAATATCTTTTATGAATATTGATATAAAATTCCCCAACAGAATCCAGTAAATTGAATCCAGTTACATATACAAAAGATTATGCACATGACCAAGTAAGATTTATTCCAGCAATGTGAAGTTGACTTAACATCTGATGTGTAATATACCACATCAATAGAATAAAAGAAAAAAAAACACATGATCATTTCAAAAGATGAAGAAAAAACAGTTGACAAAAACATAACATTCTTCTATGATAAAAACATTCAACAAACTAGGAATAGAAAGGAATTTCTTCAATGTGATGAAAGCCATCTATAAAAAAACAAGTCTAACATCATATTTACTGGTGAAAGACTGATTGCTTTCCCTCTAAGATCAGAAATGAAACAATAATGTCTGCTGTCATTATATCTTTTCGACATTATACTTGAGGGTCCAGCCAAGCCAACTAGGCAAGAAAAAAAAAAGATATCCAGATTGGAAATAAATAAATAAAACTACCTCTGTTTTAAGATGACATGATCATGTACATAGAAAATATTGAGGAATTTACAAAAAGACTATTAGAACTAACAAATTAGTTCGGAAGGTTTCAAGACACAAGATCAATTTTATTTCTATACACTAGCAATAAACAATCTGAAAATAAAAATTAATAAAACAATTTCATTTACAATAGCATCCAGAAGCACACAAATTTCTTAGGAATAATTTTAACAGAAGAAGTATAAAACTTACACTCTGAAAAGTACAATCATTGTTGAAAGAAACCAGAAATAAATGGAAACACATCCCATCATCATGGATCAAAAGAGTTAATATTGTTAAGATAGCAATGTCTCTAAATTTACTTACAAATTCATCACTATTCCTATCAAAATTCCATCTGCATCTTCTTGTAGAAACTGACAGATCGATTCTCAAATTTGCATAGAAATGCAAGAGAACTAAAATAGCCAAAACAATTTTGAAAAATTGAGCAAAGTTGAAAGAGCAAAGTTGGAGTACTCACATTTCCTGATTTCAAATCCACTACAAATCTACAGCAATCAAGGCAGTGTGGTACTACCATAAAAACATACAGATAGGTTAATGGAATAAAATTGAGAGTCTATTAAAAATTTACATTTAATGTTAACTGATTGGGAGCAAGGATGTCAAGATAATTTGATAAAAATAGTCATTTCAACAAATGATGATGAGATAACTGGATATTCACATGAACAAAAATGAAGTTGGACCCTCTACATGACATCACAGAGAGAAATTAACTCAAAGCACAGACCTAAATGTAAGAACTCAAACTACAGAACTAGATGGAAGCATAGAAGCGAATCATAACCTTAGATTAGGCTTTTGGTTTCTTTGATGTGATTTTAAAAGCACAAGCTACAAAAGAAAACAATAGATAAATTGGACTTCATGAAAATTAAAAGTTTTTTTTCTGGGTGTATACCCAAAAGAATTGAATTTGGAGACTTGAGCAGATATTTGCACACCAATGCTCAGAGTAGCACTATTCACAATAGCCAAAAGATGGGAAAAACCCACGTGTTCATTTATAGATGAATTGATAAACAAATTGTGATATATACATACAATAGAATATTGTTCAGTCTTTAAAAAGAAGGAAATTCTGGCACATGTGCCAAAATGGATGAACTTTGAAGACATTATGCTCAGTTTTGTTTTGTTTTTGGTACTGTGGATTGAACCCAGGGGTGCTTAACCATTGAGCCATATTCCCAGAGCTTTTTTATGTTTTATTTTGGGACAAGATCTCACTAAGTTGCTCATGGCCTTGCAAATTTGCTGATACTGGCTTTGAACTTGCAATCTTCCTGCCTCAGCCTTCCTAGCCACTGAGACGATAGGTGTGCACACTGAGCCCAGCTATGTTCAGTTTTCTAAAAAGGCACAAAAGGAAAATTTTATATGATTTCACTTTAATGACATAGCTAGAGTAGTCAAATTAATAGAGATTGGAAGTAGAATGATGGTTGCCATGAGCTGAAAGGAGGAAAATATGCAGAGTTATTTTTTAATGGATACCAAATTTCAGTTCAGAAAGATGAAAATTTTCTGGAGATGGATGATGGTGGTGATTATATAACAATGTTAAAGCACTTACTGATGCTGAAATATACATTTGAAATGCTGAAACTTGTAAATTTTATGTTATATGTATTTGACCACAATACAATAATTTAAAAATTTGTTCTTCAAAAGATACAAGCCAGAAAATTAAAAGACAACCCATAGAATGACCGAAAATATTTGTAAATTATTTATCTGATAATATCCAGAATATATAAAGAATTCATATGATTGTGCAATGGAAAGACAAATAGTAACATTTAAGGAGTTTGGAAGTTGTCACTCTGTCCTAACAATAAATAAAAAGCTAAACTAACTGAAAAATCAATAATTCTCTTTTTTTGTACTTGGTAGCTATACTGTTACTCATATGATGTATTTATAATGTTATTATATCTTTATACCTCTATTTTATTTATTTATTTTTATTAGGTGCTAAAGATTGAACCCAGTGCCTCACACATGCTAGGCAAGGACTCTGCCACTGAGCTATAACTTCAACCCATATTGATGGTTTTATAGATATACATATACATTATATATATATATATATATATGCATAGATATATTATGAAACAAATGGATAATTATTTTGATTTCAACAAGGAACTAAGATTTTACTATAAGAGAAGCAAATGTAAAAATCAAAGAAAATAACTCTAAAATTATATTTTAAGTTTGAATTTGAAACATTTTTTCTTTTTTAATTTGTTCTTTTTAGTTCTATTACATGAAAATAGAATTCATTCTGGCATAAGTATAAAAGCATGAAATATAATTTGTTCTAATTCAGTCCCCAGTACTTCCCCTTCCCTCTCTTCCTCCAAACCCTGTTCCCTTCCCTCTACTCCACTGATCTTTCTGCTATTATAGTTTTTTTTTTTTAAATTAGTATCTTGTGGATGTATATTGATGGTGAGATTCACTGTGATATTTCATATATATACAGAGATGTGTTAGTTCAGATTCATTCCACAGTCCCATATGTCCTTTCTTGCCTTTATTCCTCTTTGTCTATTCCACTGATCTTTCTTCTATTTGTTTTTTTATCCCTCCATACCTTATTTTGGATTAGCTTCTGTGTATCAGCAAAAACATTTGACCTTTGACCTTTTGGGAGTGTCTTATTTCAGTTAGCATCATAGCCTCCAGTTACATCCATTTGCTGGCAAATGCCAGAAAGTCATTCTTCTTTATGGCTGAGTAATATTCCATCATATATATACACCACATTTTCTTTATCCATTTATCTGTTGAAGGGCACCTATGTTGGTTCCACAGCTTACTCATTTTGAATTGTGCTGCTACAAACATTGACATGGCTGTGTCATTGTAGTATGCTGGTTTCAAGTCTTTTGAGTATATACCAAGGAGGGGGATAACTGGGTCAAATGGTGGTTCCATTCCAAGTTTTCTGAAGAATCTCATACTGTCTTCCAGAGTGGTTGCAGCAATTTTCCATCCCACCAATAATGTATGAGTACCCTTTTCCCCACATCCTCACCAACATTTACAAAATAAATAATTGTTCTTAGAGTCACCAGAGAAAATGAATTCACAGGGTAAACAAATGCACCAAAAAATTGAGACAGACAAGAGAATACAAAAGATCACAATACCAGAGCAGAAAACTACGGGAACCACCACTGGAGTAGTACAATTCGAACTGTAACTGACAAACTGCTGGAGGTTCAGTGTACACAAGTCAGAGAGCTAAAAACTCCAGGGGGTGCCTAATCATAGAAGGATTCCCCCCCACCTCGCATTTTTTGAATTTTGCCACTAGGAGCATGTTCTCATAGTGAAAATTGGAAGGAAAAAACTTATGTTTCCAGCAGAGAGAAGGAGAAATTAACCATTTTTAAATACTTTAGAGCATTGTATTCTTCTTAACACGGCCTGTCTGTACTCCAGAGAAAATATTTTAGCAGAGCTTAAACTACTGGGGTTTATCAGAGCTTAACTGACCTGGGGAAAGAGAAATACTCAACTCCAGCCCACTCTAGCCAACCTGTTTCACATGGATGAGAAGAACTGAGAAGCACTTGTGAAGTTGACAGCCCAAGAGCACAGGTTCACTAAAGACTGAGGCTTAATCATAGGACTACAGAATGTTTCTCGCCTCCCTCCACACCTTATTACCACACCACTATTTACCTAGCCTATTTACTAGAGTTCCTTTTGCTCAGTACATCATGTTCAGCTTTCAACTTAAACTTTCCAGACATATTCTAAAAGGCAAAAAAAAAAAAAAAAAAAAAAAAACCCTGCAATTTGAAGAATTAGAGTAAACATCAAAACCAGACTCAGTTGTGGCAGGGATGCTGGAATTATCAGACTGAGGATAACACAATTATGACAAATATGCTAATGGATACAATAGACAGCATGCAAGAACAGATGGGCAAAGTAAGTAGAAAGATGGAAATTCTAAGAATCAAGAAGAAATACTAGCAATAAAAAAAAAACACTATAACAGCTAGGGATGCAGCTCATGGCAGAGTACTTGCCTAGAATGTGTGAGTTCTTGGGTTTTATCCCCAGCACTACAAAACAAAACAAAACAAAAACCACTGTTAACAGAAATGAAGAATGCTTCTGATAGGATCATTAGTAAACTGGACATGGCTAAGGAAAGAATGTCTGAGCTTGAGGATAAGTCAATAAAAACTTCTAATATGGAAAAGCAAAGAAAAATAAGATTGAAAAAAAATGAAGCAGAATGTCCAAGAATGGTGGGACAACTATTGAAGGTATAATGAGTAATGAATATAAAAGATAAAAAAGGCAAAGAAACAGAAGAAACAATTGAAGCGATGATATGTGAGAATTTCACCCAAATTAATGTCAGGTACCAAATCACAGATCAGGAAACTCAAACAACATAAATCAGGATAAATGCCCCCAAATAAAAATCACATGCAGGTATATCATAGTTAAACTGAAGAAATCAAAGACAAGAAAAAAATACTGAAAGGAGCCAGAAGAAAACCCACTTTAGCTATAAAGGAATAAAGGTAAGAATTACATCTGACTTGTCTTTGGGAAGAAAACATGCAAACAAACAAACAAAAAAGAGTGGGATAAAATATTCAAAGTGTTGAGAAAGCTGGACATGGTGATACATATTTATAATCCCGGCAACTAGGAATGTTGAGACAGGAGAATCTCAAGTTTGAGACCAGCCTCAGAAACTTAGTATTAAAGCACCCCTGGGTTCAACCCCTAGTACCAAAATAAATAAAATAGAGAGCTGGGG
>NW_026000338.1:2469340-2506614 GCF_001458135.2 Marmota marmota marmota
GGGGGGTGGGGGAAACCAACAACAATAAGACCAATCTAGAATTCTGTACTCTGTAAAATTATCCCATAAAAGTGAAAAAGAAAACTTTCTCAGAAAAAAAAAATGAAGGAATTTGTTGCCAGTAGAACTTCCACAAAATAAATGTTAGAAGTTTGGTGGTGCACGCCTGTAATCCCAGCAGCTCAGGAGGCTGAGGCAGGAGGATCATGAGTTCAAAGCCAGCCTCAGCAACTTAACGAGGCACTAAGCAACTCAGTGAGATCCTGTCTCTAAATAAAATACAAAATAGGGCTGTGGATGTGGCTCAGTGGTTGAGTGCCCCTGAGTTCAATCCCTGGTACAAAAAAAAAAAAAAAGTTTGTTATAGAAAAGGAAAATGATATAAATCAGAAACTTCAAGTCTAGGGACTGAGGGTGTAGTTCAGTGGTAAAGCACTTACTAGCATATGTGAGGCCCTGGGTTCAATCCCCAGTACCATAAAAGTGAGAAACAAGTTCAGGTCTACATAGAGAAAGGAGCAGCATTGGAGAAAAGTATAAGAGAAAGTAAAATAAAAACTTTTTGTTCTTAATTGTTTTAACATATACCTATTCATTCAAATAATATCAATGATGTATTTGATACAGGCTTATTTGTAAGTGTAAAGAATGACAGTAATGATACAAGTGATGGGAGGAGGTATTGGGATTATTTAGTTATTATGAAGTACTTGCAGTACCCCTTGAAGTGATATACTATTATCTGAAATTAGATTTAGATCAATTTTAAATGTATATAATATACATTTGTATATTGCAAATTCTAGAGCAACTATTAAAAAGTAAAAATGAAATATAATTGATATACAACAAAGGGAGAGAAAATGGAATCATAAAATGCTAAATTAAAACCATGAAAGGCAGAAAAAAATGAAATACAAAAATTGAAACAAAGAACAAGGATAATAAATGGCACACAGTAACAAATATGGTAGATGTAATTCAACTATATCAACAATCACTTTAAACATCAATAGTGTAAATACCCTAATTAAAAGAGCTTGTCAAGGTGAATTAAAAGACAAGATATATGTTTTCTTTAAGTAATTCACTTTTAATATAAACACACATAGATTAAAAGTAAGGGGATAAGAACAGAAGTACTTTGGATTAGACAAAGGGGAATGAAGGGAAGGAAGGGAGGATGGGAATGGGAAAGAGAAGAATGAATTGGACATAACTTTCCCTGTGCTCATACATGAATACACGACCAGTGAAACTCCACATTATGTACAACCACAAGAATGGGAAGTTATACTCCATATACGCATAATATGTCAGAATACATTCTACTGTCATGTATAACTAAAAAGAACAAATTTCAAAAATACAAAAAAGTAAGGAGATAGAGAAAGATACACCACATTAACATTAATCAAAAAGCTTGAGCAACTATATTATATTACATTTTATATAAGCTAGAAATAGAGATACCATATGACCCATCAATCCCCTACTGAGTATACATTGAAATTAGTATGTCAAAGACACATCTGCACTCATACATTTATTACAGCACTGTTCACAATAGCCAAGATATGGAATCAACCTAAATGTCCATTAATGGATGAATGAAGAAGATGTGGTATAGATATAGATAAAATAGAATATCATTTGGCCATAAAAAGAACAAACTTCTGTCATTACAGAATTTATAGCAACATGGGTGAATTTAGAGTACATTATGCAAATGATATGTCAGGTGAAGAAAGGCAAATACATTATACAATGTGTAATGATCATATCAGGGTAATTGGCATATCTATCACCTGAGACACATATAACTTCTTTGTGCTGGGAAACATCCCCTCTACTCATAAGTGGAAGCTAAAAAGTTGATCTTGAAGTAGAGACTAGAATAGTGATTATCAGAGCCTAAGAGGGGTGTGTGTGGAAGGGAGAGTGATGGAGAGAGGATGGTTAATGGGTGTAGAGGAATGCAGTTATATATTAAGAATAACTTCTAATGTTCTATAACACAATAATTATGGTTGACGGCAATTACTTGAATGTTTCTGAGTAGTTATTAGAGGGGATATTCCTAATGCAAAGAAATGACATGTGTCTGAGGCAATAGATATGCCAATTACCCTGATATGATCATAACACATTATATACATATATGGAAATGTCACACTGTACCCCATAAATATGTAAAAGTATTATGTTTCAATTAAAATTAAAATATTTTTAAAAGATTTCATACAGAGCAAACTTCAGAGTAAGGAAAGTTATCTGAGATAAAGATGGGTACTATATAATGATAAAAGTGTCAATTTTCCAAGAAGACATAACCATCCTTAATGTATATGTGCCTAACAACAGAGTGTCAAAATACACAAGTAAAAACCATCAGAATTATAGAAATAAATAAGCAAATCTATTATAGTTGGAGGCTTAGAATTCAACACTCCTCTATTAGAAATGGACCACTCCAGCTGGCAGAAAATTAGTAAGACATCCTTTCCAAACTCACACCAAACATTGACCAAGATAGACCATATTCTGGACTCTAAAATATACCTTAACAAATTTAAAAGAATAAAATCACACAGCATCTGCCTTCAGTCTAAAATGGAGTTAAGCTAGAAATTAATAAAAGAAAGCTAGCTAGAAAATCTCCAAATATTTGGATATTAAACAACACACTGGTAAATTACACATGGGCCAAAAACTAAGAGAAATTTTAAAAATATTTTGAAGTAAATGAAAATACAACTTATCAAAATTTGTGGGATGCAATAAGAACAGTATATCTAGGGAAACTTGTACCATTGAATTGATATTTTAGAAAAGAAAAAAGATCTAAAAATTAATAATCAAAACTTCCACTTTAGGAAATTAGAAAAAAGTACTAATTAAATTCAAAGTAAGCAGAAGAAAAGAAATAACAAAATTTAGATCAGAAAATAATAAAATCAAAAGCAGGAAATAGAGAAAACCAATACAACAAAAGCTAATTCTTTAAAAAGATCTGCAAGTTCAATAAACCTCTAGACAGGCTAACTATGAAAAAGGAGAGAGAAGACACAAACTCCTAATATCAGAAGTGAAAGAGTACATTAGTACAGATTCCACAGACATTAAAAGGATAATAAAGAAACATTATAAACAATTCAATGCCCACAAATTTAATATTTAGATGAGAAGGACCAATTTTTTGAAAGACGCAATCTGTAAAAAGTCACACTAGACATAGTAGGCAACCTGAATAGCCTTATATTTATTAAGGAAATTAAATCAATAATTTTAAAACTTCTAAAGCAAACCCAGGCTCAGATGAGATCACTGGTGAATTCTACCGAACACTGAAGGAAGAAATTATACCAATTCTCTACATTATCTTTCAGAAGACAAAAGTAGAGGGACTTTTTCCTAACTCATTCCATGAGGCCAACATTACCCTAATATCAAAACCAGATAAAGACATTACAAAAAAAAATGACCAGTATCTCTCATGAACATTCATACAAAAGTCCTCAACAAAATATTGGCAAATTGTATTCAACAATGTACAAAAAGAATCATATACCATGACCAAGTGAGATTTATCTCAGGTATGTTTGGCTGGTTCAACATTCAAACATCATTAATGTAATCCATCACATCAAGAGATTAAAGAAGAAAAGGTGATCGTATCAATAGATGCAGGAAAAGCATTTGGCAAAATCCAAAACCCACTCCTGATACAAACTCCAAGCAAACCTGAAATAGAAGGGAACTTCCTCAACTTGATAAAGAACATTTACAAAGAACTGACAGCTAACACCATACTTAATGGTGAAAAACTGGATGCTTCCTCACTACAGTGAAGAACAAAGGAAGGATTCCCCTTCCTACCACTCCTTTACAATATTGTACTGAAAATCCTAGCCAATGATACTGTAAAATAAATAAAATAAAATGTGTACCAATTGGGAACAAAGAAACAAAACTGTCCTTTTTGCAGATGATAGTATTGTCTATGTAGAAAATCTGAAAGAAAGAACAGACAGAAGAACTTCTGGAATTAATAAGTGATTATTATAGTAAGGTTGTAGGATACAAGTTCAGTATACAAAAGTAAATTGTTTTCATTTCTACCAGTAAAGAACAAGTAGAATTTAAAATTAAAAGAATAATTTTAATTTTATATAATATAATTTACATTTTTACTTCCCCCAAATGAAATACTTTGGTATAAATATAACAAAATATGTCCAAGATCTAGGTGAGGAAAATTATAAAATTCAAATGAAATAAATCAAGAAACTAAGTAATTGTAGAGATATTCCAAGTTCATGGATGGAAATACTTGATGTTGTCAAGGTGTCAGTTCTTCCTAAACTTCAATGCAATCTCAATCAGAATCCCAGAAAGTTACTTTGTGGATACTGAGAAACTGATTTTAATATTTGTCTGGAAAGGCAAAAGACCCAGAATAGATAACACAATATTGAAAGAGAAGAACAAACCTGGAAAAGTGACACTAACTGACTTCAAGACTTCCTATTAAGCTACAGTAACCAGGACAGTATGACACTATTGAAAGAATAGACAAATAGTCTAATGGAACAGAATAGAAAGTCTAGAAATAGACCCATATGAATACAGTCAATTGATCTTTGACAAAGAAGCAAAGGCAATACAATGTAGCAACAGTCTCTCTGGAACAAGTGGATATATACATGAAAAAGCAGACAAATAAATGTAGACACAGACCTTATATCCTTCACAAAAAATTCACTCAAAATTAATCATATGCTTAAATGTAAAACACTAAAACTCCTAGGAGATAATATAGGAGAAAATTTAGATGACCTTGAGTGATGACTTTTTAAGATACAGCACCAAAGTTTCAATCCATAAAAGAAAGAATTGATAAACCGGACTTTATTAAAATTAACAACTTTTTTTCTGGTTGATGAAAAACACTGTTGAGTGAATGAGAAGAAAAGTCACGGGGAAATCTATTTGCAAAAGACACATCTGATAAAGGACTATTAACCAAAATATACAAAGAACTCTCAAAACTCAACAAAAAGAAAATGAACAACTAGATTTTAAAAACAGGCAAAAGACTTGATCACCTCATCAAAGAACATATGCAAATGGCAGATGAGCATATGATATCATATGTCATTAGACAAGTGCAAATGAGATACCACTACAAACCTATGAGAATGGCCAAAATCCAAAACACTGGCAACATCAAAGCCTAAAGAGGACATGGAGCAACAGAAACTCATGCATTGCTGTTGGGAAGGCAAAATGGTACAACCAATTTGGGAGACAGTTTGGCAGTTTCTTACAAAACTAAACATACTCTTACCATAAAATCCAGCAATCACATTCCTTGGTATTTATTCAAATGAGTCAAAAACATATCTACACAAAAATCTACACTTGTTTGTTTATAGCAGTTTTATTCACAATGGTGAAAACTTGAAAGCAATCAAAATATTCTTCAGTAGATGATTAGATTAATAAACTATGGTTCATTCGGACAATGGGGTATTATTCAACACCAAAAAGAAATGAGCTATCAGGTCATAAAAATGTATAGAGGAATCTTAAACACATACTGTTAAGTGAAAGAAGCCAATATGAAAAGGCTACATACAGTATGATTTCAACTATATGATATTCTGGGAAAGGTAAAACTATGGAGATAGTAGAAGGATTAGTGATTGCCACTGGTTCAGAGAGAGGGACAGATGACTAGATAGGGTACAGATGATTTTTTGGGTAGTGAGGCTATTCTGTATGATACTCTAATGATGGATGCATGTCATTATACATTTATCAAAACGTACAGAATGTACAACATCAAGAGTGAATCTAGTGTAAACAAAAAGTCTGGGGCAATAAGGATGTGTCACCATAGGTTCTGGATTGTAACAAATATACCATTCTGGTGCAGGATGTTAGTAGTGGGGAGGCTGTACAATGTGTGGGGACAGTAGGTATATGGGAAGTGTCTACCTTTTGTTCAACTTTGCTACAAACCTAAAACTGCTCTAAAAATAGTCTTTAAAAAACAGGCCAAGGGTTTGAATAGCGAATTCTCCAAAGAAGATATAGGAATGGCCAATGAGCACCTGAAAAGATACTTAACATCTTTAGTCATTAAGGAACTACAAATCAAAACCAAAATGAGATAACACTTAATACCCACTAGGATACTAATTAAAAAAAATAACAAATGTTGGTGAGGATATAGAGAAACTGAAATTTTCAGGCATTGCTGGTAGGAATGCAAGATGTTTTAGCCACTTCAGAAAATATTTTGGCAGTTCCTTAGAATGTTAAAGAAA
Organism: Marmota marmota marmota; assembly: GCF_001458135.2. Taxonomy (NCBI): domain Eukaryota; kingdom Metazoa; phylum Chordata; class Mammalia; order Rodentia; family Sciuridae; genus Marmota; species Marmota marmota. The sequence continues at coordinate 2,475,676 of NW_026000338.1, forward strand.
GTTACTATATAACCCAACAATTCTACTCTTAGGTATACACCCAAGATATGTGAAAACATACATCTACAACAAACCTGTTCATAGCAACATTATTCATAATAGCTCCAAAGTAGAAACAACTTAAATATCTGTGAATTGTTGAATGAATAAATGAAACATGATACATCCACACAAAAGGTATTATTCAGCCACAAAAAAATGAATTACTAACACATGCCGAATATAAAATAAACTTGAAAGCACTCTAAGTGAAAGAAGACAGTCAAAAAGCACCATATGTTGTATGATTTCATTTAAATGAAATGTCCAGAACATGCAAATTTATAGAGACATAAAATACAGTACTATTTGCTAAAGGTTGGGTCAGAAGAGTGAAGAAATTGGAGGATGATGCTAAAGGACGTGGGTTTCTTTTTGGGTGATAATGTTCTAAAATTGATTGTGTTGGGGTTGCAATTCTGTAAATTTAATAAAAATCATAGAACTATACTTTAAATGAAACATGAATATTGTCTTGATAAAGCTGATATTTAAAAAAAAAAAGCCAAATAGAATAGAATGTATCTTTGAGTTAAATCCTGAATGATAATCAAGTAATCAAAATGTAGAGAAAGAGCCAGGTGTGGTGGTGGTGCACTCCTATAATCCTAGCAGTTCGGGAGGCTGAGGCAGGAGGATTGTGAGTTCAGAGCCAACCTCAGCAACTTAGTGAAGTGCTGAGCAGCTCAGTGAGACCCTGTCTCTAAAAAAAGTACAAAATAGGGATGGAGATGTGGCTCAGTGGTTAAGTACCCTCTCCAGTACCAAAAGAAAAAATGTAGAGAAAGGTATTTCAAGCAGTGGATTTGTATGTACAACACTTTGGAGGCTTCAGATATGAATGATAGAATGTGAGTAAAAACGATATCTGTGGATGGTTCAGGTAGGGTTGGGTGGAACAAAATGAACCGGGGAATGTCACTTGGGAACTTGAATGGTGTCCTCAGGAGTTTGGGTCTAACCTCATCAAGCCTTTAGAGATTATTGGGTGGTTTCTGGGAGGGGGACTAACAAAGTCAGATTTCTATGCCATGGAGCATGTCTGACAACAATCAGTCTGCAGAATACATGGAAGGAGGCAAGAATACCTTTTGTAAACTGTAACTGGATTTTGTAAATTGTATAGTTTCCAAAGTCTGTTAATGGGGGCTTTCTTAATTGTCTTCTCTGAGCTACCTCCCTCAGGGCCTGCCCTTAGCCTTGTTCCCACAGGGCTTTGCCTATTGTAGGATTTTATTTTAGGAAAATTAAATGTGCACAGGCTTCAAGCTCCAAAAGAATTAACCCAGAGGCAGATTTTCTATTTCTGAGAGATGCTTTGTGTGTCAGTGCCAAGAGTCTACCAGGCTAACCAACATTATATGGGGCTATAAAGTCCAGGTTATGGGTCTTGACCTGCTTTCTACATCCCCTTCCCCTAATACATACACTAATTTAGGATATCCTCTTTGTTTTATAAGCTTCCCTTCTACCCTTAGCCATAGACCCCAATTCCAAGCTTTACCACTAACCTGATGTGTGGTTTGTCTATATCATGAAGATTCTAAAAAAAATTTATCTCTAAAGTTCCTTACCACTTTATAGCTTAACTTTACTTAGATGGAGCTAAGCCTGAGCAGACAGAGAGACAGAAAGATGGAGAAAAACAGGAAGATGGAAGACAGGCGTCAGCCCTTAATGGGCCTTAGATCTTTCTTTCTGGCTGAGAACTATCTGGTTTTACGTGACCTAGTTTAGAAGAGTGGGGACTGTTCCCAAGCTAAGCATGCTTACCTTAAATTGGCCTACGGCCCTAAGATTTTCCACTTTCCAATCCAAAATGCATTTCATATTTTCCTTTGTTTTCTGTAGCCCCAAATCTCACGAGAGCATATTTCCCAGCAGTGCATATTGTTTTGGGTAGGCTAGGAAAGCATGTCCTTCATTAACAACCTGAATGATCCATTGAATAATGCAAGTAGAACCAAAAGGGCATTAGAACTTGGGCTTGACTGAACTACAATGAGGATCCTTACCCTGGGCCCTCTTGCCTTTCTTAAAAAGGTTTCTGGATTCTAGTCCATACTTCATAAAGTGCCTACTAATACAGAGAAATGACCCAGAGAAAAAGGCCTACCACTTGCACAGGGAGCCATGGCTTAGGAGGTCTGTACAGCAGTACAGGGAGTACACGTTTGGAGGTAGCAACCAAAGTGGAACAGGCAAAGGACACAGGGACTCCTGGAGCCCCATAGAGCTAACAGAAGCTTAGGGATCATCTACTTTAGCAGCTTCTAACTAAGAATGGTATAAGGTAAGTGGAAATGGAAACAAAAAAAGAAGACTTCAAGTGAATCCAAAACCCTCAAAGAAATTCTAGGTTGACCCAGGATGAGGTGGCATGTGGCAAAAGCTCACTAAATTGCAATTTCTTTCTGGTTGTAATGGTCATTATCTTCTGCTGATTAGGAGTTCTAATTGGCAGTTGTATCTTTGGCTAGTAAAGTGAGGACATAAATTATTGTATAATCAATGTATTTATTGGTAAGCAAACTTTTAAAAAATACATGGCTCAGGAGGAGAAATATTTTAAAAGGGGAAAAAATTGGCAACTGCTGATGGAACCTATACATTTCATTTTACTCATGAAGAAACCAAGATCCAAGGAGGAGAGGTAACTTGTCCAGAGTCACATCATGAATGGTCCCATCAAAACTGAAGCCCAGATCACTTAACCATCAGCTAGAACCCTTTTTTATCTACTCCACTCTATTCTAAAACTGACTGACTGCTCCTCTACAATATAATGTAGATGCCCAGGAAAGTTTTGTTGAATTGTATGAAACTCAACAGTTTTGCCAGGAAAGTGTCTGACTTGATTGAACCATGGCCTAAAGTGATCTAGCTTGGCAGAATGGCACTAAAAAACCAGAATCTGGATGTCTTTGTTTTCTATTGCTACAACAAGACACCTGCAACTGAATAATTTATAAAGGAAAGAAATTTATTTTGGCTCATAGTTCTGGAGGCTGGGAAGTCCACCTGCATGGCAGCAGTGTTTGGTGATGCTGCTTCATCTCATGGTAGAAAAGTGGAATGGCAAGTGAGCACATGTGGAAGAGACAAAATATGAGGGGCAGCCTCACTTTATAACAATCTGCTCTCATGAAAATTAATCCAGTCATCAGAGCAAGAACTCAGTCCTATAAGAATTAACCTAGCCTTGCAAGAGTTGTATTAATCTCTCCCACCACCTCTCAACACCATTGCATTGGGAATCAAATTTCAACATGAATTTTGGAAGGGACAGACCATATTTGTCCCATAGCACTGGGCTAAAACGTCTAAAACTCCTTTAGGGCCATGTCTCTTACCAGTGAGCATTGCGACAAAGCCATGGACTTCTGGACCATGCCAAACCATGGCAAGCCTAACTTAGGTTAGGACCGCAGCCTGGTCTAAATCCAAACTAGAGGTTCCAGAACTCTTCGATCCTTCTTACCAGATAAGTGTTTTATTGTGCCCCCAGCGTCACTAAACTTGTACTCAGTATGGCTCTGGCCCAGGTGGAGCTTGTTAAAGCAAATTAGAGAAGGGCAACTTTGTTTTTACCAGATACAAGGAAGCAACTGATGTATGACAAGGAGAAGCACAGAGAATGAAAGTCCTGAGAGAAGCATGGGTTTGCAGCAGACCCCAAATAAAATATATCCAGGTGAGAGGAATGGCAAGGAAGGAGTCAGGGGAGGGTATGAGAGAATGCTGGAGCTTGAGTAGCTGTTTGGCTTTCATAAGCTTTTTAGGAGCCAGGTCTAGAAAAATCTCATAAAGACAAAGTAAAAAAAATCCACACCAGCCACAAGCATCAAGGCTTTGAAGCATTGGTGGGAGGGTATGAAGTCTGAATCCACCGCCCATCCGGACTCCTGGAACCCTGGGGGCCTTGGATGGAGCCTGCCCTCTTATTCCTAGGCTTTCCCCAAGAATGGTGCTACCTGCTGGGTTTCTGGTACTCTTGGCTCTCTTGGATCCCTTCTCCTCTCTCCTTAGAGGTGGTATTGACCAACCCTCTCCCACCAGATAAGGAAGTCTTGTTCTTCCTGATCTAGGAGAGCAAAACAGTCTTCATTCCCCGGGGGTTGGGAGGGCCTGAGAGGGGAAGTTCTGATGATTGTAAGCAGATCAGTCAGTGGTTTGGGCAGCCCCAGGGGCTCCTGGTCCCCATATCCTCCACCACCTCCCACTCTGTCCCCTCCCCATCTTTACCCTGCTTCCTCACTGGCCATTCAATTCTGTTGTTCAATGCCCAGAGACTTGCTGCAAGCTAACAGCAATGTATTTCACCTCTCCAGAATTGTCACCCCAGTACTGAGGTTGGCTGGGAAAGAAAATTGCGATGTGCTTCTCACTCTGCTTCTACCCAACTCTGTCCATCCCTTTTCTACCTTCCAGTGGGGACTGCCCTGCTGCACAAATGCTATCTAATCTACAAAATTGCCTGAGCACCACCCCCATCCTCCCTGGCAGTCCAGACAGTGAAATGTTGCTCAGGCCTATCTTAGTCCCAGAAAAAGAATCTGAAGAGTGGGCAAGGGCCACAAGAAACTGTGGTGTCACAGAATCGGATGGGCCAGTGCTTCTCAAAGGGATGTGTTTCTGCCTTTATCTGCAGTAATTCTTTCTCCAAAGTGAAAGGAAAGTGACCACAACACTCGGAGCAACCAAAAGATCTTTATTGCAGCAGTGCAACAAAGAGAAAGGAAAGAAGGAAAGAGAGAGAGAAAAGAGAAGAGATGAACAGGGAGAGAGCAAGAGCAAGAGAGAGACAGAGAGCGCGCGTAAGAAAGATAAAGAGCAGGAGAGAGAGAGCAAGAGAGAAAGAGCAAGAGAGAGAGGGGGCCTGGCAGGAGGGAGTTTTATAGCCCAAATCTAATGGGGCCTCTGGGTCTGCAAGCTGCCTTGTTGGCCCAAGGGGGGGTTAAGTGTTCAGTCTTAAGCAGGGTTGAATGTTCAGACTTGAGGCAAACAGGTGATAAAGGACCAGATAGAGGGGGGTTTGAGTGCGTGGGCTATCTTGCAGCCAACATCTGTTCAGCCTGCCCAGCAGACAACAGAGTTCAGCCTGCTCTGCACCCAACACAAAGGACACATGCAAGGATTCTACAGTCCAGGCAAAGTTTTTGTGCTTGGATTCCCTATTCTAGGCTGCCCATTTCCACACTATGGCAAAATCTCCTCAAGCCACACATTCCTTGTGGCCTGCAAAGTCACCCTTGGTCTCCAAATAGCCCCCTAGGGCCATTTTGAATTTTATTAAGGAAATATAAAATAAGAATGAAATACAAGTATGGCCATTTCCTTGGAGATGCTTGCCTGGAAGGAAAACATGAAAGGATTCCATATCCTGTTCTGTTAACAGTGTTTACACCATGCAATCTCTCTCTGAACCCTTTTCCCAAAACAACAGCTTTTACTGGCTGTAGTCCAGAGTCCTCTGTGCTTCCATATTTCCTGACTCATTGGAGGAGCAATAGGTCGGAAACTACCTTAAGATTGTCACTTGTCCACTCATGATCTTGTAGTCTCTGCTAACTGGGAGAACACTCAAGCCTTTATTTAAGTTAGTGAATTTAAAAAGAAATTAACACCCTCTGTATTTGCTATTATAATCTATTGGTTTGTTTTAGTAAATAAAAAATATTTATTCAGGCTTTGCTTCTCATTTTCCCCCTAAGACAACTCTTTATACATAAAGTCTTAAGTTCTTCAACTGAAATTCTTCCTTCATGGATTTTCAGAAATCCATTCACAATGCTTAGGGAGGTGCTACTGTAGGATGTGTGATAACATCAAAGGATATAAAATATCAACAACAACAAAAACTGCCCAAAATAGCCTTCAGTACAAAAGAGAAACACCAATGCCAAGTCAGCTTCTGCTTAAAAAAATTTTTAATGGAAGTGATCAATGATCAGTTAAAATTTAAAAATGCATTAAATTACTTATACATAAATGTTCAGAACAACTTAATTTATAGTAGACCCAGACAGGAAACAACACAAATGTCCATCTACAGGTAAATAGAGGAAAATAACTGTGGTATGGTCACACAATGGAATACTATTCAGCAATAAAAAAGAAAAAATATTGGTACACACATTATTCTGAATTTCAAAATAATTATGCTGAGTGAAAGAATCTCTAGACAAAAATAGTACATACTGTATAATTCTGCTCATGTAAAATTCTAAAAAATTCCAACTAGTTTATAGTGACAGAAGAAGATCAGTGGTTGCCTGGAGATAGAGGTGCAGAGAAGAACTGACTGCAAAAAGAGTATGAAGAAATTTTGGGCTATGATGATGGATATGGACATTATCCAGATTATTGCAATGATTTCATAAGTGTGTAGATTTGTCAAATTTTGTTAAATTATATGCCTTAAATATCTGCTGTTATTATATATCAATTATACCTTAATAAGCTGTTAAAAGGTAAATAGATTTAGAGCAGAAATATTAATTTTAATACATACTGTTGAGCTGACTAAATATCCATTTTCAAGTCTCTTTATTTCTGTCACTGTTACAGAAGCTACAAAATTAAATGCTTATTTTTCAGACTCACTAACAAGTAGGAGTTAGAAAGATAAATCAATGGAACCTCTTTCTTTTCCAACTGAAATCTCTCACTGATGTATATTATATAAATCATAGAAAAGCAGGAATGCTCTGGTGTGATGGGGGTGCTTTTCAGCTTACTGGAGTCTCCACTGACTTTCTCATTTACTTTCTCTATACCTATTATGGTTTGGATCTTGGAGGTCTCCCAAAGACTCAGGTGTTGAAAGCTTGGTCCACAAACCAGCAGTGTTCAGAAGCAAGGCTCTTGGGAAGTGATTAGATCATGAGAGCTCTAACTTCATCTGTGGTTTAATCCACCTATGGATTAATAATTTGATGGTATTATTGGAAGGTGGTAGAAACTAGGAAGTGGAGCCTAGTTGGAGGAAGTAGGTCACCTGGAAGGGTATATCTTGTCCCTAGCCCCTTCCTCCCTTTCTCTTTTTTGGTTTTATGGCTGCCATGAGACAATGAGCTTTCTTCCACTTTGCCCTTCTGCCATGATGTTTCTGCCTTAGAGCCAGCCAACCAATTTCAGAGGACCAAGACCTCTGAAACTACGAGCCAAATAATCTTTCTTCCTCTAGCTGGGTGTAGTGGCACTCGCCTTTAATCCCAGCAACTGCGAGTGGGAGGCTGAGGCAGGAGGAACATGAGTTCAACACCAGCCCCAGCAACTTAGCAAGGCGCTGAGCAACTCAGCGAGACCCTATTTCTAAATAAAATATTTTAATAAAGGCTGGGGATATGGCTCAGTGGTCGAATGCCCCTGAGTTCAATCTTGGCACCAAAAACAAAACAAATCTTTCCTCCTCTTTGTTGTTTTTCTCAGATGTTTTTCACAGTGAGGAAAGGCTGACTAACACACCACCCATCCTCTCCCTCTGCAGTAGTCACTAAGGAATTCTGAGCAATCTCTAGAGTTATACAGATCACTTCTTTCTTAGGCTAGCTACTATCTCACTTCTATCCTAAAAGATGATAGAGTCTAACTGTCCTGTTTTATACAAAGTGAGTCACAAAGATGTAAAGAGGTGACCTACACATGGTCTTACAAGACAGAAGCTCAAGTTGGTGGCCCAAATGTTTTAGGTATCTCAGACTCAGGTCCTCTTGTTGAGCCTGTGTGTGGCATTTCTCAAGGCCTTTCATTTCATGAGATTTTTTTTGCTTCAGTTTCTTCACAGATGTCTTGAGCCCCTAAAGAATTTCTATAACCCTAGTTCTAAGCACAACTACTTTTCTGTCCCATGCTCATTCTTGTTTTTCTTCGGTCATGGTCTTCCAAGCCTATGAACATTCCCCCTGCCTTTGGAGGAGCCCATTCTCCACAGATCTGCTGCAGACTTGCTATTAGAAGTTGTGATATGGGGCTGGGGATGTGGCTCAAGCGGTAGTGTGCTCGCCTGGCATGCATGGGGCCAAGGTTCGATCCTCAGCACCACATACAAACAAAGATGTTGTGTCCACTGAAAACTAAAGAATAAATTAAAAAATTTAAAAAAAAAGAAGTTGTGAGATGCTGGGATAAGAACACCAAACTAGAACTAAAAGCTCTGGGTGAAACACTGGTAGACAGGAGGCTACCCAGGAAACAAATACCTCAGACCCACCTCTATGAAGAGAGCCTCAGGCCCCTAAAAGAGGCTGGGAACCAGAAAGCACAACCAACCATGACTCATCTCAGCAAAGGGCTCCACCCAAATTTAGAAGGACACCTCAGGACCCTCTTTAAAGACACTGGGCCAACAACAGAGGCAAGGTTTCTGTCACTAGAGGGAAGAGAAGGCAGGAAGAGGGAGTTCAGGGGAGACGCCCCCTATTAAAGGCCCCAACTGGCAGACTTGGGAGGAGACACTTCTCTGTGTGAGGAGACAGAAGACAGTGGAGGCCACTTCAGGGGACAGAGTTAGATTTAGAGGAGTCAGGGGCTTGGAACAAAGCATCCTGTCCTCTCCAGATGGAGCTGGAGATGGGATTAAGCCTGAATCCCTCCTAGGAGGAGTTGTAAGTGATTACGTTTCAAATCTCTAGGGTGGTTTCTGGAAACACAAAGCTAAGAGCTGGAATGCCTTTCAACCTTAAAATTTCTTTAATTTGGTAATTATACCAGAGTCACAGATCTTCTGTTCCTTACATTTGTATCTGCCAGACCCATCCTGGGCAAAGGAGCAAGGTAAAGAAGACTGTAACTCCGAGAAGAGCCTTCTTGCAAAAGTAGGTCACCATGTGTGTTGCCTAGCACTGCATGTGAGGGAACCGCCAAGCAAAGCTGGAAAGAAACTGCACAAAGATGTCTCACTTCCGAGCTCGCTCTCTCCCTCTTTACCCCCTCTCTCCTGCCTCCCCAACCATCTCTTACACACCCTTTCCAATAGGCCACTGCCTTTTAGAAGAACTTGAGTTCTACAAGTTCTGAGGAATGCAAGTGAGGTAATAGAAAAAGAGGTAGTTTGGGTCTGGGGATACAGCTCAGTTGGTAGAGTGCTTGCCTTGAATGCACAAGGCCCTGGGTTCAATCCCCAGAACCACACTAAATAAATAAATAAAACAGGGTGATTTCAATACACTTCTCTCAGCAATAGACAGGTAAAAACAGAAAGACAGAGAGAGTGATAGTCACCAAAAAAAGAAAGAAAGAGAGCTAAGACCAGGAAAGGGGAAGACATAGGGAGTGTGGGATCTAGTCCAAGTTAACATGGTTTGACAATGATTTCCCTGATTCCCAGTGCAGAATGAAGAATAGGAAGAAATGAGTGCTTCTTAGGTGATACTACAGTCAAACCAAAGAAAGATCTTCTTCCATAACAAGGCACATAGGACACTGAGTTGGAACAATTTTTAGACAAATAATTTTTAAGACAGTGATTTGGAGTAAGTAAAGTAATAAATTTGGATCCCTCACAAATCTCTCTAAACTTTAGAGCTACTTCTTCAATGTTTAGAAACTTGCATTTTTCTAAATGTGACCCAAAGCTTCCCATTACACAGGATCCTGGGTAAAGGTCCTGATTTCAGGCCAATTTGATTTTAGCTTGGTCAGAATTTGTATTAACCTGAGACCTTAAAGAGGCAGACAATAAAATGGGGTTAAACAGGGATAGGAATGTGGCTCAGTGATAGAACACTGAGGCCCAGCACCACAAATAAATAAATAAATAAATATTTAAAAATAAAATGGGGTTACAGCTGGGCACGTGGTGCATACCTGTAATCCCAGCAATTTGGGAGGCTGAAGCAGGAGGATTGTGAGTTCAAAGCCAGCCTCAACAATTTAGTGAGGCCCTAAGCAACTTAGCAAGACCCTGTCTCAAAATAAAACATAAAAAGGGCTNCTGAGAATACATGTAAGACACTTCACCACAGTCACACAGTAGTGACAAGAGCCCCAAATTTCACAAAGAACCAGAAACCCAGTCAGGGGGAGACAAACTTCATCCTCCAGTGAATGTTTCTTCTTTCCAAATCCCAAGAACTTGCAGGGTTGCAGTCCTCTCTGCAAGCAATTTCCACTGCAGGCCACCACTATCAGCATTTCTGTCTCCTGACTGACATGATTCAACCCAGCTCCAGCCCATTGGGGTCTTTCACCTGTGGTCTTGATAGGAGGCAGGGAAAACCTGATTAAGACTCTGGTCAGGGGGCTGGGGATGTGGCTCAAGTGGTAGCGCGCTCGCCTGGCATGCGTGCGGCCCGGGTTCGATCCTGAGCGCCACATACAAACAAAGATGTTGTGTCCGCCGAGAACTAAAATAAATAAATAAAGTTTAAAAAAAAAAAAAGACTCTGGTCAGGACACTGTTACAAGTACAGGCCAGAGCAGAGGTCTGTAACTACCATGAGAGGATCCAGGGAGATGTTGATGAGCCAGCTGGACTTTCTGGACTCTCCAGACCACTCACGACCACTGCATTAAATAGAAGAATAAGCCATTGTACAATGGTGGCCTATGGAAAACAGTATGGAGGTTCTTCCAAAAATTAAAAACAATATTGCTATATGATCTAACTATCGTATTCTTGAGTATATATACAAAGGAATTGAAATCAGTATCTCAAGGAAAGATCTGCACTCCCATGTTTGTTGCAGCATTATTCAAAATGGCCAAGATATGGAAACAACCTAAGTGTCTTTCAATGGATGAATGGGTAAAGAAAATGTGGCATATACACAATTGAATATTATTCAGGCTTAAAAACAAAGGAAATCCTGCTATTTGTGACAACATGGGATAAACCTAGAGGACATTCTGCTACATGAAATATGACAGACATAGAAAGACAAATACTATACCATTTCAAGTGTCTGTGAAATCTAAAAAGTTGAACTTACAGAAGCAAAAAGTAGAATGATGGTTACCCGGGACTGGGAGGTGAGGGAAATAGGGAGGTGCTGGTCAAAGAGTATAAAATTTCAGTTACAACATTAATAAGCACAGAGACTATAGTTAATAATACTATATTATATAAATGAAATTTGCTAAGTATATAGATTTTAAGTGTTCTTACCAGCAAGAAAAAAAGAATAACTATATGAGTGATGGATATGTTAATTAATTTGATTGTTGCAACCATTTCACAATTTACACATATATCAAATCATCACATTGTAAAACTTACATATATACAATATTTATTTGTCAATTATACCTCAATAAAACTGGGGAGAAGACCACTTAAAATAGCAAAGTGACTATATGTTGATGAACACTATTAATAACCCCCTTCAGCCTTAGTATTTGAGGAAAGATTTATGTAGTATGTTGAAGAAGATGTTTTATTTAGTACCAAATGGTTAATTTTACTAGTGGAATATTTCAGTAAATCTTATTTTCTGAACAAAGAAAAACCATTGGTAGTGTAGAAAAGGCACACATATGTACTTTATCATCCTCAGGCAAGTCAAGCTCATACATAACTATTGGTCCAGAGCCAGCAAGACAATAAGGCAGAAATGAACAGGCATTGAGTATCCCAGGGCCCAGCGTCTCCCTTCTCCCTGATCTGTTCTGGGTCTCCCTAATAGTCTCGTGCTTAAAAAGCAAGCTGTATATGTGAGAATAGGAAGTAGACAGGGGTGAAGACTGCTGGATGGTTTCAGGTACTCAACACAAGTCCTTTGGAAGACTCAGGGAGATGGCATGACTCAAATGGAGGATGCCAAGAAAAGTCAGAAACATGGGCAAATTGTTTATGGGCTTCCTGTTAGAGGCAGGCAGTTTCTTCAGAGGCCTTTGTGATGAACCAAAAAAAAAAAAAAAAGAGTAAGAAGGCTGGAAATGAAACATTTATAAGATGTGATGAGGGGAAAGGCAATGACAAGAGTGTTAATGGGGCTCAGGACAACACCAGTGACCCTGAAACTCCTATTCCCAGACTCCGAGGCCCTCCGCATACCAGAGTTCAGGGCTATGTTGAGGTAAGGGCAGTCTGGACTGCATGGAGCCATGGCTGGGAAGCCTGCTTCATTGGGAGTCTGTCCTTTAGGTTTCCTCACAGATGTGAGATGTGTTTTCTCTAGAGCAATGATTTTTTTTATCTTGCCTGTACATTAGAATCACCTAGGGAGCTTTTTAAAACATCACACCATCCCTCAGAGATGAAGATTAAATTGGTCTGGGGTAGGGCCAGGATGTCAGTATTTCTTTAATGCCCCCCAGGGGATTCTGATGGTCTGCTGAGGTTGAGAATTGCTGCTCTAAAGGAAGCCCATAGACACAGTATGAGGCTACACTGGGGGACAGATCAAGGGACAGGAAGTTGGTGGAGGTAGAGGGATACAAAGTAGAGAGACAAGGATGCTGTGGAAAGCACACGCTGGCCTATAAGCCAGGAGAAAATGGGTTAAGGCCATTTCTGTCACTGCTTTACTATGTGACCCTGGTCAGGTCCATGTCTCTCTCTGAGCTTCTCTGCCACTAAAATAAAGGGGTCAGACTCAATGGCCTCTCAGAGTCTTTCTGAATTCCTCAACATTCTAGGAATTTACCAGGTAGAAGAAACACCTGGTACCCTTGTTGGCACTGCATGGGCTTAGCCTGCAGAGAGATGCAAAAGAGCACTTCCAACCCAGTCATTGGAAATTGTTGGTCCCAGGGAAGTGCCTCCCAAGAGCCCAGAGTAGAAGGCATAGAAATGGTCTTCAGGGTTTCCTCAATTGTAAGCCCACTAAGCAGGGTCAGTGCCCAGGTTTAGGCTTTTTAGAATGCTGGTAGCAGTGGTGACACTACTTATATTTAGTAGTAGTAATAGGAGTAGAAATAGTAGAGTAGTATTAGTTGTAGTAGTAGTAGTAGTAGTAGTAGTAGTAGTAGTAGTAGTAATGGCAGCAGTAATGAGGATCTTAAGTTGACATTTAACTTTCCCATTCTATAATAATGACAGTTCAAATGTGTCTACAGCAGCATCCCAGGAACTGAAAACATGTTCCTTCTCCTCTCTTCTCCTCTCCTCTCCTCTCTCTCTCATCCCTATCATCGCTCTCCCTGAGGAATGAAAGCCCAGGGAGGTGAAGTAAAGGTGTACATTAAAATCTTGTGTTTTTAATTCACTAATTTCTAAGCCCAGGCCTGGCCAAGATTCCTGGTCCACACATTGGACTCTAAGACTGGCTCAATGCCCATTTGGGAAGGGTGCAAAGTGTCCTCTCCCACCTCCAATCCAACCCTTAACCTCCATTCTCTGCACTTTGTTCCCCAGCCAATGTCCTTGCGCTACCTGGAAGTTTTGCCACCTATTTCTTTCCTCTCCCCCCAACCCTGTCCTGCTTATGAATTACAGAACACAATCAATGAATAACAACTCCACTATGGAACAACCACAACTCACACATAATCAACCATAGTCAATTACCTAGACTAGAAGCTTCTTGGAAAAGACACCTTGCTTCTCCCTTCTCCTCAGTGTCCCACAGCCTAACACAGAAGTGAGCACACAGTGGGTACCATTCAAAGAGATCAGCTGGTTCATCTGATAAAGATGCCAGGCCTTATCAATCAAGGATTATAAGAACCCAATGCAGTAAGCAAATAGTCATGAATTTTATGAGAAGGTATTTTGGAACACCAGGTCCAAAACATTGGCTTACCACTGCAAGTTCTTTTCCTCCCTCTCCCACAGAGCATACTCTGCCCATATCATAGAACTACTCCTGGCTGCTCCCCATATGCATGCTCTAGTGTTTCCACTTCAGATTCCTTCTGCTTTTACCTCTGACCCTCTATACCAGATATAAAATGCAGGAGGAGCCACATCTCACTCTAACCATTACCCCACTTGGGTCCCCCTTGCCTAGAATGGCTAGACAGACCCTTATCAAAGTCAGTCATATCCTACCCCTTTCTCATTGCTTTCCTATCACCATCAGCAAGCCTTCCCTATTCTCCCTAGCCAAAAGAACTTCACAACTAAAAGAAAAGAAGGAAGGAAGGAGCTGGGCTCAGTTGCACACGCCTATAATCCCAGCAGTTCAGGAGGCTGAGGCAGGAGGATCACAAGTTCAAAGCCAGCCTCAGCAACTTAGTGAGACCCTGTCTCTAAATAAAATATTAAAAGGGCTGGGTATGTGGCTCAGTAGTTAAGTACCCCTGGATTCAATCCCCAGTACCAAAAGGAAGGAAAGAAGGAAGGAAGGAAGGAAAGTAGAAACGAAGGAAGGAAGGGAGGGAAGCAGGGATGGAGGGATGGAGGAAGGAAGGAAGGAAGGAAGGAAGGAAGGAAGGAAGGATAACCTGAGAGCAGAAGAGGAACTCTTGGGAATGGGAAAGGGGCCAAGGAGGAGGGAGAGGGTAGGAGGAGAGGGCAGAAAAAGGGTGGATGGACATGATCAATGCATGAGAATATGCACATATGAAAACATCATAATAAATTTCATAAATTTGTATGATTAAGATGTATTAATGATTATAATAAAAAAGAAGATCTTCCAAATTCCCAGGGGCCTTTTTCCCCCCTCTATCTTGGCCTTTAGCATTTTCTACTATACTTTATAGTTAATCCCCTAATAACCCTAAAATAACTCACTTGTATGATCCTAGACAAGTCACTTAACTCCTCAAGCTTTAATCACTCATCTTTAAAACAGGGATAAAAAGCCCCACTCTAACTTTTTCCTACCAGATCAAATGAGATAAAATATGTAAAAGTATATAGTATATAATCATAATGATAGTTGATAGTTATTGAACACTTACATGTATATACACACACACACACACACACATACACATATGCTGAAACCACCAAGCAACCTTCTGCAATCAGGATTCATTATCCTGATTTTTGAGGACACTAAGAGACACAGAGAGATTAAATAATTTGCACAAGGATATGCAACTAGTGAATTACAGAACTGTAGAATTTGATTTGAACCTAGGTAGTCTGGCTTTGGAGTGACCACTTATATGACTCAGTCACATATCTCCAATGTATGCAATAAGACATTCACATATATAATTCTTAAATAAAATTAAGTGCTTTAAAATATACAAAAAATACAATGAAAGTTTACCAATTCAGAGATAGATCAATTTTATCTAGAGCTATCAAATAAAATATCATGTAAGATGTAATGATTTAAATTGGGTCATGAAAGATATATTAGAGCAGGGAAGGTATCATAAGTGAGGGCTTAGTTTAGTCAAAAGCCCAGAGGTAGAAATATGTTTGAGGGCTGGGGATGTGGCTCAAGCGGTAGCGCGCTCGCCTGGCATGCGTGCGGCCCGGGTTCGATCCTCAGCACCACATACAAACAAAGATGTTGTGTCCGCCAAATACTAAAAATAAATATTAAAATTCTCTCTCTCTCTCAAAAATAAAAAATAAAAAAAAAAGAAATATGTTTGAGATACAGAAAGGAAAGTAATGATAGCACTAGTTTGGCTAGAGTGGGGGCATCATGATAGACAAAGGATAGATGAATGGTCTGGAAAAAATAAATATGACCTGCTGAGCAATAGCTATGTAGGGTTTAAATGCAGCTCTCTCTGAGCCAATGAAACCAAATTTAAATATGCATGAAGACAGTCAGGGATGGGATGTGTAAGTGGATTAAAAAAAGGTGAGTCAGGTGAAAGGTAAACTGTAACAGAGATAAATGATAGTTTCTATAGTAGGATTAAAAAGCAACCTGCACAGAAGTAGGATAAGAAAGATAGGGCTTAGCAGAGACATGTGTAAGGGACACCTCAAGGTTTTGGACAAGTGTCACTTCATTAGGTAGCAACCTGCAATGTGTTGCCTTATTGGAAATCTTGAACTCAGTCGTTTAAAATGTACTGGTCAGAATAAAAAAGGAAATAGCTGTGTATTCTTCTGTTTTGAGCACACTACATCTACAAGGCTGCCTGGTTCTGGTGCCCCATATCTTATAACCAACTCGGGTGTGTCCAGAGGAGAGTAGACTGTAGACTGAAGACATTTGAAACTGTGTTATGTGAACATTAGTGAAGGGAGGCCTGTGTATATTTATATATCTGTGTATAACCATATATGTAATAATATGTATATGTATTATAGAAATATATGTGTCACATGTATATCATATATACATATTTAAAATTATATATGTGATATTTATATGCACCTTAAGCAAATTTCACAAAACAGTAATTATTCCTACTCTATGTGACAAATTGACATTTTCTATTGCACTTTAGTTTTTTCAAATATAAATTGTGTCTTTCTAAATTGATATTATGACTCACTAATGGGTTATAATGCAGATTTTGAAAAAACATTGTTACAGAAGACCTTTGAGGTCCCCACATGCACTAGGCCTTCCCCTTCTGTGCTGCTCATTTTTTACTCTCCAATTCAAAATGGTACCTGGACTGTGGGCAAGTCCCTTCTTGTTTTCCCAGAATGGAAGCCAACACAACTGCTTCCAACAGGACAAGAGGGAAAGCCTGCCACTCTACAGGACAGTAACCAAATCCACTGCTGAGTGCAGTGGTGGTGATGCTCCAGGAGAGAGCACACTGGCAGTTGGAGGAGTGGCGGGAACTGGCTGGCACAACCTCAATGCATGTCTAGTCCAGAGGATGCCTGGGGGGCTTGCCAACTCTATTCTGGTCATTTCACTATGGTCCAAGGGGGTCAAGGACCAACCTGCTGCTAGTCACTTAGCTCAAATTGTGCCCGGACAGGGACATTGAACTTTTCCCTTCTTGAAATAGAGGGCCTCCTTTGGCCCCTTTCCCAACTATGAAATCCTCCAAGCCCCTTAATAGTAATACATCACTTCTCTTTCTGACTGCATGACACATTTGAATTCAAGCTCATCCCTCCTATTTATAACACCAGGAAGGCTCAAGTAAGCCAAAAACATTTGATCAGTGTGACACATTTACTGTCACATTCTCATGAGACATTTGTCCCATGACAGGTGGAGGAGGAACCCCCAGGGAATGATATTTTAATATAAATTGGCATATAATGTTTTGAACAACCAATAAAAAAATAATAAAAATAAATAAATTGGCACATACCTATAACAGATTTTCCCTATACTCTTCCACACACTTCCTTTATGACTTATTTTTGAGTTACTGGGCCCTGGGAATCCAAAAGTTTCTCTTACCTCATAGCGCATGCCCCATCACTCATCACTAATCATCAACCTTCTATCTCACTTTATGATCAAGCCCACCTAAGTTTAGCCATTTCACAGTCATTTGCTCTTTGCCTGGAATCAAACGTTGAAACTAACCACAGGGAAGTCCCTGGAAAAACACACTGAAAGTCTGAATAATTTCATAGATTCAGAGAAAGACCAATAGAACTGGAACAAACCTCAAAAATTATTTAGGTGGCTGGGGATGTGGCTCAAGCGGTAGCACACTCGCCTGGCATGCGTGCGGCCCGGGTTCGATCCTCAGCACCACATACAAAAAACAAAGATGTTGTGTCCACTGAAGACTAAAAAATAAATATTAAAATTCTCTCTCTCTCTTTAAAAAAAATATTTAGCTTAACTGATATCTGATCATAGAGACTAATCATATATGAGGGAAAGAGGAAGGTGTGAGAGATCAGCTTCTCAAGTTATTGATTACACATTTTAGGCTTCTGATACTATTTGTCTGATAAATAAATATGCTTTTCTTTTCCTCAAACAGCAGCCTCTACCTCCCATCTGAAATTCAGCACATATACACATAGTCATTGCCCAATTCCAGCTCCAGCCTGACTCACCACAATAAAATAACTTACACAAAACAAACCACCTTTCTACTGGTTACACATTTGGAATCAGAGAATCATAGATTTCCAGGATTGGGAGGTCTGTTATAGGTCATCCTTAATTTTAAAAAAAAAACTAAAGTTCATGTGCTTTACCCATAAAACCCATGGAAACTCAATCCAGAGAGACAAGAAGAGACAGGCAAACTAAGATAGATTCTACCTTTACTGGGTTTCTGCCTGGTTTTCTTTAACACCAGGAAGATTGGCATATGCATATTTCATGGACAAGACTTTCAAACTCAAAATCTATGTGCTTGCAACAGGGGACAAGTATTTTCTTCTGCCATGATCATGATTCCCAGATCTCCATAAGCCTGCCACTCCAACCACTAACAAATCCCAAGGGATATATCATTCAACATACTTCTCATTGGACATCAAAAGACACGGTAAGGGAGGCAAAGGGGGCCTTTAAGTCATGGAAGCAAAACCTGGTTAGCAACCCCATTGGCATGGTGGGAGGCACTGACCTCTCTGAAATTGGCTTGGTCCTGAATCCAGAATTTTGTCCCTTTCTTTCCATCATCATGAGCCCAATTCTATCTGATGACTAGATTAATGTTTCTTCTGCTTCTTGGAGAAGAGGGAGTAAAGTGGTATTTGGCACATGAGCATAGATCACAAAGTCATGAACTACCAGAGATAGAAGACTCCTATGGGATCATTGAATTTAGCATAAAATTCTAGAGGGAGAGACACAGGCTCAAAGAAAGGAAAGAATATGCTCAAAGTTACAAGATAGATTGGTGACTGACCCAAGTCTCGTGACTCAGCTAGCACTATTTCCTTTGGGCTTTAGGTCTGTTTAGTCTTTATCTTTTCAGTCATTATTCATTCAACAAATATTTATTGAGTATCTATTATGTGCCAGCCAGGCTTTGTGCTAGGCCCTGGAGCATATAATGGGGGGGTCCATAATTTCTCAATAGGAAGGACTTAGGGAAAGCAATTGGTTGGAAGGAGGTGACTAGAGGACTTGTCTTAATGCTTGCTGGCATGAGTTTTGCTTAGATTATCTATTTATTAGTCATGGCTTTGGGGGATGCTAAAATTCTCCCAAGCTAGCCTTTGATGCTATCACTGATGATGGAGGAAGGATAGATCTTTCTGATAGTGCCCTATTTCAAGACAAAGATCATCCCCTTATTCCTGGAGGGTAGGAGGAGAAGGGAGTATAGGTTGTTAGGAGGAGAAGGGAGTATAGGTTGTTAGGAGGAGAAGGGTTAGGCTGAGAAGAAATCCCCAGAGCAAAACAGCTGCCAAATTTAAGAGTTCCCCACAACAGGATGAATCAAGGCCTTTCCAGTCAGAGAAACCACAGGCCGCTGGCACTGAGCCGGTGCCAGCAGGAGACCTAGTTAGAGGGGTGTGTGGCTAAAGGAGTCAATGTGCTCAAAAGACCCGCAGATGTTGCAGAACAGGGCAAGAGAGCACCACAGATGGGATCCTGAAAAGTCAAGTTAGTTACATCCTCGGGAACCCAGGTCTGGTAGAAAAACAGTCTTCAGATGTTGCCTTTGAGAAGTTAGAGTATCCAGAGTGCAGTATAGCCAGCCTGAGCTGAAACACTGTCAACCAAGGTGGGCTACAAACATATGCAAATTGCTTCAGAAGTCATATCTTGAGCATTTGAGGATAATATATCTTCTCTAAGAGTGAACTCAGGATATGAGACGAACAGGACCCGTGAGGACAGGGAATGAGCATCACCCCCTGACCTTATAACTTGAATCATTGAATTAACATCACTCAGTCATATCTGAAAGGCTCCAAGTCTATGCTCATTGTGCAGGTAGAGACACTGAAGCTTAGAGGGGTAAGAGCCTAGTCTATAGTCACACAGTTAAGTGAACATGGCAGTGGTAATGTTAGAGCTCAGGTCTAATAATAGCACTTCTTCCATAATCCTCTCTTGCACTTGGCATTGAACTCATCTCAATGCACACAAAAAATGCCACTAGCCCTGCCTTGCCTTCCACCAGCCATCGTTCCATTCTACTTTCTACCCGGGCCCTGAAGACAGCAGACCAAGGCTCTGGGCAGCCTTGCAGACTTAGGCAGGGTGAAACACAGTGCTGTGAGAGTGATAAGCACAGCTAAAGATGTGGACATGAAGAAACAACTCCCAGGGGTTGTCTCAATGCCGGGTAATTGAAGTTTGAGGCATTTTTCAAACATGTCATTATCCTTGCACTTAAGGCTGCCGCCGGCGATAGTGTAACGGGAATGAGGCCAAAATTCCCCAAGATAAACAAACAGACATTCAGCTCCAGCCTGAGCTTCAGGTAACCTGTTGCCACCAGACATTCTGGCTCCCTTAGCACAAGAACTGGACTTCTAGCTCCCACGTGGCTCTGGACAGATCTCTACCAGCACACACACTTTAAATTTTGCAGTTTTCCCTGCTTTGTGCTCCTGCCCCAACCGTTTGTCTCTGGGAAAATGGAGGCATAGGGTCTAAGAATGTACATCTGCCCCCAAAAGTTAAGAGGCTGGTTTTGGGGGGTGGGATGTGTAGTTTGGTGGTAGAGTGCTTACCTAGTATACATGAGGCCCTGGGTTCAATCCCCAGCAAAGAGAAGACAGAGAGAGAGAGCCAGAGCGAGAGCGAGAGCGAGAGAGAGAGAGAGAGAGAGATGGAATCCTGGCTTCAAGGATCAGGTTGAAAGACTTGGAATCCTCAGATATGGATCTTGACATGATCCCACCATCAAAGTACTCACAATTCTGAAGACACAGAAAGACAAGTAATTGATCAGGCAGATAAGGAAATATTATATGGGTGTTCTATGCAAAGGAGGGATAATGAGAACCAAGGTACAGGTGCTCTACTCTTATTTTCCTGTCTGGCACTTTGCTACAGGCTACAGACCCTTTGAGCCTCAGTTTCCTCATTTAAAAAAATCAAAGGATTCAACCAAACATAGGGTTTCCAAATTGTCTTATTGTCGGAATTACCTGATTATATTATTTTAAATGCAGAGATTACAGCCCCTCTTCAGCGATTCTGATTCAGTTAGTTTATTATGAGCCCCAGAGAAGTTATATTTTTAATACACTCCCTAGGTAATTTTTTTTTTGGAGTGCTGGGGATCAAACTCAGTGCCTTGGGCATGCTAGGTATGTGCTCTACCACTGAGCTTCATTCCCAGTCCTTCCCAAGATGGCTTACTGAACTGGATGACCACTGAGGAGTTTCTAGCCCTGATGTGAGCAAGTACTTTGTCACAGTTATCAATATCATCATCGAAAAAGCTTTTGTCATGCAATTACCTCCATATGATTCAGACCTGGGCATTTCACAGAGGAAGTTAGTGAGCCTCTGAAAATTCACAAAGATTGAAATTGATTATGTATTCAGACCTTAAGAACATACCTAAAGTCTCTTGAATATTGGATGACATTTTATTTGAAAAAGAAAGTCAATAATAACCTTATTAAGGAAGAGAAGGGCAAAAGCACACTGAGGGGTGGCAAAGGGAGAGGTAGTCAATTACATGTTGGGGCAGGAATGGGTGGGGAGGAATGCATTCTCTGTTGCAAACAGTTAGGTAACTCTGTCAATCTCATCTTCACCAGGGCCTTGCACCAAAATCTGTACTTCCTGCTCTAAGAGAATAGGCAAAGACCATCTTTCTGGCATGACTGGAGGCAAGAGGCTGAACCCAAAGGCTTAGGGAGAACTATATGTCATAGCATCTTAGAATTCTAAGTTGAGAAGTTCTTTCCTCTAGGTTTATTTTCTTCTGCTACAAGCAAACCTCACCAGTACTCTGGTCTTTGGGTAAAAGGTAGACAAGTTTAAATAGCCATTTCCTGGGTAATTATGTGACAGAATTCACTTGAACTCAGGATGCTAAATGACTGCCCCACTCAAAGTGTCACTGGGCTGGCAAGAGAGGAGCCTGTCTCCCCAATCAGCTTTTCTCCTGAAGGGGAATAATGAAAAGAATTGACTTAGGTTAGATCTGGAAACTAGGACTAAGGAGGTAAAGCTGTCAAGGGAAGGACATGACAGATGTAAATTTTTCCTGTCTAGCTACACCTGGAATGCTGATGAAACACATGGTGCCTTGGTAATTCCAGACTGCAGCCAGAGGATGGGTGAGAGTGTGGCTTTACTCTGGAATTCAGAAATCTGATTGGCCCCAGTGGAAGAAGAGGAGGAAAAAAATCTTGGCCTCCACAGTTCAAAATTAGAGTCCATAGACAGGGTAAGGAAATTGGAGAGTCATTTTCCAAGTGTCCAGAAGCAAAGTGAATCTTGGGGGCTTCCTGTGGGATTTCTTAGGCAGAGGGGTATGGTCAGCAGTCAAAGGAAAAACCAAAAACCCTGACCTTGGTTGCTAAAAACAATGATTTGGAAAACAAATCCAAACACATCACACCTTGAAAAGTAGCCTTGCAAATAAGGGCTGAGAAGTCAGCAGTGGATCGTGGCTTTGTCTAGCCTGCCTGGAGTGAGAGGCACAAACCATTGTGGGTCTTCTTGCCCACAATGCATTAACCTTTCCCCAAACATATCGTGTTCTCCCTCATTTCATTTCAATACACTTTAGTCAAGCACAAACCATTATAGTGCCTTGTGTTAGCTGCCAGAATCACTTTATTTCTCCTTATAATGCATTATACTCAATGGTAACCTCTTATTGTTATCCATCGTGGTCTACCTTGATTCAAGTATGGTGTGTGTGTGTGTGTGTGTGTGTTCATATAGACTTCATTCTCTGTTTCTCCTTGACTCTCTCCCATCATAGCACTTAGCAAAATGTGCTGTATCTATGAAGTGAAATGAATCTTCTTGCAGGAACCCAAGCCAAAGAGAGAAAGAAAGGCAGAAAGAGTACACAGTCAGTATCTTTTTGGTCTACTGCCTAATTTTTATTGGGCTTGCTGCCTGGTTTTATTGGATTCCTGGAAACTGATGGTTATCTTAATAGCAAATCCAGATTCCTCACCTTTTGTATGCCTGTAGATAAACTTACTACCCACTTCAATGTGCACACATACACACACAACTTCAAGTCTGCCACCTGTTGTCTATGTGCCCTTTACTTCACTTCTCTGAGCTCAGTTTCCTCATCTGCAATAATGGGCTAATAATAACATCCCAACACAAGCTGCATTTTCCCAAATAGACCTGTCCTACTGGTTTGCATAAACTCAAAGTTGTCATTGCTCCTTTGGGTGAGATGGGAAGGCTCTTCTGTATAGAAAGGCCTAGCTAAGTTTGTCCCTAAGAGAGGGAAAGGGACCTCGTGGGAAGCCTGTGATTCTCTGTTATAGACACAAAGACTGCAGAAGCAGACAGCCACCAAGTCTTTAGAGCAAACATGATAGGGGGACAGGACATTGGCCAGGCTGGGCAAATTTGAATTCTTGTGTGTATGGAAGGGCAGCCAGGGAACACAGAATATTCACAACAGCAACTTCTCCTGTGCCAATGGGACTTCAGGGCTCACCAAGTATTTCCAGATCATTCCCTCATTTGATTCTTAAGACAAGCAACAGAAATCTGGATGTTTTTGCCTACTTTTTTTTTACATTTAAACTTTGGGTCAAATCTTTAAAACCAGGCTGATTTTTATAAATGAGAAAACTGAAGTTCAGGGCAGTAAATCACTTTGCCCAAAGTCACATGGGATAGTGGTGAAGTCTGCAGAGGGTGACAGAATCCATGTTTTCTGATTCCTTGTGGTGTGCTCCTCCCCCTGTACCAAATAACAAGGGTGGTGTAAGTGGCAGGATATGGTGCCAGGACTGCAGAGATTGAAGAGGGAAGCAATATGGAAGGGGAAGACAAAGAGTGTGAGGGCAAAGGATGGTGAAGAGTGAATGGGTCTGGCATCTGAACCATAACCCTTCCCCGAGACATTTTAGAAATTTTAGTAATTTTCTAAGGGCCTCTTAGGGTTCTTCCAGGGAACACCTCTCTCCCAGATGTTGCCTCCAGAAGCAACCTGGCTCTTCCCAGATCCTCGCCACTGGGCACACTTGGGTAATGCTCTACTGAAGCCAGACAAAAATCATCACCTTTCCCTGCCCCTCCCCCAGACACACATGCATATGTGCACCAAGTACCTGACCCTGGCCAATATCACTCTATGAGCCAAACTGCCTTCCTCTTCTGCTCAATATTCAGAAGGGGATGGAAAACCCATCATCAGCTTCCCATAGGAAAAGGCTGATGAGATGGGCAGGGAAGGAAATATTCATCTCAGCCCATCAAGGAGGGCTATGGACAATGCAAAATCAAGGTTGACCTCTGTCTGTAATTTCTTCTGACTGTATCATGCACCCCAAGAAGTACACACACTGATATGAGCACAGGCACAATTACAGAAGGCATGGAGGCAACTTCCCTGGGGCCCTTTTGCAATGTAAGGAGATGTTTCCTGTTTTTCAGAGGGAAAGAGTTACAGGCCTGCTTAGAGCCCAGAGCAGCTTCTGAATGTTGTTACAGAAAGTATCTTACCTGAGATCTGGGGCCAGGAGTGAGGGAGTTGAGTCAGAGTCCCAGACTGAATCCAAATGAGCTGACTGGGAGGCAGGAGCACTCACTCATTCTACCCCTGTACAATACACAGAGAGACCCTAGACAAGGAAGAATGAAAGTGGACCACAGCCAAGTGACCCCAAGGCTGCTTGAGTGCATGGGAAAGGATTACCATAGAGTTGCTGACCTCTAAGATATCAGAGTTGGAAGGGGCTTGGGAATCATTTGGATATGGAATATGATATCCACAGAGAAGCAGGGGAGAGATGGCCCTAGGCTTGGGAATCAACAGGCCTGTAT
The DNA here is from genome assembly GCF_001458135.2 of Marmota marmota marmota. Lineage (NCBI taxonomy): Eukaryota > Metazoa > Chordata > Mammalia > Rodentia > Sciuridae > Marmota > Marmota marmota. The sequence continues at coordinate 2,500,356 of NW_026000338.1, forward strand.
TTGAATCCTGGCTCTACTGTGAGTACTAGCACTTGACCTTGGATAACTTACCTAATATTTCTGTTCCTTATATGAAAAAAAGGTGGGAAAAGTATCCCCCCTATAAAGGTATTTTGAGGATTAAGTGAGATAATCCATAGAAAAATTTTAGCATAATGCCTGGCATGCAGTAGGTTCTCAGTAGTCAAGCACAGTGGTGGTTGAATTCTTATTCCCTCATTACTAGCTATTTTACTTGGAGCAAACTGTTCTACCTCTTAGAGTGTCTTAATGGGACTAATCCTACTTCACATGGTTTTTGTGAAGACTCAGTGAAATAATGCAAATCTAGTATGATGCTAAACACACAGTAAATACTCAATAAATATTGCCTGAGTCTAAATTGGGTGTCACTATCCATAAGACCTAGAATGTTTTTTTGTAAATATTTTTTAGTTGTAGATGGACACAATATCTTTATTTATTTATTTTTATGTGGTGCTGAGGGTCAAACCCAGGGCCTCACACATACTGGGCAAGGGCTCTACCACTGAGCTATAGCCCTAGCCCCTAAGACCTGGAATGTTTTCCCAGGATTGTGCTACAGCACCCCAAACTCTTGCCTCATCCTTTGTGTGACGTGTCAGAAAAATGGATACAGCCTAAACAGGCTCAAGTAAGCTGAATTTTCTCAGATGAAGACTGAACCACAGTTTGGGGTTTGGACTTTATTAGTACTGGACTATCCTCACTTGCATGACCAATTCCTCAATCACAGATAAAATAGACCATGTCTAATGAGATAGCCACCTACCATTCTCTGAGGGCACACATTCCCATTCTGATACTCCTAGACCTCTCTAGCTATTTTCCCTGTCAGAGCCCAAAGTGAGAGGGCAAGAGCAAGGAGCTCAGGGTCTGGGGGAGAGAGGCTTTCCTGTCTCTTACTGCACGATCTAAGGACACTTTTGGCTTATGTCTGGCCTGTATGCTCTGAAGGCCTCTAGTGGATCTCTAATGGAGATCAAGGTTTGTCTCCAAGGCAAACCACATCTGTAGGTTGTGGGATGAAGAGGAGGGCACTGAATGATATTCAAAGCCCTGGAAATCTTCCATCACTTGATAGGATCCTTCAGAGACTCAGGTCAGGCGGAATCACCCATCTGTTAAATCTTCCCTTTGCACTCAAGTCTAGGCCTTGCAGGCACCTCAAAGTAACCCTTAAGAAGCTTCTTCTTGGCCTTGTCAAGCAACTATTGTTTGTGAAAACTTAAAAGAAGTAGCTGGGCTTTTATACCAATGCATGGATTGGGAGTTGGCTCCCAATCAGGATGATAGTGACTGTTGCTAGTCTACCCTTTACTACTGCCAAGCAAATAACAAAACTGTGTCGGTCTGAAGACACATGCCTCAGTTTCCTCATATGTAAAATGAGATGGTGGTCTATGTGATGGCTATCTGGAATTTGAGTCCACAACTCAATGAACAAGTGGTCACAGGCTCTACCCTGCATGTGCATGAATATGTACAAATATGCCCTTGTGCATCCTCACCACATCTACACTGACACACATCTATATACACACATGTCTGTACTTGCACATGGTTGGATATACTCAAATACCCATTCACATTCATACATACATACTTTCACAAGTTTGACTGAAAAACACACACACACACACACACACAAAGCATCTCTTCTAAAGCTGACCAAGAAATCAACACACTTGAAAAGGCACTCTGTTATATATTTATGGACAGGTACAAGAAAAGAAATTCATACTCAGAGTAAATGATCACCAATCCTAAGGCTGAAAAGACTAAATCTCTCTGCTCTACTCTCCACTGCCCAACCACAACACACAAACACACAATCATACACATACTTTTCAGTATATCTTGTGAGGATCGTTTCCCAGAAAACTTGAACAATATGTCCTAAACCTAGAATGAATACACACCTTGGTTTTCTAGGACAATCCTAATTTTTAGTAAATACTTTGATTTTTTAATTTTTTAATTTGACAATCCTATGACTGTTGTCTTTTTTAAAATTTCTTTTAGTTGTAGATAGACACAATACCTTTTTTTGTTTATTTTTATGTGGTGCTGAGGATCAAACCCAGTGCCTCACAAATGCTGGGCAAGCACTGTACCACTAAGCTACAACCCCAGCCCCCAACTGTTGTCTTAATAAAATGTTAACAGTGTCCTTTTTCACCCTCAAAGGCATCCAAGTTTGCATAATAAATGATATGATAAATCGTACCAAAACCCCTCCTCACCCAGGACCATTGTTGGGTTACCTATGATGGGGCCTATCATATTAGACCCAGGACTACTCTCTTCCTTGGAAACCATCTGTTCCCTAATCATGCTTTCCTTTTCAACTCTATCACTAGAGATGCTTTTTAGTAATCTAACCTTGCAAATAAGCAAAACAATTTACTGATCCCTGTCCCAGAGATTGAGGGAAGGCTGGAACACTCTGCCATTTGATTTGAGGAGTAATCCAGCCACCAAAATTTTAGTTGGCCTCAAAATGGACATTAGCCCTCCTCCTCTCAGTCTCCCCCTCCACTTAATACTTCAGCTTCCCCTCTGCTGCTTATAATCCTCAGTACCCTTTTCTTCCTCCTTCTTTTATCCCCTTCCTTTCTCCCAAAACTTTAATAACTCCAGGCTCTCTCTGAAGCAAATATACTCCATGGTACCACACTGCCACACCCTAGACTCAGAAACCCTTGGAATAAAGAGAGAGAGATTCAACTTTTTTTAGGCTCTGTGACTAATTTTCATTAGGCCTGTTGCCTAATTTCTTTTAGCTTCAGGGCATGTGGGCCAGTGACTATTTTCGTGGCTGGATTAACTGTATTTTGAAAAAAATGTGAAAATGCTGTCAGCTCTTTGCAAACATGGCTAAAAATATATTGTGCAGGATAGAGTCCTAGTGCTATTCACAGAGCAACTGGACAGGGATCCGTGTTTTCCAGACATGTGGATACACATACTGGAGTTTGAATTTTAGCAGCAGCTGTGCTAATGTGCAAACAAGATGGAGGCAGGGAAGAGGCCTCAGCAAGGGCAAAACGGACATTATCAGAATGAAATGGGGGAATTTACAAATAGAGCCTGTGTCAGACCCCTAGAAAACTAGACAGTCTTGGGGAAATCTGGGTGATATGGCATGCCCTTTTATAGCTATGAAGCTGTACATACACGCACATGCATACACATAAATACACAGATACATACACATCTGCTTGTGTTAGTGAGAAAAACAGTAAGAGGCTATATGGGGGCTGGGGTTGTGGCTCAACGGTAGAGCACTTGCCTAGCATGTGCGAGGCTGGGTTCAATCCTCAGTACCACATAAAAATAAATAAACAAAATAAAGGTATTGTGTCCAACTACAACTAAAAAATAAATGTTAAAAAAAAAAGTAAGAGGCTATCTGTCCATGTGGATAAACATGTATGTATGCCTGTGGGGGTTGTGCTTTTAATTATCTATGTCATGAGTTCAGGCTTAAAGTCAGAGATATATGTGAAGTTTTGTACATATGGGAAGATACATATAATGGGAGTTATCTCAACCCACCTATACATGCAAAGGTACATATGCAACTCTACAGATTAATTTATTAATGTGGTGACCATGAGGATAATTCATATGGAAGGTTCCAAGCAATTTTCAAAGGATTATCATATCCATTCTGTCATTTGAACTGCATCAAGAGGCAATGAGATAGGAATTATAATCCTATCACTGGCCATTTTTTACAGATAGGGAAAGTGAGGCTCAGACTTGGCCAAGATTGCAGATCAGGCAAATAGCAAAGCCAGGACTTGCACTGGCCTATCTGATGTCAGATCCTGTGCCTTACCATATACTACACAGCACAAAGAGAAGTGAGGCAAAGAAGAGCTGAACTTTAGGGTCTTCTTTATGACTTCCCATCCCAAGGCCATATTTTCCATCAGTGCTAAAACAAATTCCATAAAAAAGAAGACAGTGCTATTCTTTGTCAAGCCAACCTAGAAATACCCTTCAGGTTGCTGGGCCTGCCTGGAGATACTAGCCAAGTCCACTCACAAGACATAGATGAGCTATGGCCTCCTTAAGCAGGTATTCATTGGTGATACCCTGAAACCCATGGAGTGAGGGGGTTTCCTGGAGCTAGAAGCTGAAATAATAAATTTGTTTCCTCCTTATTCTCTCCTCTGGCTGTCTGTAGATGTGTCATTTTCTTCCTAAAAGCCACAGGCTCCCAGCATCTGGTCTGACCGGTTCCACTTGAGCCTTCCATGTTTGAGACATTCTATGAAGAAGGCAGGTAGGACAAGCCAGAGTAGGCCTGAATGTGAGTGGTGCCATCCCCAGGCAAGGCAGCAAATGAATCCATCTGGGTCCTGCTAACCTCTCTTACCCAAGACACCAGGTCTGTCCAGCTGTTTAGTCAACAGATCTATGGAAAATTTGCTTTGGGCTAGTCTTTCCATAGGCAAAATATAGGTCAAGGCAAAAAAAAAAAACCTTTAACTCTTAGAACTATTGTTCACCATTTGCATGATTAGAACCTGGTCAACTTCATAGAGTAATGGAGATACTGATAGTGATACCAAGGTTTCTGGGATCACTGCTTTAAAGTCTTTGGAGGAGTCAGGGCTCAGGGGAGGGCCTTAGTCTCCTAATAATCTAGAGGTAGAAAAGCCTCACCATTCCTCTTCTCAATAAAGAGCATGCTCAGTCATTCCAACTTGTTACCAAAACTTTAACTTGCCAATGTTTAGAGCTTACTGCCAGGTACCTTATTGAGACTTCCAGGTTTTCTTCTTTCTTGCCCCCACCCAGAAGATAAACCATCATTCCAAGTAATAGATGTGAGGTCCTAATAGATGTGAGTAATAGATGTGAGTTCATGCAGCTCAGCAGAATAAGCTCTTAGGAGCTGGGATGCCTGTTGTGGATGGAGCTACTTGGGTTCAGAACTGTTTGTGAATGTGTAGAGCACTTACAGTCAATGGTTCCCTCCAGAACTTAGAGAGGAGTTTACAGGCTGGTGGAGCCAGTGCAGGATCACCCAACATGTGAACTAAGCATGAGCGTGGAATACCAGCGAAGCAGGCCCACTCCAAAATGAGAAAAGTATAAATTTAATGAATTTTTTTTCTGAAATGTAGCATCCGGAAAAAAATAGTGCTTAGGGCCTTTAAAAGTCTTAATCTGGATCTTGAGCATGAGCAACATCAGAGCAGCCCAGATGGTGCCTTCATGAGACATCCCTACCATCCAGAGTTCCTGAATGGGTAATACTGTGCTCCCTTAGGCTCACCTGGGATCACACTTGCTCTCTAAGGCTCAGCTGTAGCCTACTACGGAGATAATAAGAACAGTGAACATATACATAGCACTTACCATGTGCAAGAAACTGTTCTAAGCTTATTAGCTATGTAGAGAGAGACACAGATATCAGCTCATTTAACAACCCCATGTTGTAAGTACTATTGTTATCTTCCTTTTACAAATGAGGCACAGAAAGGTTAAGTGCCTTGCCCAAGGACACACAGCTAGTGAATGGTAGAGCCAGGATTTATTCAAATAGTTTGGTTCTAGGCCATTTCTCATCAAGCTGGTTTCATGAGAGGAAGACTCCCAGTGGTACCCCACCCATAAGACATAAATCCCTTTTGAAAAACAAAATCAAGGTTTTAGAAAAGTGATCTCGAAGATTATTTAGCAGAAATTTCCAGAGATATTGATTCAGTATATCTCAATCTATTCCACCAAATCTCATTTTTGCATTGAGGTATTTGCTCACTTACAAACACATTTTCTCTTTGCTCCTCTTCATGGAATTCTCCAAGGAGATATAATAAGAGATCATGGGATAGTTACCTTTTCAGAAGTCATCTTTGCTTAGATCTGGGAGAATCTGCTTTCCTTTTTCATCAAAGAAGTTGTTCTCTTCTGTTCACCACCCGACCACTCCCAATCACCCTCATTAGGCCCTTGCTAGTAAATTCACAAGACCTCTTTGATTTACACAAACTTGGCCCAAGTATCTAGGGAAGTCCAATTTTCTCATTTCATAAATAGAGAAACTTGAGGTCCAGAAAGGGGGATGGGCTTGGTAAGGTCACAAAGACAGCCAGTAACACAGCCAGAACCAGAACCAGAACCCGAACCCAGATCTCCTGAATCCCAGTCCACAAGTGTTCTTTCTTTCCATGCTTTTTCTTTTCTTTTCTTTTTTTTTTTTTTTTTTTTTTTTTTT
>NW_026000338.1:2508125-2520792 GCF_001458135.2 Marmota marmota marmota
TTTTTTTTTTTTTTTTTTTTTTTTTTTTTTTTTTTTTTTTTTTTGAGCTAGGGAAAGCATTTTTCCTGATCCCAGGCAGCAAGATTTAACTATGCCCAGATCCTCCTTTCCATTCCCCCCCAATTCCCATGCCCCTGAACTTTGTGACTCCTAGTTGTGTGTTTCATCATACTATATGTACTGTTTTTTATCCTTAAACTTCAGGCTGCTACCAATTTAGGAAAAAAAAATCTATCCCAGCTTTCTGGGAGCTCCTACATTTCTGACCCCATGGAACATGAAATTGGAAGACCTGGGTTGTAGTCTCAGCTCTGCTGAATATTAAATGTGTGGCCTTAGGCCACACACTTACCCTCAGTCTGTTATCCATTTTCTGCCACTATAAAACAGGAACATGGATCTCTACCCTAATAAAAACAAATCATGTTGTCTTTTCATTTTCTAAGCCCCTTCAACACAGCACTTGATGTGACCAAGTGCTATGGTCACATTATGAGACATTATGGCACAATATGGGATTCAGCTATTTTATTTCATAATTGTCTCTGTTGCAAGGATCAACAAAAGCTAAGATGTAAACTACAATGTGCCACACACAGAGGGGATCAGTATCACTCAATAGACTTCTCTCTTCTGGGGTTCACAGGATCTGGAGGTCCATTTGGGATCCGGGGTGAGGGATTAAGAGCTGCTTCTAGTTATACTCTTCTCAGACCTCTTAGAAAAAAGTTCCTGGGCTGCTGACATGGAAGAGCAGGTGGTGTGGGCTGGGCAGGCTGTGCTACAAGCCATTTACAGGCATCTCATTCTGTGGCTCTATGCCCAGACATCCCCCCGCCCTATGCCCTTCTCTCCAAATGTCCTTAGTATTTTTCTCTCCTTCTGCCCCTCCACCTCACCCCACCTGTTGGATAGGGCTTGATGGGGAACAGTGACTCACTGGGTTCCCAGAGGGCAAAGACCCAGAATCTGAGCAACAACCAAACTATCTAGTTTTCAATTCCTATCCCACCATTTCTCAATTTTCCACCCCATTTCAAATTCCAACTCGACCAGCAAGATTTGTGATTCCTCTGGTACTCACATACATCTCTCCTTTTCCATATCACCACATGAAAACTGTAAAAAACTCAATTTAATACACTTAGCAGTGATCTATGGTTGTTTGGAATGTTATATCTTCTCAAAGAAATTATAAACTTCTTAAGGCCTTCTCTGGCTCATCCAATGTCAGCCCAGCACTTAATAGAACTGAACCTACATTAATTGAATTGGAGGGAGAAGGTATGGGGAGGACTTGTGAGCAGGGAGAGAGACTAACACTTACTGAACACTTAGTAGGAGCCAAGCTGTAAGTTAAACATTTTACATGTGTCATCTCACTTAATCTCTACATCAGTAGTAATACATGTTATTGTTACCCTTATTGTACATATGAGAAAACTCAGACTCTAAGAAGTTAAAAACCTTGTCAAGTACAGCCATGTGGTAAGGCATCTATCTGAATGTAGTGCTGTTTGATTCTAAAGCATATAGTCAAAGATGGATTAACAGCTCAAATGTCCATTAGTAAGGTGTTGATTAAATAAATTATGATTAAGTATGGCACAGTTATAAAAAAGAATGAGGGCTTTATAGATTGGATGTGTAACAATACCCAAGATAGATTTTGAAGTATAAAAAGCAAGGTAGAAGATAATGTGGATTACAGTCCACCATTTGTATTTTAAAAACAGGATATAGGGCTGGGGTTGTGGCTCAGTGGTAGAGTACTTGCCTAGCACATGTGAGGCACTGGGTTCAATCCTTAGAACCACATAAAAATAGATAAATAAAATAAAGATATTGTGTCCATCTACAACTAAAAAATTAAAACAAGATATATACATAGTTGCTTATACACATATGGAATATCTATTAAAGGACACCAGATAACACTGGTGGCCTCTGGGGAAGGAAACAGAGTCACTGGAAAACAGGAGTGGGAAAAACACTTTTCACCATTGTACCTTTTGAATTTTATTTCTATCTCTTTCCACATAGTAGTACCTGGGGATCAAATTGGGGAATGCTTAGTATGCCAGAAGTCCACCCCTGGAACCCATTTACTAACACTCTTAAAAACCAACCTCCACTACAAGCAGCTACCCACAATGTGATTAAGGTCACCTCTTTTCAGATCTTAGTTCTTTACCTGGAAGATAGGAACCAGAGAGAATAGGATTAGGTGATCTTTAAAATGTCTTTCAGCGCAGACATTTAAAAACCTGAAAATCAAGAGAGTCCTAGTGTATTTGAAATCGTAGTCTCAGAAAAGGGCTTGGAGATTTTGTTTTTGCTTTTTGCAACAAAAAAAGAAAAACGTTTCCATTCTGATTTGCCAACTAGTTATACTTAATGGAGGCTCCTCAAGTGGCCATTGAAATGCTTGCTCAAAACTGCTATTGCAATCCTCCTTTGTGAAGTCCACAATCCTTCTGTGGCCTCTGTTCTCTGGGGCTATCCTGTTTAGAACACAAGGAAACTGGCCTACACCAAAACTGAGTACAAAGGAACAAAACTCCTTCTATACTTAATGTCCCTTGGCCCAGACCTTCTGACCCTAAATATCCCTTTCCTTCTTCCTTACTACCTGCAGGAGAACAGAGGCTCTGTTAGAGACCCTCGGGAGGAAGTGACACCCTAACTCCACCCCACCATCCACCCCCCATCCTTAGCAATTGCTACTAAAAGAACTTAGTCCTTGACAAACTAGGGAGGTTTGTGAGCTCCTGCCAAGTGCTGTAAATATTTCAACATGCCTTGTTTCCTTGAATGTATATGACCTGGGATCTGGCCCCTCCTCTCTCTCTCTCTCTCTGGGCTCTCAGAGAGCTGAGGAACAAAGAAAACACAGGCAGTCCTTAGCTACAGGACACCCGGGTCAAATTGCAGAAGAATACAAGGGGAGATGGGGAAGAGATGGAGTGGGGAGGAGGCGACAGATGGCGAGGAAACATTTAGAAACAAGTATGAATCCATTTCTAGGGGCTGGAAAAGTATAATAATAATAACCATTTCATTTCACAATTGACAAAGATCTTTCATATACACATAATCTCATTTGACCCTTTACAGTCCTATCAAAGTGATACTATTTGTCTCGGTTCATAAATGGGAATCCTAAAGCCCAGAAAGGTTATGTGACTTATTCAGGCTAAACAGCTAAGAAGTGACAGTTTCCCTTGTCCTTTTTGGACTCAAGGATTATGACCCTTTGCATAAAGACGTAAAGTAAAATGGGTAGTTAGAAGATCATGTCTTGTATCATGAGATTGTCTATTTTTTGTTTACTAAATCCCTTCTTGGTCATTCCTTTTTATTTTTTAATTGTAATGATGTCCAGAGGCTATAGGAATGAAAAAACTCTGTAGCAGTCTCCCTTGGTAGCTCCCCCCACATCTTCACTATGTATTAGATGATGTCTAAAAGCAGGAGTTCTAAATTCATACTGTCTGGGTCCAAGCGCTGGGTCTGCTATTATTTGGCATATGAACTTGGACAAGATACATAACTCCCATGCCTCTCTTTATCTACAAGATGAATGAAGTAATGGTACCTACCTCATAGGGTTGCTGAGAATTAAGATGGATTGGTACATGAAAGTGTTTCGTGCCTTACACATTTCATTGCTAAGTGTTAATTAAACATTGTTACTACTACTACAACTACTACTACTAGGGTGTTTGATAGGAGTAAGAAACTAAATGTCAAAAAATTTCATTTTGGAATGCTCCAGAGGTAGCCATCACCAAGTTCAGTGCTTCACATTTTTCTTCAGTATCAGGGAAGTCTTACAAGTCATCTCCATTCTTCTACCCAGTTCCCCTTGGGATTAGTGACAATCCAGCATGAGGGGCATGGGTCATGAACAGAAGAAGAGTTCTTTTGTTTGTGAGAAGCTCAGTGACCCAAACAAGTGGCTGAACCTGTGACCTCAATCTCATAGGCAATATGATCTTAGCAATTGTGTTAATTGACTGGGACACACACCACACACCAGTTATACACACATACACACACATCTGGACACATGGGTACATGTGCATACCCTTCCAGCCTGGTTGAGAGGGTGGACAGTCAGATCCCAGGATAATCTAAGCAAAGAGTCTGTGTGGGGACTGCTTATTTAACAACACTTACCTTCCCCTTTTCTCTTCAGCTGCACAGAGGCTGGAGAGCATCTGACCTGGGTGCTTCACTACCCCATTCTCTACCCTCCCTAAAGGCACTTCTGACTTAAGGTAGGTGCTTGAGTATCTGTGTCCTACCTTCAGTGACCCCTCTACAAGCAACTTTGTGGCCTTTTTGGCAAAAAGAAAGATGCTAGAGGCTTAAAATATAATAACCAGAACCCTCCAAAGTTACCAAAAACTAATCTGAAGCCGGGCATGGTGTTACACACCTGTAATCCCAGCAACTCAGAGGTGAAGGCAGGAGGATAGCAAGTTCAAGACCAGCCTGAGACTCTTAGCAAGACCCTAAGCAATTTAGTGAGACCCTGTCTCAATATAAAAAATAAAAAGGATTGGGAACATAGCTCAGTGGTTAAGCACCCCTGGATTTAATCCCTGGTACCAAGAAAAAAAATCTGAAATCTAGAGGTTCCACTGGCCCAGGAGATGGGGAACAATGACAGTGAGGACTTGAAGATAAAGAGACTCAAGTGACCAAGACATTTTTTAAATACTACTGAGTACAAACCAGTTATAATACTATCTTCTGGGCAGGAGTCCTGTGGCTGTGAAAAGAGGAAGTATGGAAATGACAAAAAAGGTTTATTTATTTTGTTTTATTTATTTGTTTGGTTTTTGGTATTGGGGATTGAACCCAGGGGCATTTAACCACTGAGCCACATCCCCTGCCCTTTTTGTCTTTTATTTAGAGACAGGGTCTGAGTTGCTTAGGGCCCTGCTAAGTGTCTGAGGCTGGCTTTGACCTTGCCATCCCCCTGCCTCAGCCTCACGAGCTGCTAGGATTACAGGAGTGCACCAGTATTCCTAGCTGACAAAAAGATTTTATAGCAGTTATCTTACTGCAAATATCCAGAGCTAATGACTTCCATACTCTTGAGTACTCCACAGAAAGTCATCCTTCATTCAGAAAGTAGAGAGCAAAAGTGGAGAGAAAGGCAAAAAGGGGAAGGGAAGTAGTGTTTGTGAGATCTATAGGGGTTGGCCTGGGGCTCCAGCTGGAGTTGGGCCTGTTTAACATGTAAACCCCAGATGTTCTTCTGAGTGGTAGAAAGAGAGGTAGGGGAACAGTATTGAGAGGAAAGAGGGTGGTACATCCAGCAAACATGATAAAAATGCACTGTAAAAATAGGAGAAGCTGAGAAAATATGTGGTGGTAAGCTAATTTCATACTTTGCTCTCAGCAACCCTGAAACTGGAGCAAAGTAGAGCGAAAAGAGGGCAAGACTACCAGGGTGAAGAGGCTGCACTCCCTCAAAGCACCCAAACATGCCACATTCCCCACTCTCAAGTAGATGCCAAGTGATTTTACATTAGCCACAGCACCCACCTTCAGAGCAAGTGGTTACATGACCCTAGGTTTGCTAGTCCTCTGTTATCTCTGAAACCAGAGAGGTCTGGGGTGGGCCTAAACCCTCTTCCCAGAAACTTTTGAATACTAAAAGGGATGAAGAATAGGGGAAGATGAAGATAGAAAGAAACTTTCAATAAATGTTTCCCAATCCCATGTGGAGTAGAAAATGGGTCTAGGTCAAGAGGTACAATCCAGGCTGCCCATATTCTATCATTCTCACCTAGCAAGTCTCCCAGGCTGGGTCCTTTACACTAGTCCTGCAGAACCTTCTTTAGAAGCCCCTGTTACATTAAACCTGACCCACAGACAGATGGAATAGTCATAATCCGTGTGTGAATGTGTGTGTGAGTGTGTGTGTGTGTTAAGAACAAAACCCTTTCTCTAAGATTTATTCATTCAATTCCAGGTAAAACAGCTTCTTTCAACACAGTAAATCCCACCTCATCGTTCACATAATCTGAAAGAGTAAATGATTCTTTCTTTTCAAAATGCAACAAAGCAAAAAGATGCTGGTAGGAAAAACAGTGCATCCTCCTGGGAAACTGGACTACTCCAAATGTTGTGAGCATCTTTTATGTACTTCTGCCACTGTCAACAGTTCAGCTGCTTGTTTACTCTTCATGGGGCTGGAGGAAATATTGTCAATGACAACAAAATGTAAATCTAAAGAAAATGAGTGAGCTCTGTGCATGCTACTTCCTTAGGCATACTTTCAGCTAAGCTGAAGCTGAAGTTGACCAGGGATTGTGGACACCCAAGAGGGCCTTCTCTAAGATCACACAAGCAGCAGCCTTCCCCTCCCCCACCACAGTGGGATCCAGGCAGCAGCCCTGAGCCAGCTATAAAGACGCCCTGTGCTGTCTGAACCCCTCTACAGGGAACCTCTGTATCACATTTAGGAATCTTGGTTTACTCTTCTAGCCTACAGTAACAGCAAACCAAGGTCACACTGACCATGCATTTCTGAGAAATGAGAGCAAGCTGTGGGAAACTAAATTTCAGAAGAGGAGTCCAAACTGAGGCCTGAGGAAATACTTATAGTTTATATTTTTAAAGAAGAGATTCAAATGCTGAGAAACAGGAACATACAGACCCACCCTGCTAGTCCGAAGCAGGCCAAGTGGAGGGATTTCTCTTGGAGGCCCAGCTTTCTGTTGAGCAAGGCACTATGGGAGATGCAGCCATATGCTCAGAGTTGTCCTGATATACTCAATAAAAAGGAATGGGTCTTTTTTTATTGGTTCTTTGTAATTATACATGACAATAGAATTCATTTTGATATAATTATACAAGCATGGAATATATCTTATTCTAATTAGGACCCTATTCTTATGGATGTACACAATGGTGGGATTTGCTACAGTGTATGTACATCAGAAAATTATTTCAGATTCATTCCACTGTCTTTCCTTTTCCTATTCCCCCTCCCTTCCCTTCATTTCCCTTTGTCCAGTTTACTAAATATCTATTCTTCCCCTCTCCCCCTTTATTGTGGGTTAGCTTCCATGCATCAATGAAAATGAACCATATCCATATGCATGGGAATATGATATCTAAATGGCTTTTCCTTGCTTTCCTAATCTCCTCCCAATCCTTCCTCCTCCATTCAGGAAGATTTACAAATTTTCATTTGCCTGAACAAGTCAACATTTATGGTAGTTAAGTAGTAAAGAATAAGATATCACACAATTCTAGAAGGATAGATGGAAGAGCTAGAAAGTTCATATAGTCAAATCTTTTCATTTTACAGATAGATAAACTGAGATATTGAGAGGTAGAATGCCTGCTCAAAGTCACTGAACAGTTAAGGGCACAAGTTATCTAACTCCTAGTCACTGACTAGCTGATATCACTGAGATTGCCAGCTTCTTGGGGGTCCATATTTGGCCTGAAGTCTTCCTTTTTAAGATTTAGAATAAGCATTTGAGGCCACTGCTCAGTGAACCAGGGATACAGCCTCAACCAGTTAACCCAGCTCAAACAAGCATCCTCTTATTTGGCTTCCAAACACCCCAACCTCTCTTTCTCATCCTTTACAATGAATCAAGGTTGTAGTATGGGATCCAGTTTTCTTGGAGAGGAGGCAGGGGAATAACTCAAAAGATGTTTGGCTGATGGCCCTGTGACCTGAAGTTCCACAGTAGGCTCTGAGTCAACATGATCTAGCTCTGCTGGACAGTAGCCTTCAGCCAAAGTCAAACGATTGGTGGATTTGGGCTGGGGTTGTGGCTCAGAGGTAGAGAGCTCACCTAGCATGTGTGAGGCACTGGGTTTGATCCTCAACACCACATAAAAATAAAATAAAGATATTGTGTCCACCTATAACTAAATAATAAATAAATAAATATTTTTAAAAATATTTTTTAAAAAAGATTGGCAGATTTGCTCAAATGATACCTTAATCCCAAAGTCAGCAATGAAAACCCCTAAGATGGGAAAGACAAAGATAGCCTACTCTGCTCTAGCCCTACCCATCTTGAGTACTCTGGGTTCACCTGAAGACAGAGTGGACCCTTCTTCTCCATGCCTAGAAAATCCAGTCTCCATCAGAGTGATCCAGCAGCTTGAGTAGTGAAGCTTCTTGACCATTTTCCCTTTCCCTAATAGTGAGAACCTTACTCTACCCTCACTCAGGAGCTTGCAAGGGCCATGCTTATAAACTGCCTAATGCCGGGCACAGTGGTGCATGCCTATAATCCCAGCAGCTCTGGAGGCTGAGACAGGAGGAGAGGATCGCAAGTTGAAAGCCAGCCTCAGCAAAAAACAAGATGCTAAGCAACTCAGTAAGACCCTGTCTCTAAAAAAAAAAAAAAATAGGGCTGGGGATGTGGTTCAATAGTCAAATGCCCCCCAAAAAAACTGCCCAATAAAAAAACCGCTTCTCATCATATTTTACCAGTCAGTACTAGACTCACAGTTGAGGTGGAAAATACAGGGTAATGGGTTTACTCTGGAGCACTTTCAAAAAAACTTTGGTTTGGATCCAATGTTAGCAACTTTGTCTTGTTCTGCCTTATCCTGAGCCGCCAACCCTAACCCTACCCCCATTTAGGATTTTGATAGTGAGCTGAGGCCTGCAACCTATGCCACCTTGCTCCTCTTTCCCTAAAAGCCTCACTTATCATCCCAGGAAACCATTCTGGGCCTATAGTTTCTACAGATTGCCTGGTTGCCTCCTATCCTATCTGTGGCTTGATCTGGGTTGGAGAACTCCCAAATTTCCCCACAGTCTCTACAAAAGTATAGACACATTTCTCACCTGATCTCTACTGCTTCTTCCCTAAACCAGACCGTGGTTACCTGCCTCACTTTCGAAAACCTTTTGCCTGCCAGTCCTCCCAGGCCTAGAACCCAGGAAAAATTGGCTCTGCCTCTAAACAGGTGAAGACAGGACACTACATATACTTCTGTTGACACTACAGAACCATGCACATCATAGAGTCCACAAAGATTGTACATTGTATGCTTTAGTATGATGTCCTGAATTCCACTTCCCTCCTACCTCCTGTGGCCTTTGCCCATGTCCAAAGGCCCCCTAAGGCGGAGTTATTCCCCAAACATCAAAACTAACTTTCTCTGGGATTCTCTCACATCTGTAGAATCTTAGATCTACAAAACCAATCAGGACAGCTTTAGGGTTGTAATGATGTTAAGCCTAACCAAAAACAATCTGGATTATGAAGCGCCTCCAAACAGTAATTTCATAGATGTTTAGAGATGGAAGTCATGTTAGACATTAATAGAAATGGACCATACATCAACCTCCTGGAGTGACCCCCATAATGGCTATTGGGCAAATACTGGCTGATAAAAATGATAGCAAACTTCTATTTGGCTTTGTGTCCTTTTGGGACACCAAGGCTGTAGCACAGGTGGCCAGGACAGTTTGAGTAAATTGCAAACAGTATGTTCAGGCAGAGACATTTGGAATCTCAGGATCTAAATGGTGGCTTGAGAAAGCTGAGGAGATAAAGAAAGGTAGTGTTGAGAATGAGATTATCTGGAATGTAGTAGGGTGTTCCTGACTTTTCCAAAATAAAAACTGAGGTATTCCTGAGAGGCTCTTGTATCAAAAACATAACTTTAGTGAATTCAAGATACACCACAGCAAGGACCCAAGCCAAAGTACTCTGAGACCCTGGGGACATACCAAATTCCTTTCTGTCGCTTCCTGACCTATTACTCTCCATAATTTAAGCTAGTAACCTCAATTCCTCAGTGGACCTGGTCTGTGTCAGAATACACACTAGCCACACCTCTGCATAGACCACTGCACCACCGCCCCCCTCCAGCTGCGGTGAGGTCTTGACCGGAAAGTCCCAGCCAGCCCTCCCCCTGAGTCCCCTATGATCACCTGCTTTGAAGTCTGTTCCCCAGCAGTGAACCTCTTCCTGGTAAAATAGTGGTTTTTCCAAGTTTTATTACACACTCCTAAGGCCCCAGCTCTAGGCCTGCTCACACCACATAAATGCCAGGGCCTAGCTTCAGTCCAGCCTCTGCTGCTTCTCTTCAAGTTGCACTCAAACTTTGCCACTAATCCCCAAGACCAACAGTCTGCTCTCAATCACAGGGCAACATTCAGGAGGTCCCTCCACCCATCTACCCACACACACACCCCCCAATAACCTAGGCAACAGCCTGAGGCCCTACCCTGGCTGCCTTCCTAAGAGCCCCTGAACTACATCAAAGCAAAAAAAAAAAAAAAAAAAAAAAAAGGTGGTCCCAGGGATGAGTGTGGCTGTGACCTTCCCCCTAGAAGTTGTTCCACATAGGCCAGGGACCCCCTCCATTCCAGCATCAGGTGGCCTGGGTAGTGCTGAGACTGCCCTTGATAGCTACTGACATAGACTCAGACTTTCTTCAAGAGGGACCTGCACACTGTTGCTATGCCAATGAGTCACAAGATTTGGGGCACCAAAAGCCCCAAAGCCCCTTCTGCCAGGGCAGTCTAAAGAAGCTGCAAACTAAAAACACAAGTTCTCAGTTGAGGGCATTGAGAGAAGCTCTCCAAGGGGAATCCACAGGTGGATGCCCCAGAATTCAAGGTTTCTATGTTCACTTAATAGTCTCCAAGCCCCCTCAGATGGTAGCAGAAGTACATGCTGGGAATTGGCAAGAGCAGAGAAAGCTTCAGCTCCAAACCAACACTGAAAATCCACATTTTCCAAGCTGCAAACTTGAGGTGGTGGCATATATAGAGTTGTCCTGGAGCCACCAGAGGAAGTGAAACTTAGGGGGTATTCCAAGCCCCCGACTCATGGGAGACGTCTCACAAGAACTGCCTAAAGGGCTTCTCCGGCAAAGCAGATGGCTCCTTTGACTGTTCCAAGCTCACAGGGGGCCACAGTGTGAGGATCCTGCACGAGCTTTGCAGCCACTGGCCTGGAGAGAAAGGGCTATGCCCCCAATCCTGCTAATCTTAGGGAAGGAGACCAAGTCAGCCCCAAGTCACAGCGGGAGTGGCAGGGCCAATATTCTGGCTTCAGATGGAAAAGGGCACCCTGCCCACCCCCGCCATAGCAAAGAGGCACGGGGTTGGGGTGAAGGGGCATGGCTGAAGTTGGGGGTGGTGAGAAGTGAGCCACAGGGCCCAGCCTGCCGGCGCCTCAAGCCTCAAGTCTCACGCCTCTCTGGCAGGAGACCGCCTCCCTGCCAACTTTGGGGCTCAGCTCAAAGGACACCGAAATCCGCTCGTTCCCCCAGGGCTGCTTGGGATGGCCGTGGTCTGGCTGGGCCGTAACCACGGCAGGCAGAAACGCGTACACACCCCCAATCGCACTCCCTCTCTCCTCCCTCCCTTTCCCTCCTACAGACACACGCCTTCCATGTGTTTGACTCCCAGCAAAGAGTCACCAGGATTCCCGAAGTGTTTTTGACAGAAAACACCTCCGCTCTTCCAAAGGAACAAGGGCTGCTGTGGAGATTCGTGGTATCGTGCTTCTCTCCCACCTCCCAATTCTCTCCACCCCACCTCCCAATTCTCTCCAGTCTTCATGCCTTCGCCCCCTCTGCCCCCCAAAATTCCTGAAAATATTTTCTTCCAGCACACATGGGCAAAGTACTTTAAACAAATCCAAAAGGTGAGTCTGGATTTGTCCCAGGGCAAAAAAAAGTTCATTGCTTGCCTGTGATCAATGAATGTCCCAGTTCCCACTCCCAGGACGTCTTGCACCTAGTCTCCACAGCTGAGGCTGCCCAGAGCCCGGCAACCCGCGTCTCAGCAGGGCCATGGGCAGAACAAGGGAAGGAGTAGCAGCGGCGCTTTGGAGGGGCGCCTCGTACCAGGAGGTATGGAGGTGGAAGCAGGAGTACACACTCTTGCCTAGAATGCCAAGTGGGGCGCATGGGGCTACTCACCTGCTTGGAACTCCACCTGGCGATTTTTCTCTTTTTCCTCCTCTAGCAGCATGGAGTAGAGGATCCCGACGGAGTTATGGATGCCGAAGATGGAGCCGTTGCACCAGGTGGCAGCGAATACCACCATCCAGCCGAAGCCGCCTTCGGGAGGCTGGAAGCCACGCGCGGTGCCGCGAGTCTCCACTGTGGGCGTGGGCTCGGGTTCGTGCACCGGCTCCGGCTCAAACTCCAGCTCCGGCAGGGGTGCGGGGTCCGGTAGGGGTTGGGGCTCGGGCTGGGGCTCGGGCGGAGGCACTGGCACTGGCACGGGCTCGGGCTCGGGCTCGGGCTCAGGCTCAGGCTCGGGCTCCGGCTCCGGACTACCCACCGGCTCCTGCTGTTCCTGGTCTGTCTCCTGCCAGGGCCCCTTGGCTTCCTCGCTCGCTGGGATTTGCTTCGCCATCGCGGCCGGGGGACTGTGGCTGCTCGGGCCGGAGGAGCCTCTGTGTGGCTGGTACTTGTTTCTACTGCTGCTGCTCCGAGCACTGCTGCTGCCACTGCCTCTGCCTCTGCCTCCTCCTCCTCGAGGCTCCGCGCCCCAGCTGGCCAGCCCGTCCCGCGACAGACGGTCCCTCGAGCCCTCTCCTCCTCCTCCGCCCCGGTCCAACCCCCCTCCTCCTCTCCCCATGTCATCTCTCTCTCCTCCCCTCCTCCTCCCCCACCTCTTCCTCCTCACAGCAGCCGC
>NW_026000338.1:2520866-2540495 GCF_001458135.2 Marmota marmota marmota
TAAGCCGCCAGTTTGGGCTAAGCCTGCCCCGCCCCCGACATCCCGGCTAGGCTGGTCCCTTGGGCCTCGGCCTCCGTTTTTCGGTTGCTCGGGACTGCGCGAAGCCGCAAGAGTAGGGATGCCTTCCTAGCACCCACTGCCCCCTTCCAAGGCCCACCTCGGGCACACAGAAGTGGGAGTCCCACTGAATGTCCTCTATTCGGGTCCCAGCTTTAAGACGGTAAGGGAGAGTTTGCACCCCAAAGAGCGCATAGATCCCGAAAGTGGGTAAGGAGATCTATACTGCAAGTGGCAGGGCTCCCAGCCTGGTAATTTCGGAAAACCACCTCCCCTAAGGGTCTGTGCATTGATTACACTGAACATGCGGCCACGGTATTATTACCAAGCCACTGGGCTCCCCATGAGCAGGAGATCGAGCTCCAAGCCTTTTTTACCTCTTATCTCATTAACCCTCCTGCTAGGTGAAAGATTGCTCTCAAAATGGAAATGCAGCCCAGGTGCCTCAGGTGCTTAATGACTGCCAATATACACAGTCATTAAGCACCTGAGGGCAGGCGGAGCTGGATGGGAAGGTAGAGACTTCCTGAGGGGCTTAGGGTGCCAGGAGAGGAAACAGCCAAATTCACAAAGCACCTGCGGTGCCACTCAACATTGCGCGATAGACTATAAAGAGCGTCTCTTATTGCCCTGAGAGAAGTATTATCACCTGCTTTTTGCAGACCCCCAAACTGAAGTTTAACAGAGGTCAAGGCATTTATCACCCTGAGGTCATGAGGCAAGTCAAAGACAAGCCAGAATTCAAGGAAGGTCTCCATAAGGCAATGCCTCCTGATGCCTCTCTAGTCCTTCACCACAAGAGTTTAGAACTTGGCCTCCAAGGAAGGACACAGAGGAAGGAAGGCATAATCTGGCTGAGAAACTCGGTAGTAGGCTTAGGGAGAAGGTGGTATCCACCATAAAACTTGAATATTGAGTAGGATTTTAACAGGCTGGGTGGAAGTGGCCCCCTGCTTCAGAGCATGCCCTGAACTCAAAACACAGAAACACAGAAGGACTAGAGGAAAGTGAAAGCTAATCAGGCCAAAAAGTTAATATGTATGCTGCCTCTCCCCAGAAACATTTACATTTTAATAAAAATCCACAATTCTTCAACCATTAGAAATGACAAAACACGGACATTGTGAGCACTGGGGCTTAAGGTTCACTTTTTCATCAGGCTTCTCACAATACATGCAGCAAACCGATGCTCCAAGGGAGTACTAACTTTGGTATTCACTTGCAAAGAACCCGACTGAAACCCTGAAAAGGTTATTTCCAACCCCAGAGCTAGGAAAAGACTGGAGTTCTGTACCCCATCTAGATTCCCACTGTCTAAATTCTACTTCCCTCGTTGTTTAAATGGGTTTTTTAGATCACCAGAATGGGATACTGGTGAATGATGATACCTACTGAAGATCTCCTGTGAACCTAGCACTATGCTAGGCCCTTTACATCCATGATCTTCATAAAAATACTACCAAGTAGTGATGATTTGTCCTTATTTCATAAATGATGAAATAGAGGCTCCAGGAGGTTGTCAGTTGTTTAAGTCTACAAAGCCAGTAAGAAGTAGAACAGGTATCTTTGCTCATTTGAGTGAGTTTCAGAGTATGCGCCCCACCCAGGAGACAGGATTATATAACCACCATCCCATCATTCTAGCAAATACATGCAGCATCTATCATTTCTCCCCACTTTAGAAAGTGCAGGTACTGAATAATGACTAGAATGCTGACATCAGGAGACCTGGATTCTAATTGGAGTTCTACCATTGCATGCCTGTGTAATCTTGAACAATTTGTTTTCCCTCTTTCAGTCTCAAGTTCTTTATATGCAAAATAAGAGTTAATGCCTACTTCAAAGAGTAGCGTTAAATGTCATGCTGAGGGGCATAGACTTTACTTTGGCTATACAAGTGCTATGGTTTGACTAAATGTCCCCCAAAGGCCCATGTGTTAAAGGGTTGGTTGCCAGCCTATTGAACTATTGGGAAGTGGTGGAACCTTTGAGAGGTGGTGTCTAGTGGGAGGAAGTTAGATCACTAGGGGGGCATGTTCTTGAAGGGAATATTGGGACTCTGACCCCTTCCTATTTGCTTCCTGGATGTCATAGGTGAGCAGCTCCTCTGCCATGCATTCCCATCATGATGTAGTATGCCACCACAGGCTGGGCCCAAAAGCAATAATATCAAGATACCATGAACTGAAACCAGGAGCCAAATTAAATATTTTCTCCTTAAAAGTTGATTATCTCAGGTATTTTATCAGAGCAATGGAAAACTGACTATCACAAGATTGCCACTGAAGACTTTTTGAGTAGTAGAGCTGCATCTTAAAGAGAAAATTATGGCAAAAGAAAATAGAAGATGTCTTGGAAAGATTCAAAATAAAGAAAATAGGCATCGTGGGCTGGGGCTATAGCTCAGTGGTAGAGCACTCGCCTAGCACATGTGAGGCCCTGGGTTCGATCCTCAGCACCACATAAAAATAAATAAATAAAATAAAGGTATTTTTTTTAATCAGACTTGGTCAATACACATCATCAACAGCAACAGATCTTTAGAGACACCGACTGTGTAGAGACTCATCAGTTTTGCTCATGCTCACAGCAAGTAAGTGACATGTAGCTGCTGTAGTCCTTTATTTTACTTGTCTACAGGCCTTGGAAAAAACAGTTGAGATCTCCAGGTTACATTGCAAGTAAGAGGATGTGCTTTCATTCTATCCCTAAAAGAAATGAGCACACAATGGAATCATTCCAACTACTTATGCCCTTGACTGTTCAATAAGCAGGTAAAGTAGAGCAGTAGTTTTATAATATAGTTGAACTTCAAAACCTAAGAGTTTTGTGAAAGTACTAACTCCTAGGTCCCAATTCAAACTTGTTGAATCATAATATCTGGAGGTGGAACCCAGGAAAAGTTTAACAAGGATACACCACCAAGTATAAAAACCACTAGACAAAAACAATGATTCCCAAAAATTTGGATTTCCAAGACTAGTAACATTTCTCCCAAAATTTTGGAGACCCAACATGATGATGCCAAGCTTTTAATGTTGTCATGTATCATTACTATCATGTAATTAATAAAATGATATTTTAACACCAAAATATAGAAAATGTACAAAGAACATAATCTTTTATAGAGGAAAGTCACTTTGTTTGTGGGAGTGGATACTTGGGAATGAAACCAGGGGTACTCTACCACTGAGCTACATCTCCAGTCCTTTTTATTGAGTCAGGGTCTCACTAAGTTGCCAAAACTGGACACGAATTTGCCATCCTCCTGCCTCAGCCTCCTGAATTACTGGGACTACAGGTGTGCACTGCCATACCCAGCTAGGAAAGTCTTTCTCAAATCAGTTGTCAATAATTTTTCTCATGTGTCAGCAGACTGGTGAAAATATCACAGACTGTCATGGGTATGCTGACTAGTTCTTGGGAGTTCCTGGACTGGATGAAAGACCTTTCTGTCCCTGAAGTTCTCTATTTTAGCCCAAATGCACTCCCTTGCTTTGGGCTTTTCCTATTCTTCAATATATTTTTTTGTCTTGAATGGAACTCAACAGGTCATGACATCATCTCCCTGCTCTGTTTCTAAATCATCTGAATAAATACTTGAGAATGGGTGAAATATTTTTAAATGGTTTTTAATTGTAGATGAACACAATACCTTTATTTTATTTATTTTTATGTGGTGCTGAGAATTGAACCCAGTGCCTCACAAGTGCTGGGCAAGCACTCTGCCCCTGAGCTGCACCCCCAGCCCCTTGAGAATGGGTGAAATGTTGGCATCATTCTCAAGAAGGTAAGTACATAATCTTTCCCTCCTTTGCTCACTTTTCTTTATTCCTTTTTATGAGGGTAACTTAAGAGTTCTGATGACACAGCATCACCTTGGATTCAAGAGCCAAATGGGATTGATTGTGAAAAGGAGCCAGGATGCTCCTGTAGTAACAAAAAAGATCCAAGCAGAAAAGACTTTGGTTTTATTGTTCATAATCAGGAAGAGTACTTATGGGAACCCACATTACTGGGAAATGAATTTGAATGTTGACACCTTCTGATGGCCAAAGTGGAAACATGAAAGGGAAAAGATATTGGACATAGCCTGATTTCAGCTTGAGCCAGAAGGCTATTCATAATAATAGGTGCATTAAAAACGAATCAATTGGCCATATGCATGGAGCCTGCTTCCTGAATGCCAAGGAAGCAGTCTGCTCAATAGTTAGTCTATTATTAGAGCAGCCATAGAGGGGAAAAGATGACAGAAGCAGCAGGAGGATTGTGGAAAAGAAAGAGATAGGAAATAATTAACTCTCTGAGAGCTAGCATAGAACAGCAAAGCATGAAGTAAGAGAAAGGGTGACATGGATTGGTCTTGATAATATTCAAGGGAGAAATGGAATGGGTTTTAAGCCTTTTATTAATTCATTTTTTCCATTCATTCAAGAGATTTGCCTGCTACATGATTTATATCGTACTAGACCCTGGTTAAAAGTTTCCCATCCTGAAAAGTGGAACCTCTGTAAGGGCTGGAAAGGAGGTATCCAGGATGCGTGGTTACAAAAGCAGTAAAAGGATGGGCCTTGCCTTTGTTATATGTTTAGCCCCTCTAGTACACAGGGTCAGCATTATTTGTTTTTATATCCTTAGCATTTGACACAATGCCTTACTCAAAGAAGGTGTTCAATAAATAGATAAATAAATTTAGCTACTTGATGTAAAAAGCCTCAGCTTCTTCACCCATAAATAACAGGGATGAGACCATTTCTCAGGATTATTATGAGGACTGGAAATAAAGTATGGAAAGCACTTAGTATAGCATCTGGCCTGAAAGGCACTCAATGTTAGCTTGTAGTTGGTGCTCAAAAATGTTAGTACCAAGGTGACTTGAAGAGTGCTTACATTGGAATAAGAAAAAAACAGCCCCATATGGTTTTTGGCATTGACTCAATTCCAAAATATAGAATATAGAGTGTCAGAGCTGGAAGAGTCTTTCCATAAAGTACAATCTCCTCATTTACAAATGAGAAAACTGAAACCTAAACAGGCAAAAAGACTTACTTAGGTTAACTTCTAAATTATCCCAGCTGTTCCTTCTAATTACCTCTAATCATAATGGAAGGGGTGATATGATATGATCTACATACATATGGGGTAGGGACGTCATTTTACAAATGAGAAAATTAAATGATATGCCCAAGGGCCTATGATTCCCTATGATTCACACTATGGCAATCTGGCTCCAGAGTCTGTGATTTTTTACTCTACAATTCTCTATCAGAATTCATGAGATTATAGTAAAATTTCCCATTTAACATGTCTCCTCACTATCTTCCTGCTCCTTGGGAGTAGGAACAGTTTCTGACCTCTACTGTGGATAGATATTCATTCCCTTAACAAAGATTTATTAGCAACTATTACATAATCAGGACTTGCTAGTCCCAAACAGCAGATAAATCTTTGAAACCAGATAATATGGCTCTGTGGTACTATTGGTGTGTTCATTTCCTTTTGTTATCTCCTACCCTTTACTACTGTCTTATGGAATGTTGCAGTCTAGTCTCATCTATTCTACAAGTCATAAGGTTCTGTGCCTATGCTGGAATCAGGCTGTTCAAGGAGAATACCTGGTGAGAAACTTTGTGGGGCAAGTGAACTGCCAAAGACTTGAGATATGAGGGTTCCTTACCACCTGGAAAGGTTTCTTTCAGTAAAGGTGCTGGGGGTATTTCATTTGATACTTCTTAATTTTATTTTGATTCACTCATTTTAGGAAGTGATCTGGCCATACAATACCTCTTGTCCTGTCCCCACTACTCCTCCCATTTGGCTCTTTGAGAATTTACAGTCTAGGAGCTGGGGATGTAGCTGAATGATAGAGCACTTGCCTAGCATGCATGAGACCCTGGGTTCAAGTCTAGATAAAAAGATCAGTCATATATATTCAGAAAGATAATTCCCCCTTAGCACCAGGTCAGTGGTAGAGACACTAACTATGGAAGAGGCCATAAGAGGGCAAGGTTAGGGAGATCTGGAAGTAGGACCAAGTGAGATTCAGGGTAGCAGAAGGAAGGCTGGGAGTGGACTTTGTGTGACTGCATTCTCAAATATTGCCTGGTTCACCTTTTGGAGCATCACTTCTCAGATTCCAAAATAGCTAAAGACTGGAGGGCCTTAGGAACCTGAAGGCCCTAGTACAGGAAGTTTCTAGAAAGCAAAAGAGAGAAGGATGAACAGTGGTGAGCCTTTGAGCCAGAATCAGGTATCAGGAGCTGAGTTAGAAGAAAGTGACTGACTAATAAGTATTCTCTAGCCCATGGGCCAAGTTTCAAATCTAACTTGCTGACCCTGCAAATGAAGAAAGCTAGTTAAAGGGCAGGGGAAAATCATTCAAATGTAGCAGGGGCAAGGGTGCAAGGGGCAGGGGCAAGGGAATTAGGTGGAGGGGAAGGACAAAGAGGAGGCAGTTTATTTTTCTCCTTCAGTACATATTTACAGAGTTCCCTCTGTGCTTGATTGTACCCAGTTTTCCCAGGGCTTCTTTTTTGATGGAGGAGGGGACAAAGGGAGAGGAATGTATTTTATTGAAACTTTCTGAGACCTGCAGATGTTAATCCATTTGCTCAAGATCATACTGTGAATGGGACCAGAAGCTAAGCCTCACTTAGCTCCTACCCATAGACATTCCTCCATACAACACCACCTCCTATTAAGTCATTGGATGATTTAAGAATCTGAGATGAGGGCTGGGGCTGTAGCTCAGTGGCAGAGAGCTTGCCTAGCATGCATGAGGCACTGGATTTGATCCTCAGCACCACATAAAAATAAACAAATAAAATAAAGGCATTCTGTCCATCTACAACTACAAAAGTATTTTAAAAAAAAAAAGGAATCTGAGACAATTCCTCATTGCCTAAAGGGTGAAATCCAAACGTCTGAATGTGTCTGTCACCTTGGACCTCTCATTATCTGAGCCTTGTTAAACTCTCGATTGTTTCCTGGACCACTTCCCACAAGAGTTAAACCTAAGCCTCACAGAGCTCTCTCCCTGATGTCACTTCCCCAAATGCCTTTGTTTCCTTTTCCTCAATTTCTTGCCTTTACAACAAATTCAAATAATTTTACAGTGAATGCTCATACACCCACCACTGAATTCTATCATTAACATTTTCCTATACTTGCTTTATCACATATCTGTCCATTTATCCAGCTCTCTCTGTTGATCTATCAGCAATCTTAATTTTTATACATTGCAAAATAAATTGAACATATCAACACATACCCCTCTTCCAATACTTCAGCATCAACCAGTATTGTGGTTTGGATCTTAAATGTCCTCCAATAATAGCTCATGTGTTGAAGGCCTGGTCCCCAGCTGATGGTGCTATTGAGAGGTGGTGGTACTCTAGGAAGTGGGGCCTGGTTGAAGAAAGTAAGTCATTGGGGGTGTATCTTGAAGGGTATATCTTGTCCTGGCCCCTCTTTTTCTCTCTTCCCACCCTCCTATATTCCCTCTCCCTCTCTTTCCCTCCTTCTTTCCCTTCTTCCCTCTCCTTCCTGGCCACCACCATGAATTGAGCGGCTTTGCTCCACCACAGACTCCCTGCCATGATATTCTGCCTCCCCACGGGCCCCAGATCAATGGAGCCAAGTGATCATGGACTGAAACTATGAGTCAAAGTAAATCTTTCTTCCTTTAAGTTGATTCTCTCAGGTATTTTGTCAATAATGGAAAGCTAACAGAGTTCGATTTTGAAGTTTTTTTTTTCTTTTGTTGTAATATATATGATGACATACAAAAAAAATTTAAGGAAACATTTGCTGAGTTTTGACACATGTGACCCAAATCCCTATCAAGATATAAACTATTACCACCATTCCCAGAAACCTTCATGCCCCCTCCTCAGTCAAATTCATTCCTACCTCATCCTCCTGTGAGAACCACCTGGATCATTTGTGTCTATTCTAGAGAAGCTTTGTATACATTGAAACAGTATGTAGCCTTTTGAGTCTGGCATCTTTCACAGCATGATGTTTTTGAGGTTCATTCATGTTATGCTAAGTACAGTGCCATTGTATTTATCTATTTATCTATTTACCAGTTAATGGATATTTGGGTTGTTTCTAGTTTAGGCCTGAATACAGCTGCTAAGAACATTTACATGCAAGTCTTTTTATGGGCATGTTTTCATTTGTTTGAGTAAATAACTAAAACTGGAACTATCAGGTAATAGGATAACATATGTGTTTCACTATATAAGAAACTGCCCAAACTGTTTTGTTATGGTTTGGATATAAGGCATCCTCCTAAAAGCCCTGTGTTAATGCAGGGATAGTCAGAGGTAAAATGATTATATTATGAGAGTTGTAACACAATCAGCCCATCCTAATTCTTCTTTTTTTTTTTTTTGGTGCCAGGGATTGAACACAGGGGCACTTAACCTGAGCCACATCCCCAGCCCTTTTTGTATTTTATTTAGAGGCAGGGTCTCACTGAGTTGCTTAGGGCCTCGCTAAGTTGCTGAGGCTGGCTTTCACCATCCCCCTGTCTCTGTACATATTTACAGAGTTCCCTCTGTGCTTGATTGTACCCAGTTTTCCCAGGGCTTCTTTTTGATGGAGGAGGGGACAAAGGGAGAGGAATGTATTTTGTTGAAACTTTCTGAGACCTAGAGATGTTAATCCATTTGCTCAAGATCATACTGTGAACGGGACCAGAAGCCTCATCTGTTAGTTCCTACCCATAGACATTCCTCCATACAACACCACCTCCTATTAAGTCATTGGATGATTTAAGAATCTGAGATGCTCCTGAACTGCTGGGATTACAGGCGTGCGCCACTAATAGACAAAATGGGTGGTAACTACAGGCAGGTGGGGCATGGTTAAAGGAGGTAGGTGTGCCCTTCAGAATTATATCTGATCCCCCTGGCTTCTCCTTTGCTTTCTCTGCTTTCTGATCGCTATGAGCAAAGCAGCTTTCCCCAGCATTGCCCTTCTGTCATGATGCTCCACCTTATCTTGGACCCAGGTCAACCATGAACTAACCCTCTGAAACCATCAGCTCAAAACTTTTCCTTCTCTAAGTTGTTCTTGTCTGGTATTTTGGTCACAATGACAGAATGTGGACTAATACATTTCCAAAGAAATCACTCCATTTTACACTCCCACCAGCAATATATAGGAGTTCCGATTATTCTACATCCGCACCAATGGTTGGTATTTTCATTTTTTAAAAACTACGTACATATAGACTTTTGTTATTTTCAGTGGATGTGTAGTGATTTCAAATTAGTTTCCTGATGACTAATTATGTTGAGTAGTTTTTCATGTCCTTATTGGCCATTCATGCATCTTTTGTGAAGCATCTGTTCAAATATTTTGTGTATTTTTAAATTAGGTTATTTCTTATTATTGAGTAGTGCATATCCTGGATACCAATCCTTTGTTAGATATATATTATTCAAAAATGTTCTCCCAGTCTGTGGTTTGCCTGTTGATTTTCTTTTTAAATTTGGGGGGAAAGATTTCAATATTAAACTACATGATAAAAAGTGATGTAGACACACAGCTACTTGAGTAAGATTATATGGGTGGTTGACAATATATACAAACCTCAGATATTTAAGTATCTGAGAAAAAAACTTATCTAGACTATGTAAAGAAACCTCAAATTCAATAGTAATTTTCCTGATAATGTCTTTTGATGAGAAGCCATTTTAAATTTTGATAAAGTCTAATTAGTCTTTTTTCTCTGATTTGGGTATTGTGCTCTGTGTCCTATTTTAGAAATCTTTGCTTATTCCCAAGTCACATTTTCCTGTTTTTCTCTAAAAGCTTTATGATCTCAGATTTTATGCTTGGGTTTATGATCCATTTCAAATTAATTTTTGTGTACAGTGCAAAGTAAGAATTGAGGTTCATTTTTTATATGGATATCCAATTCTTGTATTATTTGTTGACAAACTTCATTAGGTTGCTTTGGTTTCTTACCTTTTATTGTTAGCCTTTTTATTTAGAAAAGTAGATATATAGGCTCAATTTTCATGTATAGAACATTCCCATTTAATCAGCCCCCAAATCCTAGCAAATGTATCAAGAAAACAAATATTACCAGCATCCCAGAAGCCCCCTTCATGCTTTCTTATAGTTACAACCTCTCCTTCCACTGCAGCAATAACCACCATCTTGATGGGTGATAGCATAGTTTAGTTTTGCCAGTTTTTGTACTGTATATAAATGGAATCATAGATTGTATATACTTTTGTGTCTGGGTTCTTTCTCTCAATATTGTATTTATGAGAGTCATCCATGTTGTGTATAGCAATAATTCATACATTCTTCATTGCTGCATATTATTTTATTGAATGAATACACAAAGATGAGCATTTGGATTGTTTCCAGCATTTGACTATGTCTTTTTTGGTTTTTGCACATAGGTATGCATTTCTATTGGATGTATACCTAGGAGTAGAAAAAAATAGATCACAAGGCATACATATCTTTGCATTTTAGTAGATGCTGCCAAAAACTTTCTAAGGTGATTATTACAATATGCATTCTCACTAGTAGTTGCTTCACAGCCTTGATAACATTTGGTATTGTCTTTTTAATTTGATCTACTCTGGGACAAATGACATTGTGGTTTTAATTTCATCTCCCCTCTTAAAGGATAGAATACATTTTCATATGTTTATCAAACATTTAGTTATACTTATGCAATTGTCATCTTTTTTATTTATGACCATTCTGGTAGGCGATTCACTTCCCTTTCTACTTCCTAAAAATCTATTGTACCTTCAAGGTTCAACTCAAATGTCACCTCATTAGTGAAGTTTTCTCCATATCCTAGGCCATATAATTTTTTTCCTCAGAACTCTGATATTCAATTATATTTCACTTACTGGGCATCTACTTTTACTTATTGTTGGATTAGAATATTTATTAGAGCAACTCCAGGTTTCTATCATGGGGCCTATCTATTTATTTATTTATCTTGGAGCTCTTTAAGGAAACTCTACCTTATTTATTCTGTACACTTTTCTTCACTATCCCCATGCATACACAGTGACAAGCACATAGTAGGCACTCAATAAGCATTTGTTGAATGAAATGTCTGTTGTTTAATACCTGCCATATATTATTTTGGATCTGCACAGGGCCTTCACAAATGACTGATATTGCCTAATTAATACTAAAGATTTGAGGCAGGAAGGATTAAATCGAGTCACTAAAGGCCCTTCCATAACCTTAAGGCTCAGAACTGGACCTGTTCTTAGGTCTCTGCCATGCTCCTAGCATGTCAGCTCCATGGAGGCAGGGATTTTGACCCCCAGTATCTAGAAGAGTGCCTAACACATAGCAGATGTTTAACAATTGCTTGTCAAGTCCTCATCCTCTATCTCATCCTTCCACAGTGTTTAAAATGCTATATTAGTGTGACTCATTTTTTTAAGTGATGTCTTTTCAGAATGCCAGTCCCCATGGGCTAGGGATGTAATTCAATGGTGGCACACTTGCTTAACATGCAGAGGCCCTGAGTTCAATCTCCAGCTCTGGGGAAAAAAAGGAATACCAGTCCCCAAAGATGATTAACTCACTCAACCTTTCACATGTGTATTGTGATTGGCTCTTCATAAAACAACTTCATATCCAGTATCTCTTTTGATCTACAGAGCAATTTCCAGGACAGGATAGGGATTATCATGCCCAATTTTTGCAGAGGGGCAACTGAGACTCCGAGAGGTGAAGTTATTTAGTTCCAAGTTATTCAGCTATTAAGTAGAAAGGACAGTCTTGAACCCAGGTTTTCTTCTCTCCATCCAGAACTTTTTCCACCACAAATGAATGCAATGAATTGGTGAAGACAGATGTACTTAAGGATCCTGGGGATGAGGATGGAGTGAGAAGGAACAAGGGAAAAAAATAAAAACAGGAAGAAGGATTGCTGAAGGTAGAGGTGAGGGTAGATAGTTGAAGATAGTTCCAGTGTTGTGGCTGGTTGGCCTCTTGTCCTGATCATTGCTTCAGGAGTCCCAGTTTTGTCAGAGTTGGGGTGAAGGTCAAGCCTGACACCTAGACCATAAAGTTCCCTCAAGGTGAGCATTTCCTTGGCTTGGAGAGATCCAATCCAAGGAGCACTTTGGAAAGAAACAATATTTTAGACCCTCTTCCTATTAGATTTTAGTTTTAGAAGTTTGTGAATTTTTGTTTGTTTGTTTATTTGGTGGGTGGGTAGGGGCAGGAATGATGATAAAAATAGCCCTCGGGGCCCTGCCAGCAACAAGTAACCAGCAAAAAAATGCCTATGTCCAGATTTCTGGGGAAACACCATGTGTGTAAAGGCAGTAGGAGTGGGTCTCCAGTTTCTCATCCAACTAGGGAAGGCCAATTAGAGTTACCAGAATCTAGATGGCACTTAGCAGTTAAAGGACCCATTTCCAACACTTCCTTTTTGAAGTGTCTCAAGAACAAGTCTGAGCAGAAAGGAGATTAAGAGGGTCTGCAGGGGCTGGGATTGTGGCTCAGCAGTAGAGCCCTCGTCTAGCATGTGTGAGGCCCTGGGTTTGATCCTCAGCACCACATAAAAATAAATAAACAAAATATAAGTATTGTGTCCAACTATTTCTAAAAAACAAATATTAAAAAAGAGGGTCTACAGTCCAAGCTCACTACTGATAGGATTGAGTACCCCCTGATCACATTCAATTTGTCCATTTCCCTTTGGACTAAGGATTCTTTGCTTACATATGAAATGAAGAATCAGGGGGAAAGGAAGAGGCTTAAGTGACAATTGTCAGTGATTTAAAAAAAAAAAAAAAAGCAAATGACCACATGGCTATGGCCTCTGGCTGACAGTGCATTGCCAACCTCAGACTCTGAAGGGTATTTAATATCTATTAGTGTCCATGGTTGGGAGAAAACAACATTGAGCCTTTGGAGTAGGGCTGCCAAATCTGTGTAGGGAAGGACTTGTGCCCACCCTCATCCCCCTCCACACCTCTAACAAACCTTCCTCTGTTCTCTCAAATCACTCTAATCAGCTGTTTACTGACTTGTTTCCCCTACTAGATTGTGAACTCCTTTCTTTGTCCCCAGACACGTGATAGGTACTTTATAAGTTCATGTTGAGTGTATGAGCAAATGAGGCCAGGCTTGGAAAGATGGGGCCTCACAAGTGCTTTGGCTCAAGGAGATGGAAAATTGTTCCACTTCATCTGCCCTAGCCCTCCTAAACTAAAGCTTCTGTACCAGTCCCAGTTCAGTAAGCAAATAGTTTCCCCCCCACCCCCACCTTCTTTAATCCCTTCCTATAGGAAAGTCTGGGTGATAGAGGGACTTCCTAATGCTCTTGGATTCTGCCACAGTGGAAGGAACAAACAACTGGGAGTCAGTTGACTTAGATTAGGTCCCAGCCATTCATCATCACTTCACTGAGTAACCTTGGATGAGTCCCTTATTCTTTATGGGTCTCTCTATGTCTTCACCTATCACTAGGATGAATTAGGATGAGTACTTTCCCAACTGTGTTCTTTGGTACCATAGATCATCAGCTCTCAATGTGTAATTGAGAATGACAAGGACATGAGAAATTTTAGGTATTACGAGAAACAAATTTTAAATTCCAATAGCTGGGGCTGGGGCTGTAGCTCAGTGGTTGAGCGCTTGCCTTGCATGTGTGAGGCACTGGGGTCGATCCTCAGCATCATATAAATAAATAAATAAATAAATAAATAAATAAATATATTGTATCCAATATCTTTATTGGATACAACTAAAAAAATATTTTTAAAGAACTGAGAATTGAATCCAATAGCTGCAGATATATTTTAGTATGAATTAGAAAAAAATATGTCTAGGATATTACACCTGTAATGTTACTAAGGATAAGGCTGAATTTTTTAAAGTGAATCAATTTAAAGGCATGTACTAAATAAATATTAGCACACTGGCTGGTAAATATGGTGAAAATCATATGGGATCTCTGAGTAGAACTGAAGGTTGTACAGCACTGTCTTCAAATTCTGAAAATCCCTTCAAGGCAGGATTAGCTCAGGGTTTTCCACTGCCACCACCAACTGTACCACTTAACCAAGAGTTGCACTTTTAATTTGAAGAAAAAACTCTATGGCTTAAATATCCTCCAAAACAACAACAGGGAGGAAAAAAGCCTGGCCCAGGTAATCCCCAAGGCCTCATAGTGCTGACATTCGGAGACTCTATATCATAACAGCAGATCTTGGGTGTTCTCCTGGCGTGACAAGTAACTTGATGACTTTGTCTAAGTCAGGTGATTTGAAAAGCTGCCTACTTTTCTGCAGTCGCCTTAGGCTCCAGGCAAAGTTATAAGGAGAAATTAGGAAGCTGCCATTCAAAATTTGTTTTAGGGATGTGGGTGGGAAGAATAGTCTCCAGAGTCCAGCTGCCACCTGGTGGCCATAAATATCAATGGGAATGGATAGTGTTCCTTTTGGCCTAGGTTGGCATCCATTCTGAGCAACTAGTTCCAGAGCATGGTGTTTCTCAACAATCCTCAGAGAATGTGGATTGGGTTGGGGAAGTGGATAACCCAAAGAACCCTTTATAGCTCTGGCTTTTACACCATACCTTTTTCAGCCTAAGAGCAGGATAATAGAAAAAAGGCTCAATAAATCCTAGGCCTAACCCAAAATTCAGACCCGTTTGCTTAACTCCCAAGTCCTCTCAAGAAGGGACTATCGGTGGTCCCTCAGGTTTGTCTTTATCCTGATTTGTATTCTCAGAAGCAGCTTTCCAGTGAACCACTTGCTACTTTAGCAGCACTGAGGGAGTCTGGGAAAGGTTTTACACTCCCTTCTATAACTTTCTATCAGTGCTCACATGTCCATGATATTTACAGTTGGTGTTTTATCAAATTTATGTAACATGCCTTGCAAACAGGTTGAAAAAGTGTTCCCTATTCCCTTCTTCAAGTCAGTCCCTTCTGCCACCTTTAAAAACTGCCTGTTTGGAAATTGTAGAACCATTTCAGCCTTCAGGCTGCGTATAGCATTTGTAACTGTTTGTTTTGGCCAGGATAGTGTTTTAAAACTTAGGGTACATTAGTCACTGAAAATAATGAAGCAGGTCCACATTCCTCCAGAAAAGAAACTAATGAACTAGAAAAAAATGTCAGAATCAGCTTTTGAAGAAATTTGTGATCTAGTCATAAACTTATAACAACCAGGACTTGTGAAGAAAGAAAATGTTGTTTTATGGTTAAGAGTGCTCTGGTGTTTTAAATCCCCTGCTTACCATACCCCATGCACCAGATTAGCAGTGGCTGTGAGAAGAGAATCTGGTAAAATTGTTAGTGTGAGAAGAAGCAAACCTTATTCTTAAAGAACTTTGATGTGGGCTTCAAACTGCAGGGAGGCTCCCTCAAGAAATGGCACAAAGGTTTTCCTTTGCTTTGCCTAACTCAGAGTGTTCACAGGGCTCAAGCGGCTATCAGTAAGGCTATTGCTGAAGGCACTTAAAAATAAAGTATCATGGGTTGTGGCTCAGTGGCAGAGCACTTTCTTAGCTTATGTGAGGCCCTGGGTTCCACTCTCAGCACCCACATATAAATAAATAAAATAAAGTTCTATTGACAACTAAAAAAATTTTTTTAATTGAAAAAAAATAGTAAAGGTATCAGCTGCAGTAGCCTGGGGTGAGAGACAACACTTGAGACAAGCAATAGACATACCTAGAAGTCTGGATAAAAGAGGATGAAACAGGAGATATGTGTGGAAAGAATATTTTAAAACTCCTATGTATACCATGGGATCAATAAAATCATATGCATTCCCATGAAAGAACATCTTCTTGAAAAGGGCTGAGAAGATCCTAAGCTTTCACCTCTAGCAGGCCTTCAGGTTTCATATATGTTGGCAGTGAAAGCAGAGTCAGTGTTCTCAACAACCTGCCCCACAGAGCCCATATACAAGGGTATTTTTTTTTCTATTTTCTTTCTTCTTTCTTGCTTCTCCTCCTCCTCTTGTTCCTCCTCTTCCTCATCCTTCTTCTTCATCATCTTCTTTATCTCCTCCTTTGTCTCTTTCTTCTTCCTTTTCATTTCTTGGCTCCAGGCATTTAAGGAAACTCCACCAAAATACCAACTGAACATTAAGCACATATAACATGGACTTCTGTCAAATACACACAACAATGAATAGAGACTTCAAAAAAGTTGTTTAGAAAAAGTCACTAAGCAAAGAAATAGCAAAAATCCACAATAAGCAACAGAAACAAGCCTTGGAGAGGTAGGAGAATCTGATTCCCAGAGTTGCTACATTATAACATTCAAAATGTCCAGTTTTTATCGACACACTATAGTAATACATAAGAGCTGGATTTATTATGCCATATCTGTACCTACACATGTAATTTTATCAATTTCATTCCCCCTTATCTTCCCTTTCCATCTTTTCCCTCATCCTGCTCTGCTAAAATGTCCAGTTTTCAATAAAAAAATTATGAGGCATGCAAGGAAATAAAAAGTATGGTCCGGTCTCAGTTAAAAAACAAATTTAAGAGAAATGTTCATAAAAAAGACTAGACATTGAACTTAAGAGATGAAGAATATCTATAGTTGTGATATGCTCAAAGAGACCGAGGAAGAATTGAAGGAAATCAGCAGAATGATTTCTCAAAAAATACAGACTATAAATAAAGAGAGAGAAAAATATTGGTTCCTAAAGAAACCAAATAGAAATTCTGAATCTGAAAGATATAATCATTGACATGAAAAATTCACTACAGGAGTTCAACTGCAGATTTAAACAGGCAGAATAATCAGTAAACTTGATAAGTCAATAGTCTGGAAAGTAGAAAAAGAAAAGAATGAAGAAATGTCAAACCTGATGAACCTGTGGGACATAATCTAAGGTACTATTTGTACATATAATGGAATTCCATACAGAGAGAGAATGAGAAAGGTGCAGAGGGAATATCTGAAGAAATTATGACCGTAAACTTCCCAAAGTTGAGGAAAGATATAAAACTACATATCCAAGAAGCTTGACCAAGTCCTAGGATAAACTAAAAAAGATCCACACTGAGACATTACAATCAAATTGTCAAAAGACAAGGAGAATTTTGAAAACCAGAGGGAAGTGACTCAATACATAAAAGTGATTCCATAAGATTAACAGTAAATTATCTCATCAAATCATAGAGGCCACCCTCTCCTTCCCCTTTCCCCTCCTTGTTTTGCTCTAGCTTCTGCATATGAAAGAAAACATTTGACCCTTGACTTTCTGAATCTGACTTATTTCATCCATTTACCAGCAAATGCCACAATTTCATCTTCTTTATGGCTGAGTAAGACTACATTGTTGGGGCTGGGGATGTGGCTCAAGCGGTAGCGCGCTCGCCTGGCATGCGTGCGATCCGGGTTTGATCCTCAGCACCACATACAAACAAAGATGTTGTATCCACCGAAAACTAAAAAAAAAAAAAATGACTACATTGTTCATGAAAATAGAGTGAAGATCATGGGGTAGAAGAAGGATATTGACGGGGAGGGGGGAGGGATGGGGAAAAGAAGGAAATGTGGAATGAAATTGATAAAATTATACTATGTACATACATGAATATATCACAGTGAATTCTACCTTTAGGTATATCTACAATGTACCAATTGAAAACAATAAATAAATAGAATATCAGTAGAGAAGATGAAGGGAAATAGGGAGAGGGAGGAAGAAAGGGAAAAAAGAAGCACTGGGGATACAAATGGAGCAAATTACATGCATGTCAAAATGAACCCCACTATTATGTATAACTATAATGTACTAATAAAAAAACATTTTAAAGAGGGAGAAGGAAGATAGATTCTAAAATTTTTAAAAAGAAATCATGTAAAGAAACTGGTATATACTGGAATATACTGGTATATACTGGAATATTGAAGCCAGATTTAAAGTTAGGTAGTCAGTGTAGTTAGATAAATCGGGTCTAATGCCGAGTGAAATCTAAAATGGAGGCCATGCTGGCAATGATTCCGGGAAACGCAGGACAACTCATGGAATGTTAATGAAGTCCCGAAAAGGCCCTAGGCCAAAGTCCACCTCAAAGAAATGTTAATGAACAGCCCCCAGCAAAAAGGTGCTGACTCAGAAGTCCTTCCTGACCAGATTACTTCTTTGGCCCACCTGTGTCCCACCCCTCGGGCCTTCCCACCTACATTCCATCACTGAAAGAACTATAAAAAGGGGAGACTACATCCCTTCCACGGATTCCACCTCTTGGGTCCCCTTCTTCCTCCGGGAGAAGTCTTTTCTGCTGTCCTTTAATAAACTTCTAATTTCTACTCTGACCTTGCCTCGGCGTGCTTCTTTGGTGTTATTCTTCAACATTGGGGAAGCAAGGACTTGTCACCGGTCAACAGCGGTAACAATATTACTCAGCATTAAAAGAGAATAAAATTATGGTACTTACAAGTAAATGGATGGAATTGGAGAATATCATGCTAAGCAAAGTAAGCCAATCCTAAAAAACCAAAGGCCAAATGTGTTTTCTGATAAGTGGATGCTGATCCATATGGGGGGAGGGGTATGAGATGAGTGGAGGGATTTTGGATTGGGCAAAGGGGAGGGAGAGAAAGAGAGAGAGCATGGGGGTAGAATTTGGTGAAATGAGGGGTAGATGGTGGAATGAGGCGGACATCATTACCCTAGGTGCATGTATGATTGTACAAATGGTGTGACTCCGTGTACAACCAGAGAAGTGAAAAATTGTTCTCCATTTGTGTACAGGAAATCGAAGAGCATTCTGCTGTCATTAGAACAAATAAAAATAGATATTAAAAAAATAATTCCAGAAGGAAAATATATTTAATAACCACACAATTTAGGAAATACCAACTGTAAGGAAAATACCTCAAAGCACTTTTAAGGATTTTTTATTTTACATTTTTGAAAGGTATTATAATAGTGAGTTCTGTAAAGTAAGAATGAGGAGAGAGGCAAAAGAACATCTGCTTTGGAATTTTCTGAATTACCTAATCCACAATCCTGGTAAAAACCTCAACATCTGATGGATGCAACTATAGGTATCACTGCAAACTGTGTGGTAACTTATATACTTTTTCTTTTTATTTAAGAGAAACTGTTTACCAGTCTAAACTAATGGGGTTTTCTTTTCTTTTTCTTTTTTTTTTTTTTTGAGGGGGGGAACCATGGATTGAACTCAGGGGTACTTGATCACTGAGCCACATCTCCAACATTTTTTTTTATTTTATTTAGAAACAGGGTCTCACTGAGTTGCTTAGCACCTTGCTTTTGCAGAGGCTGGCTTTGAACTCACGATCCTCCTGCCTTAGCCTCCTGAGCTGCTGGGATTACAGGCATGTGCCATCATGCCCAGCCCAACTGAAGTTTTCTGAGAGCCTAACTAACCTGAGGAAGGGAAATACCCAACACATGGCCTTTCTGACCCATGTAAGAGAAAACCTGAGAAGCACTTGGAAAGGTCATAGCCCAGGTGCACAGGTTGAAAAATTTTTTTCTTCTCCTTCTGGTGTTCCCATTATATTACACACACACACCATTTTATATATATATACTATATATACTGTCT
>NW_026000338.1:2547446-2552438 GCF_001458135.2 Marmota marmota marmota
CTTCAGGGGCTGGAGTTGTGGCTCAGCAGTGGAGCGCTGAGCCCTAGCCTAGAATGTGCAAGGTACTGGGTTCAATCCTCAGCACCACATAAAGATAAATAAATAAAATAAAAGTATTGTGTCCAACTACAACTAAAAAAATTTTTTTTAAAAAAACATACTTTAACAAAAAGACTAGTGTTCCTTTAAGAAATGGAAATTAGAGCCAAGCATGGAGGGGCGCCTATAATCCCAGTAGCTTTGGAGGCTGAAGCAGGAGGATCACGAGTTCAAAGCCAGCCTCAGCAACTTAGAGGTACCCTAAGCAACTGAGTGAGACCCCATTTCTAAATAAAAATGTAAAAAAGGTCTGGGGATGTGGCTCAGTGGTTAAGCACCTCTGGGTTCAATTCCGGCTATCCCCCCTCAAAAAAAAAAAAAAAAAAGAAAAAGAAACGGAGATTAGAACACAGACACACAGACCATAAAAAGAAGTTTCTGCTGTTTAAGTCATCCAGTCTGTGGTACTTTTTTCTGTTAGCACACTAACTAATATAATAGGTAAACATAAAAGCCATTAATATTCCACATTGGCTTTGTAGCCTTTTTTATCCTATATAATTTAAGGGATAGATGAATAAAATAAGAATTATAAAGCTATGTTAATGAGTATATAATGTATAAAGATGTAATTTGTGATAATACCAACTATAAAGGAGAGACAGAGCTATAAGGGACCAGAGTTATTTTTAATAACATTAAAACTAAGTTGGTATCATTCAGAGTTGAATCTTATAAAGTTAAGAAGTTCATTATAATCCCCAATGTTGCCACTGAGAAAAAAACTGAAAAAATGAGCAGATAAAGAAAAATTAGGGTATGCTAGCAAAGATAAAATCAATCACAAAAGAAAGCATTAACAGAATAAGGGGGAAAGTTACAAAATATGTGTTAGTTCGCTAGGGCTGCCATAACAGAGTATTACATACTGGATGGCTTAACAACTGAATTTTTTTTTAATTTCCTTACATTTCTGGAGGCTAGAAGTCTAAGATCAAAGTGTTAGCAGGTTTGGTTTCTCTTAAGGGCTATCTTCTTGGCTTTCAGATGGCCCCTTTCTCACAGTGTCTTACATGATTTTTTTTTCTTCTGTGCATGCACATCCCTGGTGTCTTTAATGTGTATCCTAGTATCCTTATAAGAACAATTTCATTAATTTAATTACCTCCTGAAAGGTCATGGTGATATTCTGTGAAAACAGATGGTAGAGCTTCAGCATAGAATTTTAAGGGATCACAATTCAGCCCATATGGAGACATACAGAAAACAATAGCAAACTGGCAAAAGAAAGTTATTTCTTGTCAATAATTATTTTAAATATAAATGGGTCAAACTCTTCAATAAAAAGGCAAAGTTAGAAGACTGGGCTAAAACATGAACAAAATGTATACTGTCTACAAGGAAATCATTCTATATTCAAAGACACAATGAGAATGAAAGTGATAGGATAGCAGTAGCACTTACCTGTAGTTCAAGCTACTCAGGTGGGAAAATCACCTGAGCCCAGGAGTTCAAGACCAGTTCAAGACCAGAAATATAACAAAACCCATTGCAAAAAAAAAATGAAAGGATAGAAAAAGATGTTTCATGCAAAGAGTAACCAAAAGAGAGCTGAGATGCATAAACTAATGTTAAAGAAAACAGAATTTAAGTCAAAAATTGATAGAGACAAAAAGAACATTAAGGGGCTGGGGTTGTGACCCAGTTGCAGAGCGCTTACCTTGCACATGTGAGGCACTGGGTTTGATCCTCAGCACCACATAAAAAATAAACAAATAAACAAAATAAGGATATTGTGCCCATGTATAACTAAAAAAATTAAAAAGAGCATTAAATATTGTTTTAAGAATCAATCCATCAAACTCTTCAATGTAGGGGCTGGGGCTGGAGCTCAGTGGTACAGTGCTCGCCTAGCATGCATGAGGCACTGGGTTTGATCCTGAGCACCACATAAATGTAAAATAAAGATAATGTGTCCACTTAAACCTAAAAAAAAAAATTAAAAAAATAAATAAATAAACATGTCTTTAAAAAAACTCTTCAATGTAACCAATTGCAAATATATCTAAAAAACATAACCCCAAAATATGTAAATCAAAAAAACAACAGAATTGAAGTAGAAATAGACAGTTCTATAATGAAAGCTAGAGACATCAATATCCCACTCTCAGTAATGGACAGAACAACTAAATTGAAGATCAATAGGTAATAGAGGAATCAAATAACACTAAATCAATTACATCTAAAGATATAGCGAGAACACTTCACACACAAAAAAAATAGCAGAATACACATTTTTCTCAAGTGCACATGGAGAATGGTCAGGATAGACCATATGATGGCTACAAAACAAGTCTCATTTTAAAAGATTGAGATCATACAAAGAATCTCCTCTGACACAATGGGAAGAAAATAGAAATCAATAGAATGAAAACATAAAAATTCTTAAATATGTAGAAATTAAACAAACAGTCTTAAATGGTCAGTGGGTCAAGGGAAAAATTACAAGTGAAATTAGAAAATACTTTTAGACAAATGAAAAAAAAAAAAAAAAAAAACACCTCGCCAAAACCTATCAGATACTAGCAAAGCACTGCTGATGGGAAAATATTTAGCTGTAGATGCTTACATTTAAAAAGAAGGAAGATTCTATATCAATAACAAAACTTTATGCCTTAAAGAACCAAAAACATAGAACAAACTAAACTCAAAAGTAATAGAAGTAAGCAGATAATTAAGACCAGAGTCAAAATGGATTATATAGAGAATAGAAAAAACAGTTAAAGAGAATCAGTGAAACCAAAGCCAATACTTGGAAAAGATAACAAAATGGACAGAACTTTAGCTAGACTTGTCAATAAAAATAATCAAATTACTGATACCATCTATGAAAATGGAGACATTGCTAACAACCTTTTAAAAATAAAAAGGATAACAGAATATTATGAACAACTATATTTCAACAAATGAGATAGGCTAGATGAAATGGACAAATTAATTTATAGAGAGAATAACTTGAGAGATATATCTGTATATCTCTCTATATATACAAACTACCAAAACTGATTCAAGAAGAAACAGAAAATCTCAACAGACCTATAACAAGTATATTGAATAAAAACCCTCCCAACCAAAAAAATAAAAAATAAAACAAAACCAGATGGCATCACTACTGATTTCTACTAAACATTCAAAAAGGAATTGACCTCAATACTTCTCACTCTTCCAAAAATAGAACACTTCCTAACTCATTCTGAGGCCAGAATTACCCTAAATGGAAGCCAGATGAAGACATCACAATAAAACTACAGAGCAATATTGCTCAAATGTAAAAATGACAAAATAATCAACAAAAAAAAACTAGCAAACTGAATCCAGAGGCATATCAAGAAGTTTGTACATATGACCAAGTAAGATGGATCCTACAAATTCAAGGATGATTCATCACATGAAAATAAATCAGTGTAATATACCGCATTAATAAAATGAAGGAGAAACCCCATATATAATCATCTCAATTTTTGCTGAAAAGGATTTTATAAAGTCCAACACCATTTTGTGATACAAGCATTCAACAAACAAGGAATAAAAAGAAATTTCCTTAGCCTGATAAAGGACATTTATGGAAAACACATAACTAACATTATATTTGATAGACTGAAAGTGTCTCACTTAGGAGCAGAAAGAAGGCATGGATTCCTGCTTTTACCACTTTTAATTAACATTGTGTTGGGAGTTCTAGACAGAGCAATCAGGCAAGCTGTTATGATTTAGACCTAGAATGTCCCCCAAAGTCTCGTGTACTCAAAGATGGAGCTTTGGGGAAGTGATTAGATCACAAGAACTCTGACCTCATCAGAGGATTAATTCATTGATGGCTGAATGGACTAGTGGGAGCTGAGATCTAAGTGGACCAAGTGGGTCACTGAGGGAGTACCCTGGAAGTATTTATATTCTCTCTAGTCCCTTCCTCTTTGCTTCCCAGATTCCATGAGTTCAGCGGCTTTCCCTCCCCATGCCTATCATGATGTTCTGCCTCACCTCAGGTCCAGAAAATAGAGTCAAATTAGACCTCTGAAACCATGAACCCAAATAAACTTTTCCTCCTGTAAATTGTTCTTTTTGTTTGTTTGTTTTTTGTACTGGGGATTGAACCCAGAGGCACTTAACCACTAAGCCACATCCCCATCCCTTTTAATATTTTATTGAGAAACAGGGTCTCACTGAGTCACTTAGGGCCTCACTAAGTTGCTGAGGCTGGCTTTAAACTTGCGATCCTCCTGCCTCAGCCTCCTAAGCCACTGGGATTACAGGCATGGGCCATCACACCCAGCTCTATAAGTTATTCTTGCTGGATATTTTGGTCACAGTAATGCAAAGCTGCCTAATACATAAGGGAAAA
The DNA here is from genome assembly GCF_001458135.2 of Marmota marmota marmota. Classification (NCBI taxonomy): domain Eukaryota; kingdom Metazoa; phylum Chordata; class Mammalia; order Rodentia; family Sciuridae; genus Marmota; species Marmota marmota. The sequence goes on from NW_026000338.1 coordinate 2,551,888, forward strand.
ATAAAAGGCAAACAAATTGAAATGGAAGAATTGAAGTGACGTCTAATGACAGATTATATATTTGGAAAATGCTACAAATCTACAGTAAAATTTATTGGCACATCCACATCAAACATTATACCCAATGGCAAAAAACTGAAAGATTTTCCTCTAAGATGGGACCAAGACAAGGATTCCCAATTTTTCTACTTCAGTTCAACATGCTATTGGAAGTTTTAGCAAAAGCAATTGAGCAAGAAAAAAATAGACTTGGAATAAAATCAGAAAGAAAAAGTAAAAATACCTTTTTGCAGATTATGACTTTATATAGAGAAAATTCTTTAAAATCTATAAAATACCCTTTTAGAATTGATAAACACTTTTAGCAAAGTTGCAGAATACAAATTTAACACACAAAATTATCTGTTTCTATACACTAACAATGTACATTCTGAAAAAGAAATTAAAGAAATAATTCCATTTAAGATAGCATAAAAAAGAATAAAATACTTAGGAATAAACCTGACCAAAGAAGCAAAAGACTTATATATTCAAAACTACAAGACATTTGG
>NW_026000338.1:2552456-2558957 GCF_001458135.2 Marmota marmota marmota
TTTTTTTGGGGGGGGGGGTACTAGGGATTGAACTCAGAGATACTCAATCACTGAGCAACAACTCCATCCCTATTTTGTATTTTATTTAGAGACAGGGTCTCACTGAGATGCTTAGCGCCTCGCCATTGCTGAGGCTGGCTTTGAACTCATGATCCTCCTGCCTCATCCTCCCGAGCCACTGGGATTACAGGCGTGCACCATGGTACCTGGCTAAAACTACAAGACATTTTTTAAAGAAATTAAAGAAGTCATAAGTAAATGGAAAGACAACATTGTTGGAAAACAACATTGTTAAGATGTCAATAGTACTCAAAGTGATCTACAGATCCAATGAAATCCCTATCAAAATCATGACTTTTTTCGAAGAAATGGAAAAATCCATCCTAAAATTTGTATCTAATTCCTAGGGGCTCCAATTAGCCAAAACAAATTTGACAAAAAGAACAAAGTTGAAGGGTTGAAGACCAGCAGAAGGATTGCAGGTTCAAAGCCAACTTAGTAACTTAGCAAAGCCCTAAGCAACCTAGCAAGACCCTCAATTTTTTAGAAAAAAAAAAAAAGGTAGCTGGGGATGTGGCTCAGTGGTTAATCACTAGGTTCAATCCTTGGTGCAAAAAAAAAAAATCCCACTAGAAAGCTATACTATGAAAACAGTGTGGTTCTGGCATAAATACTGACATAAAGAGGAATAAAATAGAATAAAGAATCTAGAAATGAACCCTCACATAATTAGTCAAGTGATGTTTGCCAAGGATGTCAAGACCATTCAATATGGAAAGGAAAGTTTTTTCAACAAATGATGCTGAATCACTGAATATCTACATGCAAAAGAATGAAGTCAGACACACCACATTCAAAAATTAACTCAAAATAGATCCAAAGGTCCAAATGTAAGATCTAAAATTGTAAAACACTTAGAAGAAAAAGTATGGGGAAATAAAGCTCCAACATTGGATTTAACAATGATTTCATGAAAATGACAGGAAAAGCAGAGTCAACTTAGCAACACAAGGCCTAGGAAACCCTAGGCCCTTTTTTCCTCATGGGGACAACAACCTAACAACAATATATGGATCAGAATACCTTTGTGAGAACTCTAGAGACTAGTTGAGATGTTATAACACCCCAACCAACATAAAACCAAGATGGGATTCCAAGAAAATGAATAGGAAAATTAACAGCATTGGTGCATCCATCAATGCTACTCCAAATACCTGATATAGAACAATACAACTGAGAAGAAACCTTCTATAATGAGGCTTTTTCTAGGAGATGGAAGCAAAAGAGTTATTGGTGTATCCCACATTCTCACTTGTCTAGGGGCTGTCAAGGGACTGGTTTCTGTCCTTCCTGACTGACAGCACTTAGGAAACCAGTGCCAAAGTATGGAAGCTGCCACAGACAAATGCCAGGGAAACAAGAAATCAGAAAAGTTTTGCAAAGTCCTAGAACTTCTAGACAGATTGATCAGCAAAGGTCTACTATTGCATGAAGTATGTAAAGACTGGGAGAAGAAATAGTTTTACCAAATGCCAAAATCTCAACAAAAGGTCACAAAGCATACAAACGGAAGCATTGCCCAATCAAAAGATGAAAATAAAATTCCAGAAACTAGCCCTAAAGAAAAATAAATTTATAAACTATCTGACCAAGAATTTAAAAGAATTCTCTCAAAAATGTTCAATGAGCTAAGCCAAATAAGGAAAAGATGCATGAACAAAATGATAATATCAATAAAAAGAAACTTTAAAAAATAATATAATAGAAATGATGGTGGAATGTGATGGACATCATTTTTCCAAAGTACATGTATGAAGACACAAATGGTGTGGATATACTTTGTATACAACCAGAGAAATGAAAAATTGTGCTGTATATGTGTAATACGAATTGTAATGCATTCTGCTGTCATATATAAGAAATCAGAATTTAAAAATTTAAAAAAATAAAAAATAATATAATGGTTATTCATGGGAAGGAAACCAGGTGAGGGGGTAAGAGAGGCAAGAGAGAGTAGCAGGAAAGATGGATAAGACCAAGGTATTATATATGCATGTATGAGACTATCATGGTGAAACAATTAATTTGTGCAATTTATATGTGCTAATAATAAGAAATTAAGCTAACAAATTGTGGAGCAGAAAAAATACAAAAACCGAGTTGAAAAATTCACTAAAGGGGTTAACAGAAGACCTGATCGGGGAGAAAAAAAGAATAAGAAAATTTGAAGACAGGCCAATTAAAATCATCCACTCAGAGAGAGTAGAAAAAAAAAGAATGAAGAAAAGTGAAAACAGCTTAAAAGACTTCTGGAACACTACTGAGTGTATAAATGTATGCTACAGAAGTCCCAGAAGTAAAAGAGAAACTAAGAAAAAGAGAGCTTATTTGAAGAAATAATGGCTAAAACATACTTTAAGCCTCATGTATACACAATAAAATCCATCCTTTAAAAAAGAAATAATGACTGAAAATAGTCCAAACTAAAGAAAGTAATGGACATAAAATTCAGAAACCTCAAGAAACTCCAACTAGGCTAAATCCAAAGAGACTCTCATCCAGACACATTATAACCAGGCATGGTGGTGCACACCTGTAATCCCAAAGGCTAGGGAGGCTAAGGTAGGAGGATGGCAAATTCAAGGCCGGTTTCAGCAACTTAGTGAGGCCCTAAACAACTTAGTGAGATCCTGTCTCAAAATAAAAATATTTTTAAAAGAGCTGGGGATGTGGCTCAGTGGTTAAGCACCCCTGGGTTCAATTCCTAGTTTAAAAAAAAAACAGACATTATAATCAAATTGTCAAAAGACAAAGACAAAAAGAGAATCTTGAAACCAGGCATGATGATAATGCCAGCTACTTGGGAAGCTGAGGCAGGAAGATCATAAGTTATGATCCAATCTTGGTGACTTCGCAAGATCCTGTATTAAAACAAAATTTTGAAAAGGGGCTGGCGATATAGCTCAGTGGTAGAGCACTTGCCTAGCATGTGACAGGTCCTGTTTGATCTCCAACACTGCCAAAAAAGAAAAGATGTGGGCTGGCATTGTGGTTCAGTGGCAGTGTACCTAGCACGTGTGAGGCACTGCATTTGATCCTCAGCACCACATAAAAAACCAAATAAGCAAAATAAAGGTATTGTGTCCATCAAAAACCAAAAGTACTTTAAAAAGAAAAGATGCTGGAGAGCAACCATGAACGTATATGAAAATATAAAGTTCTCTGTAAAAGTAAATATATTTGCAAATAGAGCAACCTGTATTATTGTAATTTTAGTACATAGAATTTAAATGACAAAAAACTATGAATCTATGGTAATGGATTTACAACAAATAAAATGCAATTTGTGGGGATAAACTTATGTAAGTGGGGGTAATATAAAGATAAATCAAGGATCAGATTATAAAGGAGTAAAGTTTTTGTATGTGATTGAATTCAAGTCGTTATCAGCTTAAAATTGAATGTTATAACTTTAAGACATTTTATAATATATGATTTTAATGATTACAAAAACATGTCTATGGAATATACACAAGAGGAAATGAGAAAGGAAATTATGTCACTACAAAAAAAATGAAACACAAAGGAAGGCAGTAAGAGAGGAAGTAGAAAAAAGTGACCAGAAATATAGAAAAAAAATGACAAGAGTGTTCTTCCTTATCAGTAATTACTTTAAATGTAAATAGATTAAACTTCCCAATCAAAAGATACAGATTGTGGGGCTGAGGCTGGGGCTCAGCAATATAGCGCTTGCCTAGCATGTGCGAAGCCCTGGATTCGATCCTCAGCACCACATAAAAATAAATAAAATAAAATAAAGGTATTGTGTCCAACTACAACTAAAAAATAAACAAATACTTTTAAAAATATACAGATTGTCTGAATGGATTAAAATATAGGACCCAAATATATGCTATCTATAAGATACTTACTTCCTTTAAGTGAAAAATGTAAAAGTGGTCAACTTTATAAGGTAAGAAAAAAATCATATGCTGAGGTTGCTAAGAACAACCTAATGGTAAGAACAAATCTTCTACCTGTGACATTTTGAAGAAGAGAAGAGAAATTCATGCTAGTTTTGCTGACAGACCTCAAACCACAAAAGTCACAGCCACAGTAAGTGATAAGTGCTTAGTTAAGATGGAAAAGGCATTAAATTTGTGGGTGGAAGATAAGAACAGAAAACACATTCTGATTGGTGGTAATGTGTTGCTCTGGAAAGCATCTGGCCCATATGAAGACTTCAGCAAAGGATCCCTGAAACAAATGACATCAAGTAATTTACTACTGGTACGGAATGACTTACACAGTTTCATGAATAGGTTTGGACTTAAAAATATAAAAACTACTGGAGAGTCTGCATCTGCTGATGAAGAAGCTGCTGCCACATTTCCCATAGAATTGGAGAAATTGATTAAAGATGCAGGATACCATCCAAAGCAAGATTTCAATTTCAATGAAATAAGCCTCTCTTTTGGAAGAAGAGGCCTATAAGAACTTATCTTCATAAAAGAGCAAAGTAAGCACCAGAGCATAAAACATGAAAGGACAGATTAACTCCAGTCCTATGTGGCAATGCTGTAGGGCATATGATAAAGCTAGGCATATGGTACAGAGTGAAAAAAAACCATGTGCTTTCAAAAACAAAAATTATCTTCCCAAGTTCTGGCAACATAATCAGAAAGTGTGGGTGGAAGTCATCTTGATTGTGGAATGGTTCCACCAATGCTTCATTCCAGAAGTGAAAAAATTACTTGGAATAAGAGGGTTGGAATTTAAAGTTCGATTAATACTGGGCAATGAACATGACCATCTGAACCTGTTTGCTATGAAAATGAAAATGTTAAGGTTGAATATTTACCTCTAAATACAACTTCATTGCTTCTGCCCCTTGACCAGGGCATTATTTGATAAAGGCTCATACATCTTGTATTTGATCACATTTAATCAGCAATTGATGTAGACCCTAATCTGGACATAATGAAGTGATGGAAATCATTCACTACTGATGATGTAATAACACTCATGTAAGCTGCAATGGATGTATTAAAATCAAAATGGATATTATTCAGTCTTAAAACATAAGTAAATCCTGTCAAGAATGACAACATGGATGAAAGTGGACAACTAAAAAAATATATAAAATGTGGGGGCGCTGGAATTGTGGCTCAGTGGTAGAGCAGGTTCCTGGCTTGTGTGAGGCCCTGGGTTCGATCCTCAGCACCACATATAAATAAATAAATAAATAAATAAATAAAAGATCGATTGGCAACTAAAAAAAATATTTAAAAAAAATAAAGTGAAAGACAACATGCAAAGTGAAATAAGCCATACACAGAAGGACAAATATAACATGATACCCTCAGATAAAGAATGTGAAATAGTCAAATTAATAACAACAAATTAGGGCTGGGGCTGTAGCTCAGTGGTAGAGCACTTGCCTAGCATGTGTGAAGAGCACTGGGTTTGAGTCTCAGCACCACATATAAATAAATAAAATAAAGGTCCATCGACAACTAGAAGAAAAGAATAAGAAATTCTTTTTTTAATATTTATTTTTTAGTTGGACACAATACCTTTATTTTATTTCTTTATTTTTATGTGGTGCTGAGGGTAGAACCCAGGGCCTTGCACGTGCTAGGCGAGTGCTCTACTGCTGAGCCACATCCCCAGCCCAAGAAATTCTTTTAAAAAAAAAATAATAATAATAATAATAATAACGAAGCCATCAAAAGACTACCAACCAAGAAAAGCCCAGGACCGGATGGATATACAGCAGAGTTTTACAAGAAACTTTAAAGAAGAACTAATACCAATAGTCTATAATCTATTTCAGGAGATAGAAAAAGAGGGAGTACTTCCAAATTCATTCTATGAGGCCAACATCACCCTGATTCCAAAACCAGATAAAGACACTTCAAAGAAAGAAAACTTCAGACCAATATCCCTAATGAATTTAGATGCAAAAATCCTCAATAAAATTCTGGCAAATCGGATACAAAAACATATCAAAAAGATCGTGCACCATGACCAAGTGGGATTCATCCCTGGGATGCAAGGCTGCTTCAATATACGGAAATCAATAAATGTAATTCACCACATCAATAGACTTAAAGATAAGAACCATATGATCATCTCGATAGATGCTAAAAAAGCATTCGACAAAATACAGCATCCCTTTATGTTCAAAACTCTAGAAAAATTAGGGATAACAGGAAATTACCTCAAAATGGTAAAAGCTATATACCCTAAGCCTCAGGCCAGCATCATTCTAAATGGAGAAAAATTGAAGGCATTCCCTTTAAAATCTGGAACAAGACAGGGATGCCCTCTCTCACCACTTCTATTCAACATAGTTCTTGAAACACTAGCCAGAGCAATTAGATGAAAGGAATTAAAGGCATAAATATAGGAAAAGAAGAACTTAAATTAGCACTATTTGCCCATGACATGATCCTACACCTAGCAGACCCAAAAAATTCAACCAAGAAACTTCTAGAA
>NW_026000338.1:2569082-2579241 GCF_001458135.2 Marmota marmota marmota
GGTAGAGAGGGAAGATGGGAGGGGAGGGGAGGGGGGATAGTAGGGGATAGGAAAGGTAGCAGAATACAACAGTCACTAATATGCCATTATGTAAAAATGTGAGTGTGTAACCGATGTGATTCTGCAATTTGTATTTGGGGTAAAAATGGGAGTTCATAACCCACTTGAGTCAAATGTATGAAAGATGATATACCATGAGCTTTGTAATGTTTTGAACAACCAATAAAAAAATATATTAAAAAAAAGATGGCCATACTACCAAAAGCACTTTACAGATTCAATGCAATTCCCATCAAAATCCCAATGACATTCCTTGCAGAAATAGAAAAAGCAATCATGAAATTCATCTGGAAAAACAAGAGACCCAGAATAGCTAAAGTAATTCTAAGCAGGAAGAGTGAAATTGGTGGTATCACGATTCCAGATTTTAAACTATACTATAGAGCAATGGTAACAAAAACAGCATGGTACTGGCACCAAAACAGGCTGGTAGACGAATGGTACAAAATAGAGGACACAGAGACAAATCCACAAAATTACAACTACCTTATATTAGACAAAGGTGCTAAAACCATGCAATGGAGAAAGGATAGCATCTTCAACAAATGGTGCTGGAAGAACTGGAAATCCATATGCAACAAAATGAAATTGAATCCCTTTCTCTCACCATGCATAAAAATCAACTCAAAATGGAGTAAGGAGCTAGGAATTAGATCAGAGACTCTGCGTCTAATAGAAGATAAAGTTGCCCCTAATCTTCATCACGTGGGGGCAGGCCCCAAATTTCTTAATAAGATACCTATAGCACAAGAGTTAAAACCAAGAATCAACAAATGGGACGAATTCAAACTAAAACGTTTTTTCTCAGCAAGAGAAATAATATGTGAGGTGAATAGGGAGCCTACATCCTGGGAACAAATTTTTACCCCTCAAACATCAGATAGAGCTCTAATCTCTGAGTATACAAAGAACTCAAAAAGTTAAACAACAAAAAAGCAAATAACCCAATCAACAAAAGAGCCAAGAACTTGAACAGACACTTCTTAGAAGAGGATATACAATCAATCAACAAATACATGAAAAAATGCTCACCATCTCTAGCAATCAGAGAAATGCAAATTGAAACTACTCTAAGATATCATCTCACTTCAGTCAGAATGGCAGCCATTATGAAGTCAAACAACAATAAGTGCTGACGAGGATGCGGGGGGGGGGGGCAAGGTACACTCATACATTGCTGGTGGGACTGCAAATTGGTGCAGCCAATTTGGAAAGCAGTATGGAGATTCCTTGGAAAGCTGGGAATGGAACCACCATTTGACCCAGCTATTCCCCTTCTCGGACTATACCCAAAGACCTAAAAAGAGCATACTACAGGGACACAGCCACATCAATGTTTATAGCAGCACAATTCACAATAGCTAGATTGTGGAACCAACCTAGATGCCCTTCAATAGATGAATGGATTAAAAAATATGTGGCATTTATACACAATGGAATATTAGCACTAAAAAATAACAAGATCATGGCATTTGCAGGCAAATGGATGGCATTAGAGCAGATTATGCTAAGTGAAGTTAGCCGATCCCTAAAAAACAAATGCTGAATGTCTTCTCTGATATAAGGGGGGTGACTCAAAATGGGATAGGGAGGAAGAGCATGAGAAGAAGATTAACATTAAACAGGGATGAGAGGTGGGAGGGAAAAAGAGGGATAAGGGGAGTTGCATGGAAGATGGAAGGAGAACCTCATTGCTATACAGAATACATATATGATGTTGTAATGAGAAAAATTTTTTAAAAAGTGTGTCACATTAGATTGGATAGAGAGAAAGGATGGGAGAGGAGGGGAGGAGTAGGGGGGATAGGAAGGGCAGCAGAATAGAATAGACAATATGATTGATGTATGTACATTCCATGTATGTATTATATGTCAAAATACATTCTGCTGTCATGTATGACTAAAAAAAAATAAAAATAATTTAAAATAATAATAATAATAATAATGAGAGTAGAACAGTGGTTATCAGGGGCTGGAGTAAGAGAGAAATAAGGATGTATTCGCTAAAGGCTATAAAGTCCATTATGCAACATAAATAAATCCTATAGATGTACTGTACAGTATATTGTATAATATATATATTGTATATATATATATATTGTATAATATATATATATAATATATATATATAATATATATATATTGTCGTGTATATATATACACGCACAATACAGTGTATTTCATATATACAAATTTGCCATAAGGGTAAATCTTAATGTTCTTATAACAAAAATAATAATAAAAAAGTAGAAGTAATTCAGGAGGACTTATAAAAATAAGAAAAGACCTGTCTAAAAGTTAAAAAGGTAGAAGTCTTACAACCTTATAGGTTTATAATCCATACAACTTTTGTGCTATGGTTGTTCTATGTATTACATCTGCATATTACAAAATGCACACACAGTGTTATAAAATTTGCTCTAAAAAGATATATAAGTTGAGTGTGGTGGCATATGCTTGTAATCCCAGCTACTCAGGAGGCTGAGACAGGAGGATCACAAGTTTGAGGTCAGCCTAGGCAACTTAGTGAGAACCTGTCTCAAAAAATGAAGAGCTGGGAATGTAGCTCAATGGTAGAACAGACTTGGGTTCAATCCCCAGTACCAATAAATACACACACACACACACACACATATATACATATATATAAAATACACACACATATATAAAATATTTGCAGTGCTGGAGAAGATATATATGCATGTATATAAAAAGATATTTATATAAAGATATATATCTTTACACAACTATAAACACATTAAAGCAATAAAAACAAAATGATTATCTTTTGTTCTTCTCTGGATACTTAGCATTTCTACCATACTTCATGACGTTTTTGAGGATCTGACTTTCCATTTGCTATTATTTCCCTTCACCTGAACGATTTTTTTAGCATTTTCTATAATGCAGGTTTATGTTGGCAAATTCTCATATTTTCTTTTATTTGAAAATGCTTTTATTTCACCCTTTTTTTTAAGTACTGGGGACTGAACCCAGGGGCGCTTAGCCACTGAGCCCCATCCCTAGCCCTTTTTATTTTTTATTTTGAGACAGGATCTTGCTAAGTTGCTTAGGGCCTCACTAAGTTGCTGAGACTGGCCTCAAACTTGCAATCCTCTTGCCTCATCCTCCTGAGTCACTGGGATTACAGGTTTGCATCACCACACCCAGCTTTACCCTTATTTTTTAATAGACTGACTGTTAGAATCCTTTGGTTGACAGTATTTTCCTTTCTACATATTAAAGCAATTGTTCTGCTACCTTCTGGCTGCCACTGTTTCTAATGAGAAATCAGTGAGTATGTGCATCACTGTTCTCCTGTATAAAATTGTTTTCCTTTGGCTGTTTTCACAGTTTTTCTCTTTATTTTTAGATTTCAGCACTTTGGCTATGGTGTTATTAGGTGTTGGGTTGATTTTTCTTTTTGTATATATCCTTTTGTAGGGTTTGTTGTTTTTGTTGGATATGTTATTTCATGTCTTTCACCAAATTTGGGGAAATTTTAGCCATTATTTCTTCAAATATTTTTTCCTGTCTCATTTTCTCCTTCCTTTGCCTTTCCTTCTGAGGCTCACACATACTGATATGTTAGAATATTTATTGCCCCATAGGTTCTGAGAATTTATTTTACTTCAGTTTTTTCTATTCTTCAAATTAGACTATCTCTATTAATTTGTCTTCAAATTTACCCATTCTTCTGCTATTTCCAATCTAGTGTTAAGGATATCCAGTGAATTTTTAAAATTATTTGAAGGGCTAGTGGTATAGCTCAGTGGTAGAGCACTTGCCTAGGATATATGAGGCCCTGGATTTGATTCCCAGTACTGCAAAATAAAATCCAAATTATTTTACTTATTGTGCTTTTCAGTTCTAAAATTTTAATGCAATTCCTTTTTATTTTTAGTTGTAGTTGGATGCAATACCTTTATTTTATTTATTTATTTATTTTTAATATTTATTTTTTTAGTTTTATGTGAACACAATATCTTTATTTTATTTTTATGTGGTGCTGAGGATCGAACCCAGCACCTTGCACATGCTAGGCGAGCACTCTACAACTGAGCCATGACCCCAGCCCCTAATGCAATTCTTTTTGACAGTTTTTTATTTGCTCTTCATTCATATATCATATTTTCAGTAAGTCCTTGAACATATTTGTAATAGCTCCTTTAAAGTTCTTATCTGATTATTTCAACATCTGGGTCATCTAAGCATCTGTCTGTTTATTATATATTTTCTTGTTGTGTGTCACAGTTTGCTATTTCTTTGCATATCTAATTATTATTTTTTAACACTGAGCATAAGTGATATGTTATACAAATTCTTATGGTGCTGTTTCTCTACAGAATGATTTTCTATTCTGTCAGACAGCTAAATTGGTCATTATCTATCCTAATAATGGCATTTAAAAATATTTTTAGTTGTAGATGGATACAACACCTTTATTTTATTTATTTTTTAATGTGGTGCTGAGGACCAAATCCAGTACCTCACACATGCTAGGCAAGTGCTCTACCACTGAGCTACAACCTCAGCCCCAATAATGGCATTTTTAAAGAGTCCAGACTAATTCTTTTTCAAGGTGTCATTCAATTTGGATTTCCCTGGTTACTTTCTCATGATTCAGGTTAAAACTTGTGATTATAAGTGCTACATAGGTGGTGTTGTATCTTTCTTAGTGCATGTACATCAAAAAGTAGGTGATACCAACTTGACCCACTATTGGTGATGTTAAATTGTCACATGCCCCATTTTCACAGGAAATACACTCATCATGTTTTAAATTCTGCCTGTGTTTTATACTACACTTCAAGTTTGACTTTCTTTAGGATTCCTTCTCTGACCCACTCTATATTAAGACCATTTTTCCCATTATAAAAAAAATTTTTTCACAGTTGGGTGCGGTGGCACACGCCTGTAATCCCAGCAGCTCAGGAGGTTGAGTCAGGAGAATCGCAAGTTCAAAGCCAGCCTCAGCAATGGCAAGGCCCTAAGCAACTCAGTGAGACCCTGTCTCTAATAAAATACAAAATAGAGCTGGGGATGTGGCTCAGTGGTAGAACCCCTCTGAGTTCAATCCCTAATGGTGGAGGAAAAAAACAAAAACCTTTTTCGCAAGGTGGCACATGCCTGTAATCCCAGCAGCTTGGGAGGCTGCGACAAGGAGAATCGTGAGTTCAAAGCCAGCCTCAGCAATGGTGAGGTGCTTGGTAACTCAATGGAACCCTAAATATTCTCTAAATAAAAAAAAAAAAAGAAAGGATTTTTTTTTAATTTCTCTAAGTCACTGTTTGCCATCTGCAGCACTTATTAAAACTATCTTATATTGTCTTGTGTGCAATCTGACATTTTTGACTGACTGCCGCCACTAGAATATATTGTGCACGTCCTCTTTCAGTTCCCATTATGGCTAGAAGCTTTTGTTTTATCATTGAATAAGAGAGGAGGATTTGTTAAGGAAAGGGATAATAGAAGGGATAAGAAGAGTTTTGAAAGGGTAAGATGGTATCTTTTCTATCATCACCTCCCCATAACTAGCTCTGGATTCACTACAGGTAGAGGGGCTTAGGGGCAGATACTGATGGAATTATTCAAGAAGGTATCTGGGAGACCATTAATACAAGTGTTCTTGCATGGTCTCAGGTGACAAAGTATGACACATTACAGAGAGAAGAGAAATCCTCTCCCTACCACTGCTTGGAATTTGCTAACCTAGCCCTCAACCTCACTTCTTAAAAACATACATACACACCCTCACACCAGCTGAGGTTGGTAGCACAAAAGGCAACGCCCTTGGCATAAGCAATGATGATCTCATGATGGACTGTCACAGCAAAGGGGCAGCTCCAAATGGCTTTGCACGCTATGATTACAGACAAATGGATTTCAGTATAGGAGGAACAAGTGGGGACACATATCATATCATATGCTGGCAAACTTATCTGTGAGCATGGAGATGAATTTCTTTGAATACTGTGAAAGATACTTTGGGTAAGAAAGTGAAACTCTCCTAATTCTTGTCAGGAGGCTATTGAGTCAGTGATGTTTAGCCTAATAAGTTGTGTGTAGATAAGTGTCTTATTACATGTAAGAGTAACCATGTTGGGGAAGGCAGTTTCCTCATACAGAAGACATCTCCTCTGCCCTGTAGTTTAACACAGATTTGGACACATAGCAGGCACCAAATACCTCTGCCTCATCAGGATCTCATTGTTATGTTCTTGTTAGGAGGAAATGTTTTCTTCTACCTGACTTATCAGCACATTATTTTCCTAATACAGAGTAATTGGATAGTATTGGAGGACAATTTGTTTCATCTATCAGGTTCTTTGGCTCTCTAAAATAGTTAAAGAAGCAAAGGTAATTTATTTCAAAAAGTAGTAATATTTTTAAAAATCTTATCCTCTCTTTAGAACATTTCAGCATGATTTAATCAAGCTCTTAGAGCCTGCAATGTGCAGGAGCAAAGAACTTTGGGTAAGCTGAAAAGAATGTCTTTCCTGAAAGAAGGAAGAAGAATAAGGTTCTGATAGTCTAATATTTCCCATGCTCAGCACCATAGCTTACCATGATCTCATTTGTCTTTGAGGGAAAAAATCCAGGGTTTGTACCTTCTTCTTTTTCCATTTACCATGGGTCTACTAATTCTTCACTACAGGGGAAATTATTAAGAATCTCAAGACATCCAAGCAATTAGACTAAGCCTTAAAATGATGAATTGGGAGGGCAGCTTATAATACTAATAACAATAGTAATAGAAATAATAATTCTATATAATGTATGGTATGAAAAAGAATAGTAAGCCATCATTTCTTGAACAGTTCCTCTGTTCCAAGTACTCTTCTAAGCCCTAATTTGATTCTTGCAACAACCCTGTAAGCAGTAGATACAATCCCTGCCCCCATTTCACAAATGAAGAAATTGTGACACAGAGAAGCTAATTTGCACAAATTTATCCAGTGCAAAGACAGAATTCAACCCAGCTTGTATGGCTCCAGTGCCCAAATTCTTAATTACATATACAAAATAACATTTTAACAGCCCACTCTTTCTACTCATACCACCTGTTCACAGCTTGTTAGGGAAAACATTAAGGAATAGTATATAGAAAGAATTTTGAGCTACAAGGGATCCAAGTGATCATCTAGTCTGATTGCCAGAACACCATGGTTACCATGTTGCTGTGATGAAATGCCCTTTATTTTCACACCTCATCCATCAGCTAAGTAATTTCCTGATGGTGGCTGTATCTGGCAGGGTCCTTGGTAAAAATCAACAGGAAGCAACTCTGGCTGATTTAATCAGTAAAGGGTTTTATTTATTAAAATACTGGGTAAGAATTTATTGTTAATTTTGTTAGGCATAATGATAGTATTATGGATCTAAATATTTTAAAGTTCTTATTTTTAAAAATTTTTTTAGTTATAAATGGACAGAAGACCTTTATTTTATTTGTTTATTTTTATATGGTGCTGAGGATTGAACCCAGTGCCTCATGCATGCTAGGCAAGCACTCTACCACTGAGCCACAGCCACAGCCCTTAAAATCCTTATTTTAAGATAAATACTAAAATATTTAAGGGTGAAATGATATATCAGTTTTGCTTTAAAATATAGCCAAATGGGCTGGGGATGTGGCTCAGTGGTAGAGTGCTTGCCTAGTATGCACAAGGCCCCAGGTTCAATCCCCAGCACTGCAAAATAAATAAAAAAATAAGAAGGAAGTGAGATAAGAGGAAATAAAAATGACAAACTGTGGGGGCTGGGGTTGTGGCTTGGCACTTGCCTCATATGTGTGAGGCACTGGGTTTGATTCTCAGTACCGCACATAAATAAATGAATAAAATAAAGGTCAATTAACAACTAAAAATATTTTTTTAAATGACAAACTGTAGACACTGGAGTATACGCAGTCATTATGCTAATCTCTCTTTTTAAAATGTTTTAAAATAAGCCAGTCATGGTGGGGCATGCCTATAATTCCAGCTACTCAGGAGGCTGAGCTAAGAGGATTACAGGTTCAAGGACAGCCTAAGCAACTGACTGAGATCTTGGCTCAAATTTTTTTAAAACAATGTTTAAAAATATAAAAGTAGGGGGGCTGGGATTGTGGCTCAGTGGTAGAGTGCTCGTCTAGCACATGTGAGGCCCTGGGTTCGATCCTCAGCACTACATAAAAACAAATAAACAAAATAAAGATAATGTGTCCAACTACTTCTAAAAATTAAATATTTAAAAAATATATATAAAAGTAGGGGGCTGGGGATATAGCTCAGTAGGTAGAGTGCTTGCCTCACATGCACAAGGCCCTGGGTTCAATCCCCAGCACCACAAAAAAAAAAATGTGTGTGTGTGTGTGTGTGTGTGTATTGTGTCCACAAAGATGAAGTAGATACATTTTTCTCTATATCTCTAAGTACAGTTTAAAATCTTGGGCATAAAACAAATATAAGAAGACTCTAAAAGGTATAAGAAAGAAGGCAGACTGAGGAAATTCAAGGCCTAAGAAATAGCATAGAGATGAGTTCCCTGGGTTTCTTTTTTGCCTTACACACCCCAGACTTGGGGCTGAAGAAACTAACACCCAGAAATGGGGAAAAAAAAAAAGGACAGGTTAAAAAAAAAGCCCGAATAAAAGTCTGCTCTCTAACCAAAGACAGAAAGAGGCAGCTTAGAGAGTGTACTTTTATAAAACAACTGCTTTACTCCGGACAAACTACCACAAATAAACTACAGTCCTATACTTGCCTATGACAGCAAGTAGGGAGCCTAGACTTCTTCTCCTGTGAAATTGTAAAGAGGCGTCCCCAACACTTCCAGTGAGGTAGTGTCATGGAAAGAAAAGTAGGGGCCAAAACTTTTACTCCCACTAACTACTAATACTGTGGGTCAGTAGAGGTGGCATGGAGAGCCAGAACTACCACCTTTCCTGGAAAGTAATGAGAAGCCCCATCCTTACATATCAACAGAGGCCAAGTGGGGAACCTGGACTTCCACCCTTAATTGACAAAAATAAAGCAGTGTCCTTTGCTTCCCTTAATAGAGCAGTGTTAGTGAAAACCAGGTGAAACTAAAGGCTGAAGTAAGATACAGAATCTCCAAATCTCCATAACAAAATGTGAAAATTTTCGGTTTCCTTCTTTTTTGGTACTGAGGATTAAACTCTGGGCACTTGACCACTGAGCCACATCCCCAGCCCTATTTTGTATTTTATTTACAGACAGGGTCTCACTGAGTTGCTTCGTGCCTACCTGTTGCTGAGGCTGACCTTAAACTTTTGATCCTCCTGTTTAAACCTCTAGAGTTACTGGGATTACAGGCATGTGCCACTGTACTCAGCAATTCATTCTATTGTTGATAGACATTTGGGTTGTTTTCCTAGTTTCTGGATATCATGAATGAAGCCATCATGAACATTTTTGTACCTAATTACACATTTCTGTTTGAAATGTACCTGAAATGGAACTGCTGGGTTTTATAGAATGCTTTTATTTTTAGTTTTAGTAGCTGTTACCAGTTATCCAAACTGGTTATACCAGTTTATACTCTTATGACAAGTGAGTAAGTTTTCTACTTCCTTAAGGTCCTTGACAGTACTTGCTATTTTTTTTAGTACATGCTCTTTTGAGTTTAAAAAATGTCTATTCTTGCAGAGCACAGTGGCACATGCCTATAATCCCATCTGCTGAGGGGCAGGAAATACAGTGAGACCCTGTCTGAAAATAAAATAAAAAGGATTGGGGATATATCTCAGTGGTAGAGAGCTTGCCTAGCATGTGTGAGGCCCTGGATTTAATCTCCAGTATTGAAAAAAACAAAAAACAAACATTCTGTTGGAAGTACACTGATATCTCCTTTTGGAGATAGTCACCAGGAAAATGAGGTCAAACACCTTTCTGTAAATTCACTGGCCATTAAGATATAATCATTTGTGAAGTGCATTTTCAATTCTTTTGCCCTTTTTAAAATTGGGCTGCCTATCTTTTTTGTATGGATTATTTTTGTATAGAATTTTCAAGGCTATTTATATATTCTGATATGACTTCCTTGTCAAATATATTATGAACATCTAATCAGTGGGTTAGTACCTTTTCATAGT
>NW_026000338.1:2582212-2585642 GCF_001458135.2 Marmota marmota marmota
CGAGTGCCCTTGAGTTCAATCCCTGGTACCAAAAAAAAAAAAAGACTATGAAAAGGTACTAACCCACTGATTAGATGTTCATAATATATTTGACAAGGAAGTCATATCAGAATATATAAATAGCCTTGAAAATTCTATACAAAAATAATCCATACAAAAAAGATAGGCAGCCCAATTTTAAAAAGGGCAAAAGAATTGAAAATGCACTTCACAAATGATTATATCTTAATGGCCAGTGAATTTACAGAAAGGTGTTTGACCTCATTTTCCTGGTGACTATCTCCAAAAGGAGATATCAGTGTACTTCCAACAGAATGTTTGTTTTTTGTTTTTTTCAATACTGGAGATTAAATCCAGGGCCTCACACATGCTAGGCAAGCTCTCTACCACTGAGATATATCCCCAATCCTTTTTATTTTATTTTCAGACAGGGTCTCACTGTATTTCCTGCCCCTCAGCAGATGGGATTATAGGCATGTGCCACTGTGCTCTGCAAGAATAGACATTTTTTAAACTCAAAAGAGCATGTACTAAAAAAAATAGCAAGTACTGTCAAGGACCTTAAGGAAGTAGAAAACTTACTCACTTGTCATAAGAGTATAAACTGGTATAACCAGTTTGGATAACTGGTAACAGCTACTAAAACTAAAAATAAAAGCATTCTATAAAACCCAGCAGTTCCATTTCAGGTACATTTCAAACAGAAATGTGTAATTAGGTACAAAAATGTTCATGATGGCTTCATTCATGATATCCAGAAACTAGGAAAACAACCCAAATGTCTATCAACAATAGAATGAATTGCTGAGTACAGTGGCACATGCCTGTAATCCCAGTAACTCTAGAGGTTTAAACAGGAGGATCAAAAGTTTAAGGTCAGCCTCAGCAACTTAGTGAACTCCTCAGCAACTTAGCAAGACCCTGTCTCAAAATTAAAAAAATAAAAAGAAAAAGAACTGGGAATATAGTTCAGTGGTAAAGCACCTCTGGATTCTGTCCCCAGTACCACAAAAAAATGAAATGATTGAATAACCTGTGATATATTCAAACAAGGAAACTTTCTATGACAATGAGAAAAAAAAAGAACTATTGCTAGACAACAAATTAATTTCAAAAATATAGCCTCAAGTAAGACATTATGACAAAAAAATTATTCATACTTAGGATTCAGGTTTTAAAAAGTGCAAAATAGGAAAAACTAACCTTTTAGAAGTCAGAATAGTGGTTACCCTTAGGGGAGGGGTTTGTGACTAGCTCAGGGAATATCTGAGGTGCCAGTAATGTTATTGTGTGATCTGGATACTGGTTATAGGGGTGAATCAACACTGAAAACACCATTGAGCTGTATGTTTATAATTTGTGCATTTCTCTGTATGATATACTTCAATAAAATTTTCCCTTAAAATGCAGGGACTGGGGCTGTGGCTCAGTGCTAGAGCACTCACCTAGCATGTGTGAGGCACTGGGATCTATCCTCAGCACCATATAAAAAAATAAATAAACAAAATAAAGGTATTGTGTCCATCTACAACTAAAAAAATTTTTTTAAATGCAAAAGCAGGATGTAGAATCTTGTCTCTATCTGGAAAAACACACATAGTGTGTTAGTAAAGGTTATTGCAGGGAGTTGAGATTTGGAGAAATCTTAAAAAATTTTTTTGTTTTGTTTTAGGTTGTTGTTTTTTTTGGTTTGGATTGGTTTGGGTTTTTTGGTACCAGGGATTGAACCCAGGGGCGTATAACCACTGAGCCACATCCCCAGCCTTTAAAAAAAAATTTTTTAATTTTTTAGTTATAGGTAGGCACAGTATCTTTATTTTATTATTTTGTTTTTTTTTTAATGCGGTGCTGAGGATCAAATCCAGTGCCTCACGCATGCTAGATGAGCGCTCTACCACTGAGCCACAGCCACAGCCCCATCCCCAACCCTTTTTTATGTTTTATTAAGAGACAAGGTCTCCCTGAGTTGCTTAGGGCCTCCCTAAGTGCTGAGGCTGGCTTCGAACTCACAATCCTCCCGCCTCAGCATCCTGAGCTGCTTAGATTACAGGGATGCACCACCACACCCGGCTTAATTCCTATACTTTAATATCTTGGTTTGGCTTCTATAATGGATCATCATCTTTGTAAAATAAATGTATAAATGTGGTCATAGATATGCATTTTAAATATGCCTTTTTCCCCCATTTTTGTCTTCTTGCTCCCTTCCATGTCAGCATGACACCCTACCCTACCACAGGTACCCTATACTAAAAAGTTATGTCCTTCCATATATTTTTTGTATTCTTAAAAGCCTGTAGAGCGCTACATAGATATATACACATATGTTGAGGATATTTTTTTAATATTGTTTTTCAAAAAAAGCAGAGGGTAGAGGTAGTATCCACACTTTTTCACATATTTCTATTTGCATTAAACAATATTTTATGGACAATATTAATTTTATGATCAGAACAAACAATGCAATTATCTGCATTTGGAGGGGAAAAGTACAGACCTCTCCTAAGCCACCACCTGGCTAGTTCTTTCTAGGATCAGTACATTAGGAAGAGTTAGGAGGACCTAGTCCATTAGTGTTAGGAGTACCTGAAATACTACCTGCCGAGCCAAGAATTTCCTCAGACAGGGTCTAAACATTTCATTCGTCAACTTCAGGGATGGTTTGCCTAGCTCAGTATGAAGCAAAACACCTAGAAAAGAAGGGAGTGCTAGGATCTGTGCTAGCCCTTTAAAACCAGCTAGCTCTCCCCAAGGAAGGGTGCAAGATGACATCATGTCCCTTTTCCCTAAGGTCCACAACCTTCTTAGGCTCTTGGATCATCTCATCTCTCAGGCCTTATATTCCAGCCTCTGCTTTCTGCTTCTATCCTCCATGGACAGGTGATCTCTCTGGACTCCCTTCTTTGGTTTGCTGACCTCCATAGTCTCAAATCAGCACAGTCACCAGTTCCGGAAGTGCCTAACAATTCAGGCAAGCGTTTTTCTTCTATATAGAACTGTTCACAGCTACAGCCTTTTAGAGAAGGTACATTCTTATACCTCAGGCTTCTACTGAACCTATGTCCAAGATACCTCTTCTCCTCGAAGTCCCAATATGAGCCCCCAGGCCCCAAAGACGGGACCTAGCTTCCATTGTGGACACAAGAGGACCAGAGCATATCATCCCCGACGTCAAAACTCGGTCTACTTTGGGGCAGAGAGGGGACACCACGCCCCCACTCCCACCGAGGCGGGCGCGTCCCCTCCCCCCTGTGCTCCCCGAGACTGGCCTCCCGGGGGCCAGAGTCGCCCGGAAGAACAAATCTAGCTTCAGCGTCGGTTTCCTGCTGAGCCCGAGCCGGATAAAATTAGCCCATTGCTCACATCTAACACGCGTCAGAGCCGCGTCCAGCTGGGGGAGGGGAGGCGGAGCCAGCCGGGCCTCTTTCGC
>NW_026000338.1:2586971-2604427 GCF_001458135.2 Marmota marmota marmota
AGCCCCTTCCGAGGGCCTCCCTCCTCCCTCCACCCGAAAGCGCTGTCCCCAAGGCCCCAGGGGTGAAGTCTGGCCGCTGCTAGCGAAGGGCCTACGTGAGCCCAGGCTCGAGGCCGCCAGGATGAGGGGCCTGGGGGCGGGGACCGCCCGGAGGAAACGCTCCTGCCGTCCTCTGCCCTCCTTTCCGACCTCCAACGCTGGGCCCGCCCCGCGGGGCCGCCTGCTCTCTGAGGTCAGCCAGTGGCGCTGCACCAGCCAAAGACTTGGCCCACCGCTCAATCCCCCGCCCAGCCTCGAGGAGACAGTCCCAGAGGAAGCGGTGAGTGGCTCAGGGCTAGAGCGCATGCTTTGCATGCTCGAGGCCCGTGCACGCGTACACATACAGAACATAAAGTGAAACGAAACGACAGAAACAAAACTTCCTCAGAACTCTGGGCTTCCACCTCACGGGCTCAGGCCGGCTCCCCCACCACACAGTCCCACCAACTGCCCAGAGATCACACAGGTGAGCAGGCACAGTTGCCTAGGCTGGAGAACTCTCTTCGTGGTAGTGGTGGGAAGGAACACCTTGTGTCTGAGATCGGCCCTCCTCAATTTGCTCCTCACAGACACCCCTCCACCCACTCTCCACCAACCTGCTTCCTTAAGCCGAGGAACCTCCACTAAGGTGGATTGGCAGCCACCTGCACTACCCACACACTCACATAACACTCCCTTTCCCAAGGTGGAGGCTTCTGAGGAGGGCCAGCCTCACAGATCCTTCTTTCTTAAGGCCAGAGTTTCCTCCTGTCAGTCTGGGATCTCCCAGCTGTCTGCTTATTTCACACCTCTGCACTCTATACACACTGCAGACACTCCATCCCTCAGCTCCTGAATGAAGGGCCTCCCCCAGCGTAGCTGGACACAGAGGCCCCCTCTAATGGTAACAAGGGCTCCCTCACCTGTGGGTGGGCAATTTACAGTTCACATGTGCTCTCCTATCCTTCATCACACTTGACCCTCTCTCTTCAGCCAAGAGAGGCATCTGCTTTGTGTGTGTGTTGCTGGGGATTGAACCCAGGGCCTTCTGCATGCTAGGCAAGCACTCTACCAACTTAGCTACACCCCCAGCCTGGGGCAGCTGCTTTTAGGTCCATTTAACAGATGGAGAAATTGAAGCCCAAAGGAAGCCAAATGTCAGGTTTAAAACCCTCTTTCCAAGGCATTTTCAACTTCCACCAAACTTCAGAGAATATGAGAAAAATCTCTCTTTTTTCCCTGACTTCTCAGAAAGGAGCTTGCTGCTCCTAAATTCAGTACACGCTCCCCCCATGTGAAGGATCTGGACAGCCCCAATTTGGAGGACAGCAAAAACTGAGCTAAAGTCCTTGTGCTTCTCCCACCCCAGCCTCCCCCATGGAGGGCATGAGGAAAAAGAACCAGGGATCTCTCATCTGCCTTTCTTTTGGAGTAACTATTCACTGTCTTTGGGGGGAGGGGTCCTCTCCCCCTCAAAATGGATGTAAAACTCCAATATAAGCTCCCTGTGCCTTGCTCCCTCATTCAATAAAATTACCATAGCTAATTTTCAGGGCTTTGCTTGATGTTCACAGGCCACCAAAGGGTTCTTTGTCTGGGTTTGTTATTAGAGGGGAAGACAGAAGTTCATTTTTTTAATATTTATTTTTTAGTTGTAGTTGGACACAATATCTTTAATTAATTTATTTATTTTTATGTGGTGCTGAGGATGAAACCCAGGGCCTTGCCCCTGCTAGGCGAGCACTCTACCACTGAGCCATAACCCCAGCCCCAGAAGCTCATTTTTTTAAAATTTTTCTTTTTTTTAAATTACTTCATTTTATTTATTTTTTAATGTGGTGA
This sequence comes from Marmota marmota marmota, assembly GCF_001458135.2. NCBI lineage: Eukaryota > Metazoa > Chordata > Mammalia > Rodentia > Sciuridae > Marmota > Marmota marmota. The sequence continues at coordinate 2,588,832 of NW_026000338.1, forward strand.
TGAGAATCAAACCCAGTGCCTCACACATACTGGGCAAGCACTCTACCACTGAGCCACAACCCCAGCCCAGACGCTTATTTTTAATGTAATTGTTATCACATGTCTTTGCCTCAAAACATGCATTCTCCAAGTTTCTGATCCTCCCACATCTGACTTACTGCTAGGAATTACATATCTTGCCTAATTTCTCATGCCAACTCAGATGACCCCAGGAGACTAGCCCTACTCCCTAGGACATTTACATGAGTTTTTGATTGGGGGCGTATCTCCACAAAGAAGATCATTCTCTATATCCACCTCTGAGGGCTTCCTGCTCCCTACAAGAACATATAGAATAGTTATTGTGTTGTCAGGGATTGTGTTGCCTTCTCTGTCATTTATTTGTTCATGAGTTTAGTTTGCTGTTACCCTGCGGGTTTCAGTTTCTTCATCTGTACAATTGGGTTAATAGTGATTTACTCCTCAGGGATAATATGAGACCAGAAAAGTAAATGAATGAATGTAAACTAGCCCTAGGTAAATGTACAATAAATGTCCCTGTAAGGGATCCCCAGCCTTTCAACTTTTCAGGTATAATGTCAGGCTTAGATTGACTGCCCATGTTCATTTTAATTATTTGTTGGAAGCACCAATGCCTCAGCCATTTTCTTTCCTTGCAATTTAAGTTAGATTCCACTATCATAGGCTCTTGTGGACCTCTATAATTTTTCTTCATGGATTTGTTAGTTAAGATGCAGTGATCCACACTCTATTCTAAGTGAAATGGCTCTGCTCATACCTGCTGTTGCCTTATTAGCCATATTTTCTGCTATATGATTATACCTGTCCCCCTCCCCTGCCACAGATAAATTTTTGTAGTGGAGTGAGGAAAACGATTTGTTTCAAGGGTGTAAGATGATCTGTAAGGGTTGGCTTGAAAAAATCAGCTGGGCCAATCGGATTCTTTCTTTTTTTAATTTTTTTTTAGTTGTAGAAGAACACAATATCTTTATTTTTATTTGTTTATTGTTATGTGGTGCTGAAGATTGAACCCAGGGCCTCACACATGCGAGGCAAGCGCTCTACCACTGAGCTACAACCCTAGCCCCCAGATTCTTTCTTAAACCTAAAATCTGAAACAGAAAACAATAATAACATCATGAATCATCCCAATTAAAAGGTCATAAGGTATAGTTTGAACTGAAAGAATCATAATAAGCTATGTTCAAGCCAGGCACAGAGGTGCACACCTATAACCCCAGCAATCAGGATTGCTGAGTCAAGAGGATCACAAGTTCAAGGCCAGCCTCAGCAACTTAGACCCTGTCTCAAAATGAAGATAATAATAATAATAATAATAATAAATGGGCTGGGGGTCTTTCTCAGTGATAAACCACCCCTGGGTTCAACCCCCAATATAAGAAAAAGAGAAAGAAAGAAGGAGGGAGGGGGAGGGAAGGAAGGAAGGAAGGAATGAAGGAACGAAGGAAGGAAGGAAGGAAACTCTGTGCAGGGAGATTTATGAGTAATAAAAAGATCAGAGACGTAAGGAAAGAAGCAGGCATTAAGAGCATAACCAAGTTACTAGAATGAAGACCCTAAACTTCGGATGTATGTCTCTAGAACCACCTTGAAGCCCAGTACTGGAAAAAAAAATCATGTTGATACAGGTATGGCAGTGGGAGTGTGGTCTCAGAAATGATCAGGCAAGCCCAAGTCATTGCCTTTAAAGCTCTTGACTCTACCAGCTATATAATCGTGACATGCAGCTACCCTGTCTGTTTTGGCTAACCTCCAGATGAGTAAAATGGTTCCTGACTTGGTGCTTTTAGAATGTTCTTGTTTATCTCTAGGACTTTCTACCTCGCTTCTCTTTCATTTTGTCACCTTACTCTACCTCCTGCCCTCATCATTTCCATACCTGGATGGCCTGCTTATCTCATTGCTCACTTTTTAGCTCTTTATCATATTTCTGCCCTCCCTCCCTCAGAAGCAAATCTATGCACCATAAAGCAGTTTACCTATCATGGTAAACTTGATTTTTGGAGAACTGACCTAGAGTTCCTGTCCCTATCCTCTCTGAGCTCCCTGGCTGAGATCATGCATCCCTCCACTGATTTGGGGTTCACTCTGGAATTCTTTATCTTTCTACTTTCTTCACAACATCCTCCAGACTCACCCTAAATACATGTATGAATTATCTACTGCCACGGAACGGGAATAAATGGAACAATTTTTCTAGCACTGACTTGTGGCTTGGCTCTGGATCAGCCCCTCAGTGTAGCAGGGGTAACTAACTGAACAGTGGCATATCAGCCAATGGAAAGAAAGGGCCTAGAAAATGGACTGAAGCAGGCTAGAGGGCTTATGGGACATTGTTCTGAACAGTGATAAATGACAAAGGAAGTTGGTACAAGGATGTAGGCATGATAAATGACCTAACTAAGGTGCCTATACTATAACTCTTTAACTACAAGTAATGAACCAATGTAATCTCAGGCAAAACAGGGAATTTATTATGATTTAGGGGTGTCTCACGAAGCCCAAGTTTAAGCATATTACTGGACTTCAGGAAAGGACAGGCAACTACAGAATCTTCAGAAAGTCAACAATAGACAACATCATTTATCCTTCTCTGTATAATGTTTCTTTCTGCCTCACCCTCTGTGAGGAGCAGCTTCCTCGGCTCCTCAGGAAGTGTACAGAAATATAGCTTTCCCATAATGCCATGGCATATTGTTTACTTTCTAAGGTTCAGTTACAAGGAAAAATTTCAAATCTCAATCTCTCTCTCCTACAATTTCAAATTCCTGGAAAGAGATTTTAAGTAGTCAGGTGTTCATCCTTAGGCAGATCAATTTAGGCCTAGGGTTGGGATAGCAGTTATAAACCTTCAAGGAACCCACCCCTGTGAGAAAAGACAATACAAAATGAAGGACAGTTTAAGGAGTCATGTGAAGTACAGTCAACTCTAAAAAGGATTCACCCAATGGCCACACAGTTCTTCAGAACCAGAAGGCATGTATCTGAAGACAAGCCTCAGAGGGCTGTTTCCTCAGTAACTGCTCTCAGCTTTCAGTCCCCTAAGAGTGAGGAAAACAGATTTAAATACAAGTGGAGTGGGCTGGGTGTGTAACTCAGCAGTAGAATACTTGCCTAGCATCTGCAAGAGCCTGGCTTTGATCCCTGGCACCACAAAAAACACAAGAGGAAGTTAAAGTAGTAAAATAAAGTGACTAGCATTTAGTGTATTGAGCCAAATCAAAATATAACTAGGCTTGTCATATTATAGTAAATGCTCAAAAAAGTTAGCTATTACTATGGTAATCAGAAGACGTGTTCTTAGACACTGAGTAAAAGGGGTTGGATAAATTTTGTACATAGTTGCTGTAGAGTATGGGGAGTCTAGGAAAGAGTCCCATTCTGTAGAAGAATATGCCTCCCTAGGAACCAAGACTTGAATCTGTCACATACAATACTCTCCTCCTTGCACAGGGCTGACCAACACTAACAAATACTTGGGTGTGGGCCCTAGTTTTCAAGATTCTGTGCAAACTTTCCTTTTGTTATGACAACACAACAATTACCTCATCCTTGTTACAGTTGAACCCAAGACAACACCCCCTGCCCCACTGAATTCCATTTCAGTCATTTCTACTTTAGAATCAGTCTGATTGAACTTGGAATGTTCCTGGTATCCTTGATTATGTTCAGAAGACATGCATTCTCCATTATAGAAATGTAGGGAACACTCAAGTAACAATAAGTGCACACCATCTCTCCAGATTAGCTATTTTTGATTAGTCTCTATTTCCTGTTATATTGCCAGCTAGCCGAGCTGGTGACCAGAGCTGGGTTCACAAGAGCTGGCTACATCAATAACTAAGAAAATGGCGAAGGAAGCATGCAACACACAGAAATACCTTTTGCTTGCAGGAATCCAGGCTGGCTCTTGGCCTTAAGGGTCCACTGGAAAGAGAGAGACAGCATGCCTGAAACCATCCTATTTTTTGAGGGGAAGACAAGGGATTGGGTTTCAGGGGGTTGCTTGGTGATGTCTTGCGGTCAGCAGATTGACATCTTGGAAGGCCACATCCTTCTGAGGTGCTGTGTGGGATCAAAGGCAGAGCTTGTGAAAAGGACACATACGTCATAAAGCCCAGTCAGAGCAGCAACATCAGTCCAGTCCCCTCATGTGCTCAAATGCTCATAGCTCATACACACAGCGCATGGCTGGCTTGTGACACTGTTGATTCTTAATAATTTCAATTTGAGAAGTTCTTTCTGACCTTGTCCCCAAATGCACCCTTTTTAGGACCTATGGCTTCTCATAGAATGTAAATAATGTACATAAAAATATAAATAATTTGGGCTGGGATTGTAGCTCAGTGGTGGAGTGCTTGCTTAGCATGTGTGTGAGGTACTGGCTTCGATTCTCAGCACCACATATAAATAAATAAGCAAAATAAATGTCCATCAACAACTAAAAATATATATTTTTAAAAAAGAATATAAATAATTGAATTAAATCTGCCTACTATTCCCAAAGGCCGGTCCCCAGTGACTTACTTCTTCCATGTAAGCCCACCTGCCTACAGTTACCACCCAGTAGTCCATTCAAATTATTAATTCATCAAATGGATTAAGGATTTGAAGAGGTTACAAGTCTCGTAATCTAATAATTTCATTTCTGAACATTCCTGTATTAACATAAACTTTTCAGGGAACATTAAAGATCCAAACCATAACAAGACCACCAGAAGCATTTTGCTTTCAACTTTACAAGTCCAAGGCCAGCCTCGGCAACTTAGCAAAGCCTCAGCAACTCTGTGAGACCCTGTCTCAAAATTTTAAAAGGGCTGGGGATGGAGCTCAATGGTAAAGCAACCCTAGATTCAATCCTTAGTGTCAAAAAAAAATCAGTATCTTCCAACTCCAATTTCTAAATGTCCAGTGACATGAGTCAGGTTGAAATATCACTTGTAAGGTGAAAAGTAAGCTTTTGAATCTGGCCCCTATTGTGGCCAAAAATGAGGCAAAATACCTAGTGAGCCTCCTTGGCTACTCTGAAGCATTTAATCAGTAACTTGTTGGTGGTGGTTTTTTGTTTGCTTGTTTGTTTTGTGGTGTTGGGGATTGAAACCAGAGCCTTGTGCATGTGAGGAAAGCACTCTACCAACTGAGCTATATCCCCAGCCCCCTTAATCAGTAACTTGTAAGGCTGCCATGTATTTTTGGTTGGGGTTTGGGGTTTGGTTGGTTTGTTTTTGTTTTTCTTTTTGGCTTTTTGTGATCCTGTGGGTGGAACCCAGGGTGTTCTACCAATGGGCCACAGCCCCAGACCTTTTATTTTATTTTGAGACAGGGTATCACTAAGTTGTCCGGCTGGCCTTGAACTTGTGATCCCTCCTCCTTCAGTCTCCCTAGTCACTGGAATTACAGGTATGCACCACCATGCACAGTATAACACTGCTAGTTTTGATGTGGCCAAGACAGTGTTCCAAAACAGGTTCAGGCTGCCATGCAAGCTGATTTGTATCTTGAGCTGTACAATCCAGCTGATGTACAGATGAAGTTTCTCTGGCAGATAATAAGGATGCTCACCTATAGGTGAATCATAGTACAGGCCCTTAGGATTTTAGAGAAGACCCTTAGGGTCCCCACTAGAAAACTACTTTCTTTTTGAGAAACAGTTTTTGTTAGCATCAGACTTGTTAGCCAAGGAACTGTCTCCACCACACATCTCACAGCCTTGGGAAATACAGATATTACCAGGCCATTGCTTGCAGGTAGGGCTCTAGAACTGCCCTGGCACCAGGCAGAGATCTGTGCACCAGTGGGATGGACTCATGTTTCAGCTGCATCACTGCCTGCTGCTGTATCATGGACCTTGGTGCACCCCTGAGACTGTGCTAGGCCTCATAGCTGTAAGACTCAGGTATGACCCAACTTAGCATCAATGTAGGTGGTCAAATGACTGCCTTCACTAAAGGAAGCTTAGCATAATACAAGATCCCATTCACTGGGGTATATAACAGGGTGGTAAGCACAGGATTTTGCCCTGGAACTTAGTGCTGGACTGGAGAAACATAACATTGGACAGATCCAAAGGGCTTCCATCCCCTGTAGGTAGGGCTTCTGGAAAATCTCTGGTGCCAGGGAAAGACACATGGCCCCAATTCATCAACCTTCTGTTCCAGCTAGCATCACCAGTGGCTTGTTGCAGTGGTCTTGAGCCATAAGTCCACCTCAGTCATAGGCAGTACATAGCCAATAGCAATGTAGACCTTGATCCTACCCCAGTGTTGTTCTGGTCTTGGTGAGATGTGGGTTCTGGGTGTGACACAGTTTGGCAGCATTAGTAGCCACAAGCATGAGACAGAAGCCCATAGTTTATCTATCCTTGGTGACTCTGCAGAATTCTGCAGTGCTCAACCATAGGCCAGAAACTATAGTCAAGGTATTTGGGCATGGCCCAGCACCGGGGAGAAGCTTGTGGAGACAGAATATTCTCTCTAGGTACTCTCCTGGTTGATTCTGTACAACACACTAACAGTGTGTCTGGGACAAATCTAGGCTTATATTGCCCTCTAGTATTGAAACAATAATAACAAATCAATAGCAGACTCTCAAAAAACCTAGACATGTGTGCCATCTGGTGCTGAAATAATGGAAGTAACTACAGTCTCAGAGAAAATAAACAGCCTGCATAGAATTGGGGGAAAGACGGGCACAAACGAAACCAGATTAAGAAGACTGGAAAAAATACTGTATCCTTCAATGCCCAGAGGGTGCCATATACCAGCAAGCATCAAGATCTTTCAGGAAACCACAACCTCACCTAGTACTCAAAATAAGATGCAAGAAACTAACCAGACGGTAATCAGCATGGAGAATGCTTAGAGAATTTAAAACAGTTGTTTTAAGGAATGATTACTATAGCTTTGTAGCACATTTTGAAGTCAGGTAGTGTGATGCCTCCACCTTTGTTCTTTTTACTAAAGATTGCTTTGGCTATTTGAGATCTCTTACAGTTCCATATGAATTTGGGGACCGACTTTCTATTTCTGTGAAAAATGTCATCAAAATTTTGATAGGTATTACACTAAATCTATAGATGAGTTTGGGTAATATGGGCATCTTCACAATATTAATTCTTTCAGTCCATGAACATAGGATTTCTTTCCACTTATTTGTGCCTTCCTTAATTTCTTTCATCAATGTTTTATAGTGTACAGGTCTTTCACCTCCTTGGTTAAATGTATTCCTGTGGTGTTTTGATGCTATTATAAATGGGATTATTTTCTTGATTTGTTTTTCAGTTAGTTCCTTATTAGTATATATAAACGCTATGATTTTTGTGAGTGTTGTTCTGAGGATTGAATCCAGGGCCTTGTGAATATTAAGCACATACTCTACCACTGAGCTACATCCCAGCCCTTATTTTTTATTTTAAGACAGGGTCTTAATAAGTTACCCAGGCTGGCCTCAAAGTTGCCATCTTCCTATCTCAGCCTCCTGAGTAGCATGGTTTATAGGCATATGCCACCGTGCCCAGCTACAAATGACTTTGAAATGTTGATTTTAAATCCTGCAACTTTAGTGAATTTGTTTAATTGCTTTAACAGGTTTTTGTGTGTGTGTCGTTTTCAGGGGTTTATATATAAGATTATGCTGTCTGTGAACAGGAACGATTAAACTTCTTGTTTTCCAATTTGGATGCCTTTTACATTAATCTCCTCTTATGCAAAAGGAACATGTTCTGAGACCCCCCCCCCAATGGATACCTGAAATCAAAGATAATACTTGTGATGATATGAGATGATAGAACGTCTGTAATGTGAAGGAGTGAGATGAACAATATATGTACTGTGCCATACTGTTATTACTGACCTTCTGACAATACATCAGAAAAAGGATTATATTTTTCAAGTGATCCAGGATCATGAAACCATGACAATGTGGGTGAGTGGGTGAATAGATGTCAAGAGCAGACAATGTTGATGATAGAGGGTCCTAATAATAGAAGAGATTTTTGGTGAAATCTTTTGGAAGAACATTATAATCAGAAGTTGTTATTCCTTTTTTCTTTAACTCATCAAAGAATTGTCACAGAGGTTGTAATCCTTCAGTGATTACACAGGTGGTTTAAATGTTGCATTCCATTCAAGGATCTTTAATTTTTTCCTGTAATGTCTGTGCAATTTGAAATGCTTCAGCAAATTTTGGTAATGTTCACATTGTCCATTCTGCTTCAGTTTCTTCTTCCTCTTTTTACTCCAAAGATGACTCAACAATGTCTTATAACTTCTCACTTTTTAACAATTCTTAATGACCTTCTTCCACTTCTTTATTAAGCATGCTGGCAAATTCTTCTTCACTGACTTTTCTTTCTGAATGAATGATTTTCCTTATTTCTCCATTGATCCCTGGGAAGCCTTTAAAATTATTCACAAAAAGTTCTTCCAACAAGTATTTAAAGTATCTGGTTTTAATTCATCCACTGCAGTTTAGATAAATGTTATTGCATTAACAGAAACAAATGATTTCAACACTCCATTATGTCTAGATTAAGGTCTGCATCCATAGATGATTGAATGTTATCAAATACCAGGTGGGTGTGTATGGCCTTGACAAACTGAATAATGCCTTGGTGAACAGGCTGAAGCAATAAGATTGTATGTGGAGGTAAATATACAACCTTGACATTTTCAATTTCATAGTAAACAGATTCAGGATGGCCAGATGCACTGTGTATTATTAATAGGACTTTAAATACCAACAGTTCCTCTTCCAAGTATTTTTTTTCACTTTTGGATGAAGCATTGGTGGAACCATTCCATAAACAAGATGGGCTATCACCCACGCTTTCTGATTCTGTTGCCAGAATACGGGAAGATAATTTTTGTGGGTTTTTTTAATCATTAACTGAAACACAAAGGCATGTAGCTATTAATGAGATACTATGTAATGTTCAATAAACATATACATTACATAATGTTTAAATCAGGTTAGGCATATTAAACTCCTCAAACACTTATCATTTCTTTGTAGTGAAAACTTTCAAAATCCTTTCTTCTTAGCATTTATTTATTTATTTATGTACTGGAGGTTGAATTCAGGGGTGCTTTATCACTGACCTACATCCCTAGTCCTTTAATTTTTTTATTTTATTTTAAGGCAGGGTCCCATTAAGTTGCTGAGGCTGGCTTCAGACTTACAATCCTCCTGCTTCAGTCTCTAGTAGCTGGGATTAAGGTAGGCATCCCCATGCCCGACTTCCAGTTTTTAAAAATGTTCAGTACACAATTGTTATCTATAGTCATCATACTGTGCAATAGTATCCCCAGAGCTTTTTGCACCTATCTAATTGTAACTTAGTGCCTTTCCCCATTCTTCCCTCAACTTCTATGAGATCAACTTTTAAAGATTTCATATATGAGTGAAATCACTCAGTATTTGTCTTTCTGTGCCTGTCTTACTGCACTTAACACAAATGATCTCCAGTTTCAATCATGTTGTCACAAAATACAGGATATCATCCTTTTTATAGTTGAGTAGTGTCTCATTCTGTAGATGTACTACATTTTCCATCTAACAGTTGATGGATACTTTAAGTGTTTCTATTTCTTGGATATTGTGAATAATGCTGTGAAAAATATGAGAGAACAGATGTCTCTTTGTCATACTGATTTCATTTCCTTTGGATATATACCCAGTAGGGGAATCACTGGATCATATAATAGTTCTACTTTCAATTTTTTGAGGAACCTTGATATCATTTTTCATAATGGCTGAACTAACTTACATTCCCAACAGTATACAAGGTTCCATTTCTCCATATCATCACCAGCATTTGTTATCTTAAGTCTTTTTTATATTAGCCATTCTTATTGGGTTGAGGTGATGTCTCATTGTGGTTTTGATTTGCATGTCCCTAATGATTAGTGATGTTGAGCATTTTTTCATGTAACTATTGGCCAATTTTATGTCTTCTTTTTATAAATGTTTATTTACATCTATTGATCATTTTTAATCAGGTTGTTTATTTATTTACAATTTAGCTTTTGGGAGTTCCTTATGTATTCTGGGTATCAACCCCTTATGATATATATATACTACAAATATTCTCACCCATTCTGTATGTTGTCTCTGCACTTTGTTGAGCATTTCCTTTGATGCTCAGAAGCTTTTTAGTTTGATGTAATTCCCATTTGTCTATTTTTGCTTTCATTTCCTGTGCTTTTGAGATTGTGTCCAAAAAATCTTTGCCCAGTCCAGTGTCTTGAATCATTTCCTCCATGTTTTCTTCCAGTAGTTTCATAGTTTCAGATCTTACATTTAAATCTTTAATCCATTTTGAGTTGATCTTTGTAACTGGTGAAAGATAGAGCTCTAGCTGCATTCTTCTGCCTGTGGATATCCAATTTTCCCATCACCATTTATTGGAAAGACTGTCCTTTCCTATGCATGTTCTTAGCACCTTTGTCAAAAATCAGTTGACTATATATGTATGGGTTTACTTCTACACTTTCTATTCTGTTCCATTGTTCTATGTGTCTGTTTTTTTATGCTGATACCACACTCACTACAGCTTTGTAGTATGTCTTGAAGTCAAGTAGTGTCATGCCTCCTGCTTTGTTCTTTTTGCTCAAAATGGCCTTGACTAGTCAAGAGGTTTTGTGGTTCCATATACATTTTAGAAAATTTTCCATTTCTATGAAGAATGCCATTGGTATTTTGATAAGGATTGCTTCAAATCTGTACATCTCTTTGGGTAGTGTGGACATTTTAACAATATTGATCCTTCTAATCTGTGAAAACAGGATATCTTTCTACCTTTTTGTGTCTTCTTGGATTTCTTTCATCAATATTTTATAATTTTTCATTGTAGAACTCTTTTGCCTCTTTGACTAAATTTATAATTTAGCTATTGTAAATGGGATTACTCTCTTGGTTTCTATTTCAGGTAATTCACTAGTGGTGTACAGCAATACTACTTATTTTTGTGTGTTAATTTTGTATCCTGCATCTTTGCTGAATTCCTTTTTTAGTCCTAATCAGTTTTGGTAGAGTTTTTAGGACTCTCTATATATTAGATCCTGCTGGTGGTTGAGGAAATGCATGCCTGTAATCCCAGCAACTCAGGAGGCTGAGGCAGGAGGATCACAAGTTCCAAGCCAGCTTCAGCAACTTAGTGAAACCCTGTCTCAAACTAAAAAATAAAAAGGGCTGGGGATATAGCTCAGTGGCAGAGCACCCCTGGGTTCATTCCCCAGTACCAAAAAAAAAAAATCATGCTGTCATCAAACAAAGCTGCTTATTTTATGATTTGTATGAATTTTATTTCTTTCTCTTGCCTAACTGCTCTGGCCTAATATGTACTGTGTTGCATATAAATGGCAAGAATAGGCATTCTTGTCTTGTTCCTGATTTTAGAGGAAAAGACTTCAACTTTTCACCATTGAGTATGATGTTAGCTATAGGTTTGTCATATATTGCCTTTATTATGTTGAGGTACATTTTTTATTTTCTGGGGGTTTTTTTGTACCGGAGATTGAATCCAGGGGTGCTTAACCACGAAGTTGCATCTCCAGCTCTTTTTATTTTAAGATAAGACCTCACTAAGTTGCTGAGTCAGGCCTTGGTGATCCTCCTGCCTCAGCCTCCTGAGCTGCTGGTGTGCTACCATGCCCCATGAGGTACATTCTTCTATACCTAATTTGTTGAGATTTTTATCATAAAAGGATATTGAATTTTGACAAGTGCTTTTTCTGCATCTATTGAGATGATCATATGATTTTTGTGATTTATTCTGTTAATGTGATGTATCACATTTATAGTCTTGTATATGTTGAACCACCCTTGTATCCCTGGCATAAATCCCACTCAATCATGTTGAATGATCCTCTGAATGTGCCATCAAATTTGGTTTGCAAGTATTTTGATTAGGATTTTTTTATCTACATCCATCAGGAATATTTGCCTAAAATTTTTTTTCTTGTGTACTTTTCTGGCTTTGGCATCAGGATAATGACAGCTTCACAAAATTAGTTTGAAAGTATTCTCCCTCAGTTTTTTGGAAAAGTTTGAGAAGGAATAATATTAATTTTTCTTTAAACATTTTGTAGAATTTACCAGTGAAGCCATCGATCCTTGACTTTTATTTGATAGGAGAGTTTTTAATACTGATTTAATCTCCTTACATTATTGGTCTGTTCAGATTTTCTGTTTCTTCATTATTCAATCTTGATAGGTTGTATGTGTCTAAGAATTTATCCATTTCACATAGGTTATCTACTTTGTTGGCATATAATTGTTCACAGTAATGTCTTTTGTATTTCTGTGATATCAGTTATAATGTCTCCTCTGGCATTTCTGATTTAATTTATTTAAGTTTTCTTTCTTTTTTCTTAGTCTAGATAAAAGTTGGTTTTCAATCAAATATAAATTCCTAGACGAGTACAAGGAAGTATAGTAGAGGATGGAGAATGAGACAAGGGAGGGAAAGGGGAAAGGGATTGGAAGAATCATGAACTGAAATAGATTTCCATGAATGTATGAATTTGTTGGAATAAACCCAACTACTGTGTATAACTATAAATCTTTAATTTTTAAAAGTTAGTTGCTTTTGTTTATCTTTTTGCAAAACCAACCCTTAGTTTCATGGATCTTTTCTGTTGTCTTTCTAGTCTCTATTTCACTTACTATTATCTCCCCACTTATCTTGGGGGTACATTTCAAGACTCCCAGTGAATGCCTGAAACCATGGATAATACCAAACCCTATACATACTATGTTTTTTTCTATATGTCCTGCATCATTGCCATGTAGTACTAGAGTTAATCTGTCCTTTCATGTTTTTTTTAATTTTAATATTTATTTTTCAGTTTTCAGCAGACATAACATCTTTGTTTGTATGTGGTGCTGAGGATCGAACCCGGGCCACATGCATGCCAGGCGAGCGCACTACCTCTTGAGCCACATCCCCAGCCCATCCTTTCATGTTTTTTGCATCACTACTCTTATACCTTGGGGCCATTATTAAGTAAAATAAGGGTCACATGAACACAAGCACTCTGATACCAGGACAGCTACTGAGTAACTAAAAGGTTAGGTAGCATATACCTTGTGGATACACAAGAGGAAGGGATGATTCACATTCTGAGCAGACACAGTGGGATGGCACAAGATTTCATCATGCTACTCAGAACAGCATGAAATCTAAAACTTATGAATTAGATGTTTCTGAAATTTTCCTTTTAATATTTCTGGACCATAGTTGACTATGGATAATAGAAACTATGGAAAATGAAACATCAGATGAGGGTTAACTGTTGTATTTCTGTTCTGATCTTATTGTTTTCTTCTTTCTGCTAACTTTGGGCTTAGTTTGTTCTTGTTTTTCTAGTTTCTTGAAGACTTATTCCAGTCTTTGAAAACTGGGAAAAGCCCTTCACCAGTTTGTCCGTCCAGAGATTCTGAGAAGGCCATTTGGCATGGTCTTAGGGAAGTTTGTTGCTAGTGTCCTTAGGAAGACTAGGACAGAAGGTAGTAGATAGGTCTGATCTTGAGTCCACAGAGTTGAGCCTGAGGCCTGGATCCATTCGCTTGGACCAGTTTATTGAGTCTGCAGAGATGGTCCTGGAACATGTATTACTGGGACAGGATTGAAGACTGATTCCACAGGGGCTGGCCTGGCACTATAGTGGGTCTGGAGCCTGAATCCCTGGGAGTTGGAATGGGTCATAGAGTCATGGGGGACTGGCCTGAAGCTGGGTCTATAAGCAAGTTCTTAAAGTCTCACTCCACAGATTCCAGCTTGGTACTGGGGTCTACTGGTGTGGGCCTGGACCCTGGGTCTGCTGGAACAGACCTATACCCTGGATCCTCTGGAGCCTGAAGCCAACTGATGTTGGGGTCAGTATGGAGCCTAAGCCTGATGGACTTGCCCTGATATCTGGAGCCTCTGGGGCTAGCCTGGAACTGGAAGCCATGAGAACTGACCTGGAACCCTGTATCCACTTGAGCTGTCCTGGAGGCTAGGTATGCAGGTACTGCCATAGAGGTTAGGCTCACAATGGCTAGCCTAGAATAGTCCATCAGCCACCAACTAAGAGTCAGTAAAGGGGCTGGGGTTGCAGCTTAGAGGTAGAGTGCTCGTCTAGTATGCGTGAGGCACTGGATTCAATCCTCAGCATCACACAAAAATTAATTAGAGATATTGTGTCCATCTACAACTAAAAAATAAATGTTAAAAAAGAGTCAGTAAAAATAAGAACCTTAGAAAGTGTTTGTCAAGGGCATAGTGTATTACAAAGAGTATTTCATGCAGCTCAGCCCATTAGGCACTTTGTCCACCTCCCTTGTAGAAATCAGAGTATTTGAATGGGGGCTATGGCTGTCCATTATCAGGCTTCCTTATACTCCATGTTCACTGTCTTGGTAGGAAGAGACCATTGTTTTTCTTGTTTTGAGAATGTTGACCATCCTTTCTCCACTTTTCATTGAGCAAAAAGTGAAGACATTTCTAGGAATTTTGGCAAGTTAGCCTCAGTGGCAGAGTACACGGCTATTTTCTCATGGAGTTGTGATTCTCCAATAAAGCCAGTATTAATTCTATGATATACATACCTTCTCCATTTTAACAAGGAGGCCTCTATTACTGAACCAACTTTTACAGGGAGCCTGTTCCATTACCTAGGGCATAATAGGAATCTCAGTCCATAGAGTAATTGACCCTGCCCCAGTAGGGACTCCAGTTCCAGTAAGTGCCCAGTATTCTGCCAGGAGTTGCCTCTCTAGTAATGAATACCTTTTGGCTGAGTGTGGGAGCCATGTCTATACATAACATTTCCTATTCATTTGGCTCAGAGGCAAATTTGGAGTGGCCAAAATTTCTCATTGTAAGTAATATCCCCAAAGCACTAGAAGTGCCAAAGCAATGGCCTCTTTCTGTTTATCTATTGTTCTTCAGGTCCCCCCTGAAAAATGAAAGGCTTATGAACTTCTCAATATATGGGAACTAGCAAATATTGGCAGTGAGGAATGTGTTGGCACCAAAAATCCAAATGTTAGGCTTTCTGTATCAATGTGGGAGGTTCTAGTGATAGTTGCTTAGCTTTTATCAGATTTAGAATAGTTTGCCCTTCTAAATTCTCAATATAGTCCCAAAATTTAACCAACTGAGAGGGGCCTTGGCCCTCATGCAGAGCCATTGCCCATCCTCTCTCAGTGAAATGTTTACTCACAGTTGTCATGATCTATACAAGACAGAGCCTTGGCCAAGTCCAATGAGGAGGATGTAATCTATAATAATGCCAAACCTGAGTTTCTGGTGGAAGTGCAGGGCAGGCATTTAGATCCTGTTTGCAAAGACTGTGTACAATAATGGGGATATCTGTTTCCCAAAGTCAAATGGGAAAAGGTATACTATCGACCTGCAAGATGAAAGTAAATTGTGGGGCTGGGGATGTGGCTCAAGCGGTAGCACGCTCGCCTGATATGCATGCGGCCCGGGTTCAATCCTCAGCACCACATACAAACAAAGATGTTGTGTCCGCCGAAAACTAAAAAATAAATATTAAAAAATTCTCTCTCTCTCTCTCTCTCTCTCT
>NW_026000338.1:2605691-2610171 GCF_001458135.2 Marmota marmota marmota
CTTGGCCTCTCCTTCTCATCTCAGTCACTACAGTGGTGATGTGGTGCTGCTTTTGCCTCCAGGAGGACCACTTCTCCTTCTCCTTTCCAATTGCCCCCCTACTGCCCCCACCCAGCCCCCTTCAGTCTCTTCCCCCCAGGTGACATGTTGATGAGAAGTTGCCTAGAACAAGGTCCACCAGATATCTTTTTCATTTTTTTAAATATTTATTTATTTAATTTAGTTTTCGGCGGACACAACATCTTTGTTTGTATGTGGTGCTGAGGATCGAACCCGGGCCCCGCGCATGCCAGGCGAGCATGCTACCGCTTGAGCCACATCCCCAGCCCCAGATATCTTTTTCGGTACCAGAGATTGAACCCAGGGGTGTTTATACCCTGAACTATATCTACAGCCCTTTTGTTTTTTATTTTGAGACAGGATCTCACTAAATTGCTTAGGGCCTCACTAAATTGTTGAGGCTGGCTTTGGACTTGCAATCCTCCTGGCTCAGTCTCCTGAGTTGCTGGGATTATAGGCATCTGCCACCACTCCTGGCTCCACCATGTATTACAGGCATCTTCCACCACTCCTGGCTCCACCACCTATTCAGTGGGACAGTGACTTCCTTTGGAATCCTAGGAAGAACAATAGTATAAATTTCCTTGCCTGGGCATGGTGGTGCACAACTGTAATCCCAGCAACTCAGGAAGCTGAAGCCAGCTTCGCCAATTTAGCACCATCCTGTATCAAAAATAAAAAATTTCTGGAGATATAACTCCACGGTAAAGTGCCCCTGGGTTCAATCCTCAGCACTGTGAATAATAATAATAATAATAATAATGCTTTAGGAATGAGTGTGTAGCTCAGTAGAGAGCACTTGCCTAGCATGCCCAGGTCACTGACTTTGGTTCCCAGCAGAATAAAGAAAAAAGGTAAGTAAATTTTAGCCAGCTCAGCCCAAGGGTTGAGATTTTGATATCCTTTCAGGAAAGCGCTAAAATGACAACTTTCACAACATATAAATGAGTGTGTCACAACAACAGAAGCATGCTAGTTGCTTGCCAAGGCATCTCCCCAAACTGTACTTAGAATACCAACCTTTCTGCTTTATCAGCTCCTTTGCCTGCCATAGTGGTCTCCAAGAACAAGGGCAGCCTCTCATGTCAGAGCACCCCAAATCACTAGCCCTGCTATGAGGAGTTACTTACTCCCACCATAGCCTGTTATAGGCTCAGGCACAGCCTTCCTTTGGCCCAGAAGCATGCATTCTCCCCTTTTTCCTAAACAGGACCATGAGTCTAGAAACTTCTGGGACCTGCAATGCAATTCACAAAACCAAATTATGGAACCAGCCTAAGTGTCTGTCAACAGACAAACTGACAAATAAAATGTGGCATATAAACACAATGGAGTTTTACTCAGCCATAAAGAAGAATGAAATCATGTCATTTGCTGATAAATAAATCGAACTGGAGAAAATCATGCTAAACACAATAAGTCTGACTCAGGAAGTCAAAGATTGAATGTTTGAATGTTCTCATATGCAGAAGCTACAGAGAAATAAGGAATAAAGATCTCATGAAATGGATCTCATGAAAATGTCATTAATAAAAACATTTTAAAAAGACATAACCATGATAAGGAAGTGGTACACAATAAACTTTATTTGGATAGCAGAGAAAGTCCCTTACAACAGGAAACTATTCAGACTATTCAGAATAGAGAGCTGTATCAGGCTACCACCCATAGGTGGAAGATGGCAAGGGAACCCCCAGGGAAGAGCTGAATTAGAGAGGGGGCTTATTATTTGTCCAAGCAATGTCACTCAGCTACATGATGGGAAGCTTCTGAGTCAGAGAGTCTCAAAGGTCAGCCTCAGCTTGGTTGTTTTTTGTTTTTGTTTTTGTTTTTTTTTGGGGGGGCGGGGTGTCGATGGACACAACACAATGCATTTTATTTTCATGTGGTGCTCAGGATTGAAACCTGGTCCCGCCTGTGCTAGGCGAGCACTCTACGGCTGAGCCACAATCCCAGCCCCGGTTGTTTGGTTTTTTAATGTACAAGGTTTGTTTTATCTATGTCTAGCAGATGTTGGGTAGAGTTTTGTTGACTACTTAAAGCAGGTTGGGTCTAAAAGGCTAAAAGTCTTTTTTTTAAATATTTATTTATTTATTTATTTAAGTTCTCGGCAGACACAACATCTTTGTTTGTATGTGGTGCTGAGGATCGAACCCGGGCCGCACGCATGCCAGGCGAGCGTGCTACCGCTTGAGCCACATCCCCAGCCCTAAAAGGCTAAAAGTCTTATTTGCTCTATATTCTAAATAATTAGATGTGTGAGAGTTCAGTTTGAGCTAATGGTACTAGCTTGCTGTGGAGAAGTATCAATACAGTGGTGATAATAAAGTTTTTGTTGGAATATTTTGATGTAGACACTGTTTTCTTGGTCTATATCAATGCTATACCTCCTCAGATTGTGGTTTTCAGCATCAGGCCATGCAGTAGTGTATTGAAGCCAGAGAAATAGCAAACCCTTTAAGTATTGTATCTCACCACAAGTATTTCCAGTATATCAGATAAAGAGTCAGACTTAAATCTAAATTCATAAATGTTCCAAATAATAATTCAAAGGGAGAAATACTAAGCTTGCCAGAGAAGTTGACTTTATTTTTTAATGAAATCAGTGGTAAATCTCTGGGCCATCAAAGCCAGTGGCTCAATATTATTTAGCTGATGAATTATTTAAGGTATATTTTTTCTCCATCATCATGATATATATGTTTAACTCCATTCCTCATCAGATTGCCTCATAAGACTCTCAGAATCAAATGACTCCTGACCAAGAAACAAAAGTAAAATCATCTCATGTGAATGTGGATGAAAATTGGTAATAAAATCAGGTACAACTCTAAGAGGAGAAATTGTAGAAGAACCAAGCTGGTTTATAAGGAATCACTCAGAAGATGGCATATATATATTTTTGAATTTTTTTAGTTGTAAATGACACAATACCTTTATTTTATTTATTTATATGTGGTGCTAAGGATTGAACCCAGGGCCTCACACATGCTAAGCAAGTACTCTACCACTGAGTCACAACCCCAGCCTGGCATATACATTTATTCTGTATCAAGGTGTCATGTTACTATATCAAGTTAAAACCATTACTAGGGTTGTGGCTCAGTGGTAGAGTGCTAGCCTAACATACATGAGGCTCTGGGTTCAGTCCTTAGCACCACATAAAAATAAAATAAAGATATTGTGTCTACCTAAAACTAAAAAAAATAAATATTTTTTTTTAGAAAGTTAAAACCATTACTACTGTCTGGGCAAATATATGTTTTATTGGAAAGATGATATTTTTTCTTGTTTGTATTCTCTGCATTATTAGGTTGATTTAATAATAAATAACTGAGGTTTTTGTTTTGCTTTGTTTTGTTTTTTTGGTACCGAGGATTGAACTCAGAGGCACTTGACCACTGAGCCACATCTCCAGCCCTATTTTGTATTTTATTTAGAGACAGGGTCTCATTGAGTTGCTTAGTGCTGCATCGTTGCTGAGGCTGGCTTTGAACTCGTGATCTTCCTGCCTCATCCTCCTGAGCTGCAGGGATTACAGGCATGTGCCACCACACCTGGCTAAGTGAGATCTTTCATTTGGAAAAAAAAAAAAAAAGAATTCCTTATGATTTGGTTAATTCATTGACCTTGTCCAGAGGACTTGGGATGATAAAGGGTATGGTAAACTACTGGTAATTTTACATTTTTTACAGAGCTCCTAAAGTACATAGAAATGGAATGATTTCTCCTATCAGATTCCAGATAGTTTGGAATTCCAAAGGTTGAAATGATATAATTCAGTAAGGGTATTACCATGCAATATATTTCTCAGTTCTTGTCTTCGCAAAAGATTTCAGTCAAGAGACATAGATAGAATAAGCATAAATGATTTATTTAGTGAAGTGAAAGTACACTCCATGGAGCTGGGGTTGTAGCTCAGTGGTTGAGCGCTTGCCTCGCATGAGTGGGGCACTGGGTTTGATCCTCAGCACCACATAAATAAATAAATAAATAAATAGAAAGTACACTCCAGGGAATGTGGAGCAGACCATTCCAAGAAAGGAAGTAGTCTGGAGTTTTCCATGTGGTGGATTTTTCATATTTGATCTGGAAACCTCCCTCCTCATGCATTATGTATTTGGAGTGGGTACTGTGATTTCCCACCATGGCTTAGTGAACCTGTGCTGATTTTGCCATGTTGGAAAATTTCCTATCAGTAGTGTGCTTGCACCATTTTTACAATGTTGGAAAATCCTACATCAGGATGGGTGCAGTGGCACATGCCTATAATCCCAGCAGTTGGGAGGCTGAGACAGGAAGATTCGAGTTCAAGACCAGCCTCAGCAATTTAGTGGGACCTTAAGCAACTTGGTGAGATTCTGTCTCAACATAAAAAACAAAATGGGATGGGGATGTAGCTCAGTGGTAAAGCACCCCT
>NW_026000338.1:2610978-2631304 GCF_001458135.2 Marmota marmota marmota
TTAGTGAGATTCTGCCTCAAAATAAAAAATAAAAAGGACTGGGAATGTAGCTCAGTGGTAAAGCACCCCTCGGTTAAAACTTCAGTACCAAATGAAGAAGGAGGAGGAGAAGGAAAAAGAAAGGAAGAAAGAAAAGAGAACCTTTCATCAGTACCTGAGCAAAATCTATGGGCAGGAGTGAATGGGGATTAAATCCACAATGCAAAGGATATCACAAGGAACATGAGGCCCCCTAAATGACAGTGCCTCAGTGCTCTTCATGTGCTCTGAAGTTGGAAAGTCCTTTAAGCCTATTACACCTGGTTCTTTCATCAATTTTAGGAAGATAGTATCTGGCTATGAAGGAGGTGAGTTTTATGGGCAGGATTTTTTGTCTTCTGAGGTGGAGTGATCTTTTGTCACTCAAGATGGAGTGAGCCTTATTTTCCTACCCCACCCATCCTCTTACTCATATCTATCTACCTACCTACTCTAACAAGCCCGTGATCATTATTTAAGCATCTAGTTTAACTGATAAGAATCCTTCTGGCAATCCAGACATCATACACAATATTACAAATTAATATCTCTTACCTTCTGAAGGCAGAACTCTATAAAAATCCATTTGCTATCAGAACCAGGTAACATTACCCTAAGTCGGCTTCCTTGACTTACTGTAAGTGTTCCCGGTAAATAATTTTTCTGACAATACAACTTTGTATTATATACTTAATTATTTGATCCTTGTTCCAAGTATTATGAGATTCCAAGGTGTTCAGCATATTGCTTTTGTTTAAATGAGTTTGTCAGTGGCATGACAGAACCATCTAAACATAAAACCATTGAAGTACAGGAATAATCCTATTGTACAATTCCCATATTTCTATGGTGTTCTTAGATTCCCTTGGTTTCTAATTACATATTCCTGAAATTGTGAATAGGAGTCTCTGGATAGGAGTGATGAGGCTTCAATTTCCCCAATCAAAATTTTAGTAACCATTTCATAGATTGGTGTGCAAATGCATTTCCTTTAAATTTTTCATTTCATTGTCTGATATGAACACTACCATGAATTACAGAAATCTATTAGAGAATTTGGAATAATCCAAATAAATCAGTGATCAGTTTACCATGTGATATTTTAGTTTCTATTGATGTTAGAAAGCCTCTATTCTTCCATATTTGTTCCATAGCACAACAGACCCCAAATGCATATTTACTACCAGTATACACATTTACTTTAAGATTGGTGGCTAATTTACAAGTTTTTGCAAAAGCAATAAGTTCTACTTCTTGGGCCGATTCTATGATTGGAAGAGAATAAGCCTCTAAAACCTCATGAAGAAGAGGATTTTGACAGATGGTGAAATACGAAGCCCCAGGAATCTGTCTCCCCACCTAGACTAGAATTGTGCTGACAGAATCTGTCTGATGTAACTCTTTTGGAACAATTTCCATAGGAAATTCCAGTCATTTTCACCTCCTTAGCACAGTAGTAGCTATTCATTCCATGCCCCCAGCCTCATTGGAAGCAACTGTGCATATGTTCCTAAAGCAACCTGCACACGGCTTGCAAAAGCCAGGATGAAGAAAACAAAACAAAACAAAAAACCCATCCTCCAAATATTGGGGATCCATGATTTCTGCTCATTACTTCTGATTACAAAGGTGCAAAAAAGTACACAGCCATTGTTGTGCCTCACATTGTCTGAAGCCCCTTCAGCTCCACCCAAACTTCCATATAAATGGCTGGTGCCTTTTTATCCCACCTTCATTTTTCTTTTTTTTTTTTCCCCTTTTAGTAGCCAGATATTAAAGACTAAGACATTCAGAAGCAACAACATATACAGGGAAAATTAGAAAGTGATTGTGCATAAGAAGACCTTAAGTTTTTATCTCAGGCTGTTCCTTGGCACAGACACCTATGTTAATCTCCTTCCCTTAAAAAAAAAAAAAAAAAAAGCAATAACAACAACAACAACAAAAAACAGAAAAACCCTAAGGAAGGGGGGGAATCTGACTTTCTGACTTTCACAGTTAACATATTATTAGATTCAAATTTCCATTTTCAACAACACTACCAAAAAATGCAAAGACAAAGAAACAGAAAAAAAATGGCCCATTCAAGGGTGAAAAATGAATTAACAGGGCCGGGGTTGTAGCTCAGTGGTAGAGCTCTTGCCTCACATGTGTGAGGCCCTGGGTTCAATCCTCAGCACCACGTAAAAATAAATAAATAAATAAAAAGATATTTTTTTAAAAAATGAATTAACAGAGACTGTCCCTCAAGAGCTAGGAGTGTAGTGCAGTAGTAAAACACTTGCCTAGTGGGTGCAATACTCTAGCACTGAAAAAATAAAGAAAGAATCTCTGAAAAGGAAAAAAAAAACTTAATGACACATCTACAAGAAAAAGACTAAAATAATTGTCTTAAAGATGCTCAAAGGCTGGAGTTGTGTCTCAGTGGTAGAGTGCTTGACTGGCATGTGTGAGGCCCTGGGTTCAATCTTCAGTACTGCATATAAATAATAAATAAATAAATAATTTTTTTTTAAAAAGATGCTCAAGAAACTAAAGAAAGATGTAGACAAATTCAAGAAAACATTATATGAGCAAAATGAAACTATAGATTAAAAGATAGAAAATCTAAAAGCAATTCTGGAGCTGAAAAACACAATAACTGAAATGAGATATTCATTAGAGACTCAAAGGAGATGAGGAGAAGAGCCAGACATAGTGGTGCATGTCTATAATTCCAGCAATTCAGGAGGGTGAGGCAGGAGGATCGAAAGTTCAAGGTCAGGTTCAGAAACTTAGCAAGACCCTTAGTAACTTAGCGAGACCCTGTCTCAAAGTGAAATATAAAAAGGGCTGGGGATGTGACTCAGTAGTTAGGTGCCCCTGAGTTTAATCCCTGGTACTAAAAATAAGAAGAGGAAGAAAGAAGAGAAGGGAGCAGGAAGTATATTTGAAGAAATTATGTCTGAAAACAAATTTCATGGAAAACATCTAAAACCTCATTAAATCTAAGGAAGATGAGCTCAAAGAGACCTACACGCAGATACATCATAATCAATTACTCAAAAACAAAAAAAGCCAGGTATAATGACACAAGCCAGTAATCCCAGCTACTCAGGAGGCTGAGGCAGGAGTATTGCAAGTTTAAGGCCAGCCTGGGCAATTTTGCCACTTAGTGAGACCCTTTCTCAAAAATAAGAAATAACAAAAAGGGCTGGGGATTTAGCTCAGTGGTAGAGCACCAATGGGTTCAAAACCCAGTGTGAAAGAAAAGAAAAACAAAATCTCATAACCAGCAATAGGGAAGCAACTCATCACATACAAGAATCATCAGTAAGATTAGCAGGGGCTGGGCACCGAAGCACATGCCTACAATCCTGTGATTTGAGAGGCTGGAGGATTGCAAGTTTGAGGCCATCCTCAGCAATTTAGCAAGACCCTGCTTCAAAATAAAAAGTAAAAAGGACTGGAGATATGGCTCAATAGTAAAGCACACCCAGATTCAATCTCCAGGACCAAAAAATATTTTAAATGAAAAGAAATAAAGAAACCTTAGAGGCAGTGTGTTGATATTCAAAGTACTAAGGAGAGGAAAAAAACTGTCAACCAAGAATCCTGTACCTGGCAAAACTATCCTTCAGAAGTTAGTTAGGGGGAGGGACTGCAAGTGTTACTTAATGGTAGAGCACCTGCCTAGCATGTGCAAGGCCCTGGATTTTATCCCCAGCACCAAAAAGAAAAAAGAAAAAGAAAAGTGAGAAATTAAGAGGCTTCTAGATAAACAAAAGCTGAGAAACATTGTTGACACTACAACTATATCTTCCCTGCAAGAGATGCTCAAGGGACTAATGCAAGTTAAAAATGGAATGACACTGGAGAGTAATTTGAAGCTGTAGGAAGAAACAAAGATCTCATTTAAAGACACATACAAAGCCAGGCATAGTGATACATGCCTGTAATCCGAATAGCTCAGGAGGCTGAGGCAGGAGGATTTCAAGTTCAAGGCTTGCCTCAGCAAATTAACAAGGCCCTAAGCAATTTAGTGAAACCCTGTCTCAAAATAAAAAATAAAAAGGGCAGGGAGTGTGGCTCAGTGGTAAAGTGCCCCAAGTAAAGCTAATATTATTGTAATTCTACATTTTGTCTTCTACTTAATTTGAGAGACTAATGCTTAAAAGAATTACTAGATTGGGAGTGGGAGGAGTGCTGGGCATTGAACCCAGTGCTCCACACATGCTAGAAACACACTCTACCACTCAAGTATACCCTCTGCTCAAAGAATTACTAGTTTATTGGGCGGCAGAGGGCACACAGTATATAAACTTGAACTTGTAATGCTTCAACATCAATAATGGAAAGATGTGGGGATGAAGCTAATAAAGTAACAAAAGTTTTGGATATTACTGAAGTTAAAGTATTATAAATTTAAATTAGTGTGTTATAACTTTATGGTGTTAAATGTAATCCCTATGGTAATCACAAAGAAAATAGCTATAGAATAAATGCAAAAGGAAACAAGAAAGGAAAATAAACATGTCACTATAAAAAAATCAACTAAACGCAAAAGAAGACAGAAATGAAGGAAATGGGGAACAAAAAAGCTACAAGGCATATAAAAAACAAATAGTAGGGCTGGGGATGTGGCTCAGTGGTAGAGCGCTTGCCTAGCAAATGTGAAGCACTGGGTTCAATTCCCAGCACCACATGAAAATAAATAAATTAATTAAATAAAGGTATTGTGTTCATCTACTGCTAAAAAAAAAATTAAAAATAGTAGCCAGGTGTAGTGACACAAACCTGTAATCCTAGCAACTTAGGAGGCCAAAGCAGGAGAACCACCAAGTTCAAGGCCAGCCTCAGCAACTTAGTGAGGTCCTAAGCAACTTAGCAAGACCCTATCTCAAAATAAAAGTCAAAAAGCACTGGAGACCGGGCACCAGTGGTACACATCTGTAATCCCAGTGGCTAAGGAGGCTGAGGCAGGAGGATTGAGTTTTCAAAGCCAACCTCAGCAAAAGTGGGGCGCTAAGCAACTCAATGAGACCCTGTCTCTAAATAAAATACAAAATAGGGCTGGGGATGTGGCTCAGTGGCCAAGCAACCATGAGTTCAATCCCCAGTACTCCCCAAAAAAATGGGCTAGAAATGTAGCTTAGTGGTAAAGTGCCCCTGGTTTCAATTCCTGGTACCAAAACAAATAAACACAAAACAAATAGCAAAGTGACAGAAGTCAATTCCTCCCTATCAATAATTACTTTAAATGTAAATAAACCTTCCAATCAAAAGAGAAAGACTGGCAGAATGAATAAAAGAAAACATTATGCAACTATATACCATCTACAAGAAAATCACTTTATATCCAAAGACACAAATAGACTGAAAGTAAAAGAATGGAAAATGGTACTCATTACAAGTAAAAAACCAAAAGAGAACAAAGGTGGCTATATTTACATCAGACAAAATGGACTTTAAATCAAAAAATCTTATAAGAGGGGCTGGGGTTGTGACTCAGTGGTAGAGTGCTTGCCTAGCATGTATGAGGCACTGGGTTCGATTCTCAGCTCCACATATAAACAAATAAAATAAAGACCCATTGACAACTAAAAAATATTTTTAAAAAAAAACTTATAAGAGACAAAAAAGGCTATTGTATGTTATTAAAATGTTCAATACAAAGTATAATTATTATAAACATTCACATACCTAATGACAGATCATTAAAATATATGAAGCAAAAACAGAATTCCAGGAAGAAATGGACAGTTCTGCAAGAATATTGGAGATTTCAAAACCCCACTCTCAATAATGTGTGGGCTACCGGGCATGGTGGCGCACACCTGTAATCTCAGTAGCTCAGTAGGAAGAGACAAGAGGATCGCGAGTTCAAAGCCAGCCTCAGCAATGTTGAGGCACTAAGCAACTGAGTGAGACCCTATTTCTAAATAAAATTTAAAATAGGTCTGGGGATGTGGCTCAGTGATTGAGTGCCCCTGAGTTCAATCCCTGGTACCAAAAAAACAACAACAATAATAATAATGTGTGAACCAACCAGACAGAAGATGAGTAAGGAAATAGAAGACTTAAACAGCAGCATAAACCAATTAGATCTAATAGACATATACAAAACACTCCACCAAACGATGACTGCATACACACTCTTCTCAAGTACACATGGGGCATTTTCCAGGATAGACCATGTGTTAGATCATGAATTCAGTCTCAATAGTTTTTAAAAGATAGAAAGCATTCAAAGTATCTTTTCTGACCACAATGGGATGATGTTAGAAATAAGTAACAGAAGTAAAATTGGAAAATTAACAAAGATGTAAAGATTAAAAAACACTCTTAAACTACCAATGGATCAAACAAGAAATTATAACCCACTTGAATCAAAGTGTGGAATATGTTATGTCAAGAAATTTGTGATGTTTTGAACAACCAACAATAAAAAATTAAAAAAAAAACAAGAAATTATAAAGAAAACTAGAAACTACATAGAGACAGGAACTAGGAATGTAGCTCAGTGGTAGAGTGCTTGTTAAATCTGCATGAGAACCTGGGTTCAGTCCCCACCACTGAGAAAGAAAGAGAGAGAGAGGGAGAAAGAGGGAAATGAAAATACGAACACATAGCAAAACTTACAGAGTGCAGTGACAGCAGTGCTGAGGGGAATATTTATAACTATAAATGTTTGCATTAAAAAAACAAGATCTCAAATCAACAGCCTAACTTTACAAATTGAAGAACTAAAAAAGAGTAAGCTGAACCCAAAGTAATCTGAAGGAAGAAATAATAAAGAGGTGAATGAAATAGAAAACAGAAAAACAACATAGAAAAGAAACCAAAAGTTGTTTTTTTTTTTTTGAAAAGATCAAGAAAATTGACAAACCTTTAGCTAGATAGACTAAGGAAAAAAGAGAGAAGACAAAGTTTTTGTTATGATTTGGATCTGGAATGTCCCCCAAAATCTTGTGTTGAAAGCACAGTCTCCAATACAGTAAGGTTTAGAGGAGCAGTTTTTAGGTAATGACTGGATCATGAGGGCAGGGAGCTAGCTCATCAGTGGATTAATCCATTTGATGGATTAATTCACTGGTGGCTGAATGAACATCTGGGAGTTTGGGCCTAGTTGGAAGAAGTAGGTCACTGGGGATATGCTCTGGAAGTCTCTCTGGCTTCTTCTTGCTTTCACTCTCTTTTTCTCCCTCTCTTGCTCTTCTTTGCATTCTCACTATTGCTCTCACTCTGTCCTCCCAGCTGCTGTGAACTGAGTGACTTTCCTTTGCCACACCCTTCCACCATGGTGTTCTGCCTCACCTCAGGACCAGAGCTATGAGCTGGCTGACCATGAACTGGATCCTCTGAAATTATGAGCTATAATAAATCATTCTTCCTCTAAGTTGTTTTTATTTTTTTTAGTTGTAGATGGACACAATACCTTTATTTTATTTATTGATTTTTATGTGGTGCTAAGGATCGATCTCAGAACCTCACATGTGCTAGGCATGCACTCTACCACTGAGCTACAGCCCCAGCCCCTCTAAGTTGTTCTTGTCAGGCATTTTGGTCACAGCAACAGGAAAAGCTGACAAGCACAATTACTAAATCAGAAACGAAAATATGGATATTAATCCTGATTTTAAAAAGGATTATAAGAGACTATCATGAATGATTGTACATCCACATCTGAATAACTTAGACAAAATGGCAAATTCCTAGAAACACAAACACACCTACTCTAGATCACAAAGAAATAGAAAATCTACATGGATAGATGTATCATTAGTAAGATTGAATCAGTAAGGAGAAAAAAATCTCCTGACTGAGAAAAGCCCTAAAAGTGATGACTTCACTGATGAGTTCTATACCATATTTAAAGAACTAATACTAGTCCTCCTCAAACTTATCCAAAAAATTGAAGAGAAGGGAATATTCCAAACTTATTCTATAAGACCAGCATTACCCTAATACCAAAGCCAGAAAAATAATACAAGAAAACAAAGCTACAGACCGATCTTTTTGAACACTGATGCAAAAATTCTCAACAAAATGCTAGCAAATCAACTTCTCAGCAGCATATTAAAAGGATTATAGGGCTGGGGTTGTGGAAGAGCGATTGCCTAGCATGTATGAAGCACTGGGTTCGATTCTCAGCACCGCATATAAATAAAGGACCATTGACAACTAAAAAAAAAAAATTTAAAGGATTATATACCATAACCAATTGGAATTTATTCCTGGAATGCAAGGATGATTCAACATATTAAAATTGATCCATGCAATATACCACATTAACAAAATGAAGGAACAAACCCACATGATTATCTCAATTGGTGCAGAAAAAAATAATTAACAAAATTCAATTCCTTTTCATGATAAAACTACTCAACAAATTAGGAATAGAAGGGATCTACCTCAACATAATAAAAGCCATGTACAGGCTGGGATGTAGCCCAATGTCAGACCACTTCCCTAGCATATTTAAAACCCTAAGTTTGATCCCCAGCACTGCAAAGATAAATAAATAAATACCTTGTATGAAAAATACACAGTGAACATCATAATTGTTAAAAATTAAATGTTTTTTCATATAAGATCAGGAAATAAAAAGGCATCCAAATTATAAAGGAAGTAGTAAAATTATCTCTGTTTGCAGATGATATGTTCTTACATGATGAAACCCCTAAAGATTCCACATGCAAAAAAAATTCAGCAAAACATCAGGATATGAAGTCAATGCACTAAAATTAGTTGCATTGGGCTGGGGATGTGGCTCAAGCAGTAGCACGCTCGCCTGGCATGCGTGCGGTCTGGGTTCGATCCTCAGCACCACATAAAAACAAAGATGTTGTGTCCGCTGAAAACTGAAAACTAAATATTAAAAAATTCTCTCTCTCTCTCTCAAAAAAAAACAAAATTGTTTAAAAAAAATTAAAAAAATAAAATAAAATTAGTTGCATTTCTGTACACTAGAAAAGAACACTCTGAAAAGGAAATTAAGAAAATAAGTTTATATTAGGGAAGAGGCAGAGGGCCGGGGGAAGTGGACAGAGGTAATGAGAGAGGTTAATAGAGAAGGTGCTGTGATCAAAGCATATTTTATGCATGTATGAAAACGTCACAATGAAACCCACTATTCTGAATAATTAATATGCACCAATACAAAAAGAAAAACAAAACAAAAAAGAACCCCATTATTTTGTATAACTAATATTCACTGATAATTATAATAAAAGAAATCCATTTACAATAGCACCAAAAATAATAAAGTAGTTAGGAATTAGCTGAGTAGGTGAAAGACTTGTACCATGAGAAGCCAGGGATGCAGAGCACTTGCCTCTCATGTGTGAAGGCCTAGATCCTTTTTTAATCCCTGGATTAAAAAAAAAAAACTATACAATGAAAACTATGAAACATTGCTGAAAGAAATTAAAAAGACATAAATAAATGGAAAAATGTCCCATGCTTTTGAGTTGAAAGACTTAATATTATTAAAATGTTAACACACCAGGCATGGTAACTCATGCCTGTAATCCCAGCAGCCTGGGAGGCTGAGGTAGGAGGATCAAGAGTTCAAAGCCAACCTCAGCAAAAGCGAGGTGCTGAGCAACTCAGTGAGACCCTGTCTCCAAATAAAATATGAAATGGTGCTGAGGATGTGGCTCAGTGGTCCAGTACCCCTGAGTTCAATCCCTGGTACTAAAAAGAAAAAAAAAGATGTTAACATTAGCCAGAAATGGGCACACAACTGTAATCCCAGCTACTTGGGAAGCTGAGACAAGAGGATGGCAAGTTTGAGGCCACCCTTGATAACATAGTGAGGCTTGTCTCAAATAAAACTTTAAAAAGGTCTGGGGATGTAGCTCAGTGGTAAAGTGCCCAGAGGTTCTATCCTCAGTAACAAAAAACAAAAAAACAAACAAAAAATCAATACTACCCAAAGCAATCTAGCAACTCAATGCAATTATTATCAAAACTCCACCACACCAGGCACCAAAAACATTTTTTGAAGAAAACCCCATCCTAAAATTCATATGGAATCTCAAGGGACCTTGAATAGTAAAAATAGCCTTGAAGAAGAACAATACTAAAAGACTTTCCCTTCCTAATTTCAAAACATTACAAGCTGGGTACAGTGATGCATGCCTGTCATCCCAGGGGCTCAGGAGGCTGAGGCAGGAGGATCAAAAGTTCAAAGCAACTTAGTAATTTAGAGAGGCCCTAAGCAACTTAGCAAAACCCTGTCTCAAATTTTTAAAAAGAGGGCTGGGGTTATGGCTCAGTGGTATAGCACTTGCCTTGCATGTGTGAGGCACTGGGTTCACTTCTCAGCACCACATATAAATAAGTGGCTCAATGGTAGAGCACTTGCCTGATATGTGTGAGGTCCTGAGTTCAATCCTCAGTACCATCCAAAAGAAAAAAGTTAAGTTGGAAGGTTGGATCCTTACCTTATACTATATATATATATCTTGAAATTGATCAAAGACCTAAATGTAAGACATAAAACTCTTAGAAGAAAACAGGACAAAATCTTCATGACTTTAGATTCTGCAAAGATTCCTTGGATTTGAAACCAAAGGCATAAGTTTAAAAAAAAATTGAACTTGGTGAAAATTTAAAAATCTTGTGCATCAAAAGACAAATTGAGCTGGGAATGTAGCTTAGTGATGAAGTACTTGCCTGATGTGCTCAAGATTCTGAGTTTGATCCTCAGCAATACACACACACACAGAGAATATCAACAGAGTAAAAGATGATAAGGTTAAGGACATGCTACCCCCAAAATATAGCTCTTTGGCATAGAATATTTAAAGCTGAAGAATTTGAGAAATTGCAATATGTAGGATTTTTTGATCCTTCCCTGAAGTATAAGACCATTATGGGTCATGGAATGAGTGGAGGACTTTGGATTGGGCAAAGGGGAAGGAGGGATGTAGGGGGCATGGGGGTAGGAAAGATGGTGGAATGAGATGGACATCATTACCCTAGGTACATGTATAATTGCATGAATGGTGTGACATTACTTTGTGTACAACCAGAGATATTAAAAATTGTGCTCCATTTGTGTACAGTGAATTGAAGAGCATTCTGCTGTCATGTATAAATGATTAGAACAAATTAAAAAATCTACATTTGATAACAGTAAAAACAGAATTTATCATCAAAACTTTCCTCTTAGACTGCTTTTGCTGCATTCCATACATTTTATTTATTTTTTAAAATATTTAATAAAATATTTTTTTAGTTGTCAATGGACCTTTATTTTATTTATTGATATGTGGTGCTGAGAATCGAACCCAGTGCCTCACACATGCTAGGCAAGCACTCTGCCACTGAGCCACAACCCCAGCCCGATTCTTTACATTATAGTTCATGGTTATTCATTTCCATTTTGCCTCAAGAAATTTTCAAAATTCTCTCATGATTTCTACTTTGACCCAATAGTTGTTAAAAGTGAGTCATTTCGTTTCCATGTTTTGGCTTTTCTTGTTTTCTATTGATTTGAAGCTTCATTCCATTGTGGTTGAAGAAAGGACATTGTATGATTTCACTTCTTAAATTTGTAAAAATTTGTATTGTTCTCTAAAATGCGATCAATCTGGCAGACTGTTCCCTGCCCTATTGTTTGGTGAAATGTTCTGTCCATGTTTGTTAGGTTTTGTCTACAGTGTCCTTCAAGTCCTCTGCTTCCTTATTGACCTACTGCTTAGCTCTTTTGTCCATAACTGAAAATGGGAGAAATTGCATTGGTATTTCTCCCTGCAGTTCTGTCATTTTTTGCTTCATTTACTTTGAAGTTCTAATGTTAGTGCATATGTGTTTACAATTATTATATCTTCTTGGTGAATCAATTGCTTTTTTGAAATCATTGTATAACATCCTTCTAGGTCTCTGATGATTTTTGTCTTAAAGTCCATATTCTCTGTGCTACCTAGCACCAACCCTGCTCTCCTTAGGTGTCCATTTGCTAAGAATATCTGTTTCCATCCTTCAGTTTCCACAAGTGTGTGTCCATAGATATAAAACCAGTCTATCCTAGGGAGAATACAGTTAGTGATTATTTAACCTTCTAACTTATCGTTGTCTTTTGATTTGGGCCTTTAATTCATTTACATTAGAAATCATTGTGGATAAGGATGGACCGAATTTTGCCACTCTGCTAGTTCTTTGCTGTATATTGTGGATGTTTTCTCCTTCTTTTCCTCTCTTGCTGCCTTCTTTTTGTTGCATTGTGACATTGCATTTATTGTGACACGTTTTGATTCCCTTCTCATTTCTCTTTGTATATATTTATGATATTATATTTCTGGTTATCTTTGAAATTACATAAAATATTTTAAAGTTATATTCAATCTATTTCAAAACTATAACAGCTTAATCTCAATCACATATGAAAGTCTGCTCCTTTACATATCTCTACTTTGTTATTGATTATTCAAATTACTTCTTTTTATAATTATATTCATTGATACTGACTTATAGCTTTTTCACTTTTTTATTTTTAAAACTTTATATTGAATTGACAGATGTTTATACACACATACATTATAATACTACAGAATTCTACATTTGTCTACACATCTTCCTTTGTCAGGGAATTTTATATTTCATACTTGTGTTTTGGCAATACTGGGGATTGAACCCAGGGCCTTACATATACTAAGCAAATGCTCTATCACTGAATCACATTCTCAGCTGTTATGGTTTGTGTACGAGGTGTCTCTCCAAAAGCTCCTGATAATGCAGAAACATTCAGAGGTAAAATGGTTAGATTACAAGAGTTGTAACTTACTCAGTCCATCCTAATTTGAAAGGAACTAACTGGGTGGTAACTCTAGGTAGGTGACGTGTGACCAAAAGAGGTCAGTCACTGAGAGTGTTCCCTGCAAGGGTGAATCTTCTCTGCAGCACCTTCCTCCTCCCTCTTTATTTCCTTGTTGTCATAAAGAGAGTAGCTTCCCTCCATTTCACACTTGCCCCACGATGTGCAGCCTTTCTCTCCTTGGACCCAGAGCAATGGAGTCAATCCTCCATGCACTGAGACCTCTGAAATCATGAGCCCCAAAAAACTTTTCCTCCGCTAAATTGATTTTGTCAGATATTTTGGTCACAGCAATGCAAATGCTTTTTAAAACAGGAGCCAATTTTATTTTCTTTTGAAGTAGACTGTAGCTAAGTTTTCCAGGCTGGCCTTAGATTTGGGATCTTGCTGTCTCAATGCCCACCACATACAACAGTAGTGAGGATTGCAAACATGAGTCACCAACCCAGCTTTGTGTATGTTTTGTGTTGCTATTTATTATCTCTTCATTTCAATTCAAAGACTTATTTCAGCTGGGCAGCATGGCACCTGCTTATAATCTCAGCTACTGGAGAAGCTGAGGCAAAAGGGTGGCAAGTTTGAGGTCAGCCTCTAGCATTTAGTGAGGCCTATCTCAATATAAAAATAGAAAGGACTTGCCGGGCATGGTGGTGCATGCCTGAAATCCCAATGGATCAAGAAGCTGAGGCAGGAGGATCATGAGTTCAAAACCAGCCTCAGCAACAGTGAGACCCTATCTCTAAATAAAATACAAAATAGGGCTGGGGATGTGGCTCAGTGGTCAAGTACCCCTGAGTTCAGTCCCCAGTATCCAATAAATAAATACATACATACATACATACATACATACATACATAGAACTGGATGTGCAACTCAGTGGTAGAGCCTATGCCTAGAATCTAGTATGCATGAGGCCCTGGATTCAATCCCGAGGACTGGGGGAAAAAATAATAAAAGCTAACCTCAGACCTCTCTTACAGAGGCAATTTTCCAGTGAGCAATCCTCACACTTTTTAGTTACCAAAAAAGTCTTAATTTTTCCTTCATTTTTGAAGGATAGTTTTGCTACATCAGTTGAATATTGAGGACAAAAAAGCTGGTAAGTTAATGCTATGAATTTTCCAACTGGGTTACCATACCATTGGCTTGTGCTCACCTGTGATGCCAGAATCTCCTAACAGATTTCCTCATTTCTCACAAAATCAACTGGCTTGTGCATAGTCATTAAGTTGTCTCTGTGGAGGAAGGAGCATATGGGACTCCCTCTCTTGCTGACAATAAGAGAGATAAATAGGGAGCCTACATCCTGGGAACAAATCTTTACTCCTCACACTTCAAATAGAGCCCTAATATCCAGAGTATACAAAGAACTCAAAAAATTAAACAATAAGAAAACAAATAACCCAATCAACAAATGGGCCAATGACCTGAACAGACACTTCTCAGAGGAGGACATACAATCAATCAACAAGTACATGGAAAAATGCTCACCATCTCTAGCAGTCAGCGAAATGCAAATCAAAACCACCCTAAGATACCATCTCACTCCAGTAAGATTGGCAGCCATTATGAAGTCAAACAACAACAAGTGCTGGCGAGGATGTGGGGAAAAGGGTACTCTTGTACATTGCTGGTGGGACTGCAAATTGGTGCGGCCAATTTGGAAAGCAGTATGGAGATTTCTTNAAGAACTATGTAATGTTTTGAACAACCAACAATAAAAATTATAAAAAAAATTTATGTATTTAAACCAGTTGAATGCATAATAAACTGAAACTTGTTTGCAAGTACATTCATTTTGAGGGCTTAGTCTTCTTCCCTGTATTATCCTAAAATTTAAATTAATATTTTAAGTAGCATCAATTGAGTCATTTATGAAGATGGTCATTATGTAAATATTTAGCTTTTTCACAAGCATCATTTAATGCAATAAAGACCTACACAACCTATTATTTTTTAATATATATTTTTAGTTGTAGATGAACACAGAATATCTTTATATATTTTTATATGGTGCTGAGGATCAAACCCAGTGCCTCACACATGCAAGGCAAGTGCTTTACCACTGAGCTACAGCCCCAGCCCTACAAAACCTATTATACTTGTGAAATTTGCACATGAGAGGAATACCCAAGCTCAGTGGTTTGAAACTATCTAGTCACAGGATCTCTTTGCACTTGGAACTGTTTATGTAATTTTTCTTTATTGAAAATGACTACCGTAACAAAAATAAAATAAAATAAAAAGACCATCACGTGAGAGGTGCCTTCCCTGTATACGGGGGGAAAACAACATTCTTATTTCTGAATGTAAAGGGACACAGAAGAATTGGAAGAAACAGACCTTACTGTTTCCCTCAATTCACTACATTTAGCTTATATTTTTATTTTATCCTATCACACTTCTCCATGATTCTCAGTCCTCACTAAAGCCAGCATGAACACATTCAGGTTTAATTGCTTCTTCAGATCTTCATTTCCTTATGAAGGTTTCCATGTCACATAAAACTTACACAAACAATAAATATATGTTTTTGTCTTGTTGATCTGTCTTTTGTTATATAGGCTCCAGAATGACTCTAAGATTAGTACAAAGAAAAATATAACAATAAAAATATTTTTTCCCTCCCCAACCATTTCAGGTGACTGTGAAGGGCCTTTTGTTTACCTCCACTTTCTCTGGATCCTGGAAAAACTGACAAAAACCAGTGACAGGTAAGAATTCTTATCAAAGTCAGCTCTGCTGGGCACTGTGACTCATGCCTGTAATCTCAGCTGCCAGGGAAGCTGAGACAGGAGGATCAAAGCCAGCCTCAGCAAAGACAAGGCACTAAGCAACTCAGTGAGACCCTGTCGCTAAGTAAAATGCAAAATAGGGCTGGGGATGTGGCTCAGTGGTCAGTGCTCCTGAGTTCAATCCCTGGAATACCACCCCCCCCCAAAAAAAAAGTCAGCTCTCCCAAATCTCTGTACTACCTGATTGAGAGAGAAAGATAGAGCTTTCTTTTCTGTAGTGCCTGGTTGAGAAAATTCAGATTAGTAGGAGAAAAATATTTGTAAATATTAGTTCTTTTGATTTGGACTCTGGTTAAACTTGGTTTTCAAATACCTACTGGTTACTGATCACTTTCCCACCCAGAGATACCTGTTAGTTTCCTGTTTGTCTCATTTTGTGTCCTGAGAATTTATTTATTTTTTTTTTATTTTATTTTATTTTAGTTTAGTTTTCGGCGGACACAACATCTTTGTTTGTATGTGGTGCTGAGGATCGAACCCGGGCCGCACGCATGCCAGGTGAGTGTGCTACCGCTTGAGCCACATCCCCAGCCCATGTCCTGAGAATTTAGTTTGACTTTCTGCTTGTCAGGGTATGGAAGTTGTTGGTTCTTACCCATGCAGGTGATCAAACATTAGCCAAGAACATGGCTGCACAGAAAAATGGGTAGCACCCAATATTCAGCTAACATCCTAGTGACCACTGCCAGCTGTCAGGGAAGTTATCAATTTCTTTCATTTTGCTATCTTGGGGAGTGGTTCTGGGTCTTGAAAGGGTTGCATCTTTGCACCTTCCTTGAGGACACTTCTTGCATCCATGGTCACATCATTAAATGCTAATTGGTTTGGGGATGTTGGCTTATGTGTGTGTGTGTTTTTGCTTTTATTCTGAGATAGGGTCTTGCTATGGTGCCTATGTTGCCTGGGCTGGCCTCAAACTTGAGATTCTCTTGCCTCAGCCTCTCAGTATCTGAGACTACAAGCACATGCCACCATGCCTGGCCTTTTGGTTTTGGTTTTGAGCTATTTAATAGGTCCCTTTTGTTTAAAAGAAAAAGGAAAATATAATTCTTTAACATGTTCAAAACCAGGCTGGACAGAGTAGCCCATGCCTCTAACCCCAGTGACTCAGAAGGCTGAGACAGGACGATGACAAAGTCAAGTCCTATTTCAGCAATTTAGTGGGATTTTGCTTCAAAAGAAAATAGAAATGGCTGGATTTATAGCCCAGAGGTAGAATGTGCATAGGTTAAGTCCCCAGTACTAAAAACAAAACAAACAACAAAAACACATAAACTGGGTGTGGTGGCACATGCCTGTAATCCCAGAGTCCCGAGAGGCTGAGACAAGAGGATTGTGAGTTCAAAGCCAGCCTCAGCAATTTAGCAAGGTACTTAGCAACTCAGTAAGACCCTGTCTCTAAATAAAATATTAAGGGGCTGGGGATGTGACTTAAGCGGTGGCGCGCTCGCCTGGCATGCGTGCGGCCCGGGTTCGATCCTCAGCACCACATACAGGCAGGGATGTTGTGTCCACCGAAAACTAAAAATAAATAAATAAATAGATATTAAAAAAATTCTCTCTCTGTGTCTCTCACTCTCACACTCTCTCTTTAAAAAAATATAAATAAATAAATAAAATATTAAAAAGGGCTGAGGATGTGGCTCAGTGGTTGAGCATCCCTGGGTTCAATCCTCAGTACAAAACACACACACACACACACACACACACTATCAGCAATATTTCCTGCTTATCCCAGCTGAAAAATGATAGATTTTTCTTTGTACTGGGGATTGAACCCAGGGGCACTTTACCACTGAGGTACATCCCCAGTGGATGTACACAGTCCCGCTAAGTTTCTGCGGGTCTTGCTAAGTTGCCCAGTTTGGTCTTGAATTTGGAATTATCCTGCCTCAGCCTCGTGAGTTGATGGGATAAGGGGCATGCTCCACCATGCCTAGCAACAATATTAACATATTATGAATTTGTTCTTATATTTTCCAGTGAGTTTTATTCCTTCAGATGTTTATTATATGTTACCATTTTTTTTTCTTTGAATTTAAAGAACTCCCTTTAGGATTTCTTATAAGGGAAGTCTGATGATGATAAACTTCTCTCAGCTTTTATTTTTCTGTGAGAATTTTGTCCTTTTCTGAAGAATAACTTTGCTGGGTACACTATTCTAGGTTGTCAGGGTTTTTTTGGGGGGGGTTGCTTGTTTTGTTTTGTTTTGTTTTTGTTTGTTTTCCTTCAGCATTCTGTATATGACATATGACATCCCATTTCCTCTACATGAAAGTTTTCTGCTGGGAAGTCAACTTTCAGGAGAATTAGAAGATCCTCATGTGTTTAGTATTTGTTTATTTTCTGTTACTGCTTTCAGATTCTTTGTGAACTTTGAGAGCTTGATTATAATATGTGTTGGGGTAGACCTACTTGGATTAAATCTGATTTGTGAGTGGTGACCTTCTTGTACCTAGGTATTTGTACATTTCCTCGAGGGTTGGGATGCTTTCTCTAGTTTCCCAGAATAAGCTTTCTATCCCTTTGGCAATCATGAGTCCCTCTTGAACCTCAATAACCTCAGTATTTGCTCTTTTGGGGCTGCCCCATAGTTCCCACAAGCTTTCTTCATTTCTTTTCATCCTTTTTTTTTTTCTTCCACGACTCTGTTTTAAAATAGCCTGTCTTTAAGATCACCGATTCTTCCTCTGTTTAGTTGATTTTGTTGATGTTGACTCTGCGTTTTGCATTTGGGGTGGGAGTGCAGGGGGGGTACCAGGGATTGAACTCAGAGGTGCTCAGTCACTGAGCCACATCCCCAGCCCTATTTTGTATTTTATTTAGAGACAGGGTCCTACTGAGTTGCTTAGTGCCTTGCTTTTGCTGAGGCTGGCTTTGAACTCATGATCCTCCTGCCTCAGCCTCCCAAACCACTGGGATTACAGGCCTGTGCCACTGTGCCAGACTGCATTTTCCATTTCTTTCATTGTATATTAGCTCCTATGTTTCTGTTTCACTATTTTATCATTTCAATTGTTCTGCTAACCTTTATTATAAATTACTCAATTTTTCTTTGTATTCCCTTGAAGTTCATTTGGTTTATGAAAACAGCTATTTTTAATTTTCTGGGAGATCAAACTTCTGCATCATTTTGTGGCCAGTTTCCAGTACCTTCTGTTGTGTATTAGGTGGGTCATGGTTTCTGAGTTCCCTTAATGCTTCTGGACATATGAAGATATCTGTACGTTGAAGGATTAGGTATTCATCCCCTTCTTCCCAATTTGGTTTTGTACCTGTCCTTCCAGATCTAAACAGGCAGATTATGTTGTTCTTTGAGACCGGGGTTATTGCAACTGTTTCATCACTAGATGGCGACTGAAACCCAGGTTTGCCCTCAGCCTGCAGTTGGTGGATTACTTCTGCACAGATGAGCTTGGAGCAGGCCTAAATGGTGTAGTGAATCTCACTGAGTGAGCAAGTTTTTACCTAGGCCCAGGGAAGGTCCAGAGGATCAGTCAGATGTAGAAGGACTCTGCTTAGGACCAGGCCTCCCTGTGCTGGGCTAAGACTCTACTCCAAAGCAGTGTCTCGCACCTATTTCCCTGTCCTTCCCCAGTAGACAATAACTCTGTTCATGCTATTAGGCTTGGGGTAAGAGGAGGGATGAGGCAGCCCTATAGCAACTGTGGTACCATAAGACTGGTCACGCTTTTTTTTAATATATATATTTTTTAGTTGTTGATGGACCTTTATTTTATTCATTTATTTATATGTGGTGCTGAGAATACAACCCACTGCCTCACACATGTTAGGCAAGTGCTCTACCATTGAGCTACAACCCAAGCCCCTGGTCACAATTTTTTATAGCACTAGAAACTGAACCCAGGGCACTCTACCACTGAGCTATATCTCCAGCCCTCTTTTTTTGTTTTTATTTTTAGACAGGGTCTTGCTAATTTGCCAAGGCTGGCCTCAACTTTGTAGTCCTCCTGCCTCAGCTTCCCAACTAGCTGGGATTACAGGCATGTACCACTATGCCTGGATTTACTGGATCACACTTGACACCTATAGCCACCAAGATAAGGAGAGTGTGAGGGCAGGACAAGGCCCATGCTGATACAGCCTGCCTGGTGCTCAGATTTAGAATTTGCCACCCAAGACAGGTAAGGCTGCTGCAGTTGATCTGTAGTGATGGAGACCACAACACAAGTCCATCCCACCAGGACGTCACATCTTTTCCTGGCACCAGTGTGAGTCCAGAAGCTCTACCCTTAGGCACTGCATTTTGCATTTCTTTCATTGTATATTTCAGCCCCTGACCCCCACCCCCACCCACCCCCGGGGTCAGGAGCTATTGGGTTCTGTCTGATGTTGGGTTCAGCTGTGACAGGTTCAAAGTACTATGCAAGAATATCCAAAGTCTTGTGCTCTATATGTGTAATAAGAATTGTAATGCATTCTGTTGTCATATGTAATTAAAAATATTTAAAATTAAAGATAAATGATGGCATTATGTTCTAACAGAAAATATGGGCTGGGGCTGTAGCTCAGCGGCAGAGCGCTTGCCTTGCATGCATGGAGCACTGGGTTCGATCTTCATCACCACATACAAATAAACAAATAAAATAAAGTCATGCTGTCCATCTACAACTACAAAAAACTTTAAAAAAAAAAAAAAAGAAAAGAAAAGTAAACTACTCATCTAAAACTTTCGAAAAAAAAAATG
>NW_026000338.1:2635752-2640255 GCF_001458135.2 Marmota marmota marmota
GTCATGCAAGCATGCCTGAGCCAGGCAACAACATCACACACACACACAAAACAAAAAAAAAAAAAAAAGACTAGGAAAGTAAGATTTTGTATATTAAAATATTTTTTTCTGAGCCAAGTGCCGTGACACATGCCTGTAATCCCAGCAACTCTGGAGGCTAAGGCATTAGGATCTCAGATTCAAGGTTAGTCTCAGCAACTTATTGAGACCCTGTCTCAAAATAAAAGATAAAAAGACCTGGGGATGTAGTTCAGTGGGAGAGTAGCCCTGGGTTTGATCCCCAGTACCAAACAAACAAATTAGTTTTCTGTGCTTCATATTATCTTTATCAGGTCTTCTGATAACTTATGAAAAGAGAGTACTTCTAAATATTGAAAGAGCTAAGTTTTGTTTCAATTATGTAAACTCTGAATAAATTTGGAATTTTCCAAAGAGCCTCTGAAAAATCTCAAAACACTTGTTCTGTGTCCTTATTAGAAGAAAGATATTAGGATTAGGGGTGTAGCTCTGTGGTACAGTGCTTGCCTAGCATATTCCAGGCCCTGGGTTTGATCCCCATCCCTGAAAAAAAAAAAATGAGAGACAGAGCAATTAAACTAATTAGGTTATTTGATATATTAAATTACATGGGAACGTGGGAAACATTATCAAATGAATGCAATATTTAACTTTTTTTTTTTAATTGAAGTTCTGGTGTAGATCCTGAGCCTCTTGCATGTAAGGCAAGAGTTCTCTACCATTAAGTTATACCCCCAGCCCCCAGCCCTAACACTTGATATTATATTTGTAAGGGCATATGCTAATAATATAAATGTTTCAGAAGTTCACAGAAATTTGTCAGTACAGATATACATGCTGTTAATAATATGTCTAGCATAATTGTTATTTATATAATTTAAATAATTTCAGTGAGCCTTGCGCAAGATAGGCAAGCATTCTACCACTGAGCAACATGCCCAGCCGTTTTTATTTTGAGACAGGGTCTAAGTTACCCACACTGGCCTGATCCTCCTGCTTCAGCCTCTCAAGGAACTGGTGTGCCACCCCACAAAATTCATAATTCCAGTTATTATGGTAAAATGCAGTGGGCCAGAGAAATAACCAAATTTCCTTATCAAATAAACTCAGATCAGATTTTTTTTTTTTTTTTTTGGTGCTGGGGATTGCACCCAGGCCCTTGAGCATGCTACACAATTGCTCTCACTGAGCCATCTCCCCAGGCCCTGTGGTTTTTATTTTACTCTGATCCTGTTAAGGCATTTGCTATCACTATAGACCAAATGCTTCATCTTCAAAGAGAGAGATTCATGAAGATGATTCTGACAGTTACTATGAAATTAAAACTAATGATAAACCCAAGACCACCAGTGTGGTGGTGCACACCTATAATCCTAGTGACTCTGGAGGCTAAGATAAGAGGACTGAAGTTCAAGGCCAACCTCAGCAACTTGGCAAGGCCCTAAGTAACTTAGTGAGACCCTGTCTCAAAATAAAAACTAATAAGGGCTGGGCATAAGGTACAAGAAAGAAAAAACAAACAGCAACAAAGAAGTGTTAATCAAAGCTCAAAGAGAATAAGAATTACATGAGGCTGAATTAACAGATGAAGATGATTATGATTTTTTTTCCTTTTCTTTTTCTTTTGATGCTGGGAATTGAATTAAGAGCCTCAGTCATTTTTTTTTTTTTTTGCGGGGGAGGGGCGGTAATAGGGATTGAACTCAGGGGCACTGGGCCACTGAGCCACATCCCCAGCCCTATTTTGTATTTTTATTTAGAGACAGAGTCTCACTGAGTTGCTTAGCACCTTGCTTTTGCTGAGGCTGGCTTTGAACTCAAGATCCTCCTGCCTCAGCCTCCTGAGCCGTTGTGATTACAGGCATGTGCCTCAGGGCAAGCCTCAGTCATTCTAAGCAAGCAACACTAAGCTACACCCTCATCCTATTATAATTTTTAATAACTTCTTTTTGAAATATTTCTGGTTCTTTAATGTTTTACTTTCCAGATTTAAGGAAAACTTTTCTCCTTTTTATTTTTTAAAGAGAGAGAGAGAATTTTTTTTAGTATTTATTTTTCAGTTTTCGGTGGACACAACATCTTTGTTTGTATGTGGTGGGGAGAATCGAAGCCGGGCAGCCGGGCCGCACACATGCCAGGCGAGCTCGCTATGGCTTGAGCCACATCCCCAGCCCATCTCCTTTCTTTTTTAGCTTAGCGCCTTGCTGCTAAATTGCTTGAGGCTGGCTTTGAACTCTCAATCCTCCTGCCTCAGTCCCTGGAGGCGCTGGGATTACAGGCATGCACCACCATGCCCAGCGGTAAGCACTATTTTACTTTCCCATTTGTTCTCTCACATAAATTGGCCTGGATCTTGCCACCTTTGCATATTTTTTAATCCTTACCAAATTATCAATTCTTATTTCCTCTAATATTTGACTACAACTCTCCAAATAAATATTTCCAATTTTTCTCCCACTCTCCTAACTTGACATAACTGAGAACTAAAACCTGACTGCCTAGATTCTTATTGGGGCTATCTAAAAAACTCTACAGGCTGGGCCAGGCACTTAGGACACACCTGTAACCCAGCAGGAAGATCACAAGTTTGAGGCCAGTCTGGGCAATTTAGGAAGATCACCTCAAAATGAAAAATTAAAAGGGCTGGGGCTGTAGTTCAGTGGTAGAGCACTTGCCTAGCACATATTAGGCCCTAGGTTCAATCCCAGTACTGCAAAAAAAATGGGGGGGGGGATAGAGAAAAAATTGAAGTAGTATTGGTCAAGGGGGAAAAAAGTTTCTTCCTTGAACAAAAGGAGAAACTGACAAAAATAAAATACTCTCCTTGAGCAAACATTAGTCAGCATCCTTTAAGCTTCAGTACTCAACTAGTACTTAGACTTGGGCTTCAGTGCCCATCTTTCTCAGGTTTCCATTGTGATTTTTAGCAAGAATCCTGCTAATTCAATTTAGAGAGAATCCCTCCCTTGTAAAGAAAGAAGCAAATGAAGGAGATAGAGAGGAGAGGTGGCTCAACTAACCTGCGGAGGTGGGCCCATTGGAGACTGAGACTCATCTTCAGTTTACAGCCTGAGGTAGATAAAGGGAAATGAGGGAGTGGGGGAATTTTTATGGTTAGGCTAGGAGGTTGTCAGGGAAGGGTCCTTACATAGTCACTTCCATTCTTTGAGGTAGTCAGTGTTACACTTCAAACCAGGTGCTTTCCAGGATTTCAGTCTCAGATAACAGTTTCTTTGTATGATAATGAAGTATTGTCTGTAGTTTAGGTCAGGCTGAGTCAGAGTGACCTTGAGATGACTTTTGTTCTAAAATGGAGGATGTTTCAAAATGGTGTTGCCTGTGTCAAGTTTTTCTAACTTCCCTCTCTTGATAGGTCTTCACCCTAGTCTGCTTTTAGTAAGAAATGTGGTAGATCAACTTAGCAAGAATACCCATTACCCCGGATGTCTCCTCTTAGTAATTTTCCAAAGTCTAATTCACTCCTCCTCACCCCCACCTACACCTTGGTTATAAATCCCCACTTTTCCTTGTATTGAAAATTGAGCCCAATTCTGTAACTGAGTCTCATTTCCCCCTATTGCAACAACTCCTGAATAAAAATCCGTTTTTGCTGCTTTTACTACTGTCCAGATTGGGTTTTCTTTAACAGAACATATGGTTAATCACTTCATTCAACATTCTTCATTATGATTAAATTAAATTTTTTGCTGGATGCAGTGGCACACGCCTGTAATCCCAGTGGCTGAGGCAAGAGGATCATAAATTCAAGGCCAGTCTCAGCAAATTATAGAGG
This sequence comes from Marmota marmota marmota, assembly GCF_001458135.2. Lineage (NCBI taxonomy): Eukaryota > Metazoa > Chordata > Mammalia > Rodentia > Sciuridae > Marmota > Marmota marmota. Next base: position 2,639,564 of record NW_026000338.1, read on the forward strand.
CCCTAAGCAACTTAGCAAGGCTTTGCCTCAAATTTTATTTATTTATTTTTTTGTTGTTGATGGACCTTTATTATTTCATTTATTTATTTTTATGTTGTGTTGAGAATCAAACCCAGTGCCTCACAGATGCTAGGCAAGTGCTCTCCCACTGAGCCACAACCCCAGCCCCCTGCCTCAAAATTAAAAAAAAAAAAATTTTTTTTTTAAAGGTCTTTGGATGTGGCTCAGTAGTTAAGCGCTCCCGAGTTCAACTCTGGGTACTCAAAAAAAATTTTTTTCTCACAAAATGTGATGTTTTAAAATGATACATAATATTCCATTTTGTGGTCATGTCAGAATTTATTTTAACACTATTTCCCCCTTCTTGAACATTTATAGGATTTCAAATATTTTCCCATTATGAATAACACGATGACAAATATCTTTATGCATAAAACATGATGTCCTTTTTTTGTGGAGGGGATACCAGGGATTGAACTCAGGGGCACTTGACCACTGAGCCACATCCCTAGCCCTATTTTGTCTTTTATTTAGAGACAGGGTCTCACTGAGTTGCTTAGTGCCTCCATAAATTGCTACTAAATTGCTGAGACTGGCTTTGAATTTGTAATCCTCCTGCCTCCACCTCCCGAACCACTGGGATTACAGGCATATGATGCCCTTTTTTTTTTTTTTTTTTTTTTTTTTTTTTT
>NW_026000338.1:2642625-2668755 GCF_001458135.2 Marmota marmota marmota
TTGTTTGCACATTTCTTCAAAGTACTATACTGGATACATTTGTGAAAAACTAGTAAGGGGGTGTCCAGCACCTGGAGTGCTGGTATCTTCTCGGCCAGTGGCCAAGTAAACAGGGCAGCATGAAAATAGGAAGTTTATCTACATTGGACTCTTTTTCTGACAGTCCTAAAATCAGCCATGGTGAAGAGGGCTTTTCTGTGGAGAAAGGGGGTGCCACTTCACTACCACTGAGCTACAACCTCAGCCCAATAAATAGTACATGTTAATAGTGTTAAGGGACAGATGAGGATGGTGGGAACATGAGGTTAAGAGAATTATTCTAGGGGGCTGTAGCTGTAGCTTAGTGGCAGAGTGCTTGCCTGGCATGTGTGAGGCACTGGGTTTGATCCTTAGCACCACATAAAAAACTAAACAAATGAAGGCATGCTGTCCATCTACAACTATAAAAATTTTAAAAAAGGAGAATTCTATAAAATTGGCCCACTTGGCCCACTATACTGACCCCCACATGCTTTTCTTTCCATGAAGCAATTAGCCTGCAGCCCTGCCTGGCTATGTCACATTCCTTAGTAAACTACCGGTTAACTGCAGGAGAAATGCAGGCCCAAAATAATGTTGATAAGAGGAACCCAAGCTGCCCTGAATGGAGAGACTTTTGTGACCAGATCCTGAAACTCTTGGAGATAAGAATAGTTCCTCCTAACTATAAAATCTGTAAGAAAGTAAGGTTAAGAATCCAATTAGATGGGCTAGGGTTGTGGCTCAGAGGTAGAGCGCTAGCCTATCATGCATGAGGCACGGGGTTCGATCCTCAGCACCACATGAAAATGAAATAAAGATATTGTATCCACCTAAAACTAAAAAATATTAAAAAAAAAAAAAAAAAGAATCCAATTAGAACCAGTCAGCATGGGCCAAGATGACCTAGAGTTGTCATGGTAATGGGTACTTGAAAATCTGTTGTCACCCTGCTGTCAGTTAAAAATCAAGAGGTGGGGGCTGGGGTTGAGGCTTAGTGGTAGAGCACTCCCCTGACATGTGTGAGGCACTGGGTTTGATCCTCAGCACCACATAAGGTTAAGATAAAGATATTGTGTCCACCTATAACTGAAAAATAAATGTTTAAAAAAAAATCAAAAGGGGCTGGGGATGTGGCTCAAGTGGTAGTGCGCTCGCCTGGCATGCATGCGGCCCGGGTTCAATCCTCAGCACCACATACAAAGATGTTGTGTCCGCCAAAAAATTAAAAAATAAAATAAATAAAAAGGCGACTCAATAAAACTGAAGATCAGGAAAGGCACATTGTCCCTCTCCTCTCTGAGATGACTCACTTTCTCCCTCGAAAGTATTTCTTCTTCCTATCCCTTCAATAAACTCATTCCTATTGTTACAGAGCTGGGGATCTACTGGGTTGAGCCAGGGCAGCCACCACAGTCCTCTGGTGTTGGTCCTTGTGACTTCACAAGAAAGAACTCGAACAAAACACAGAGTAGTAAGCAAAAGTTTAATAGAGAGAGTGAAAGGAAAGGGTTACATACAGCATAGGGACTGCACAGACTGCCTCAAAGACAGGACAGTGTGGTGCTCATGGGGCTGGAGTTTTTAAGGAAACTGTCCTTTGTTTTTGCCTTGATTTTCCTGTCTCCCCTAAATTGGTTTATTGCCCTGTGTATAGCCCCCAACAACTTCCTTTGTGAGGGCCTGAATACTCTGGTTGACAGGGTGGTTGTGATATAGTTGGTTGCAAGATATAATGGTGGCACTTATCTGAAAACCATAGTGCCCCTTGAGAGGTCATAATTAGCTATAGCTGGGAGTCTTGATGTACCAGACCCCACTTTCCTGATACTTATCTATTTTAGTTAGGATTATTTTAAGTAATAATTCCCTCAAGGCATTATAGTTCTCTGCAACCTGGGAAAGTTAGGCATTCCAGATCTCATTTCCCAATGCTTGCCTATTTAGATAAGGTTCCCCACAGTTTCAGTTTTATGACTCCTGGATTCTTCTTGGTGCTTAGGCCTAATATCTGTCATTCTTTGTCCTTTCCCTCTCCCCATGGCTAATTAACCTACCTAGCATTATTACTCTGAATGACATGTCTGAAATCTTTCTGACTTGATCACAAGAATCAGGGTTTGAAGGGAGGGTCTTCATGTTGCCTCAGTTTCCCAGGTCTGTAACAATGGTACAAAACTTTAAAAATCACAAAAAAGTACCCCATGAAAACTATGTATCCAGGGACTAGGGAATGGAGCTGAGTGGTAGAATATGTGCTTAATATGCATAAGGCCTTAATATACACAAGCTTCAATCCCTAGAATCAAAAATATAAATAGGGGATGTGGCTCAAGCAGTAGCGCGCTCGCCTGACATGCGCGGGGCGCTGGGTTCGATCCTCAGCACCACATAAAATAAAATAAAGATATTGTGTCCACCAAAACCTGAAAAATAAATATTTAAAAATTCTCTCTTTCTCTCTCTTCTCTCTCTCTCTTTAAAATATCTATCTATCTATCTATCTATCTATATATATATGTATGTATATGTATATGTAAAAACATATAGTGTTGGGCTGGGATGTGGCTCAGTGGCAGAGTACTTGCCTAGTACATGTGAGGCAATGGGTTCAATCCTCAGCACCACATTAAAAAATAAATAAATAAAATAAAGGTATTATGTTCATCTATAACTAAAAACATTTTTTAAAACATGTAAAATGTGGGCTGGGGATATAGCTCAATTGGTAGAGTGCTTGCTTCACATGCACAAGGCCCTGGGTTCAATCCCTAGCACCAAACAAAAACATGTAAAGTGTTATAAAGTTATATGAAATATTTATTTGGCCTAACTGTGCCCTTGGTCATCAAAGGGAACATATATGGGGAAGGTGGTCTGTAGGCCAAGCCTATCTTCTCAAAGCCTAGCCAGACCCCAGAGCAGGGAGGATTCCTATTTAGAAATCAGGAGCCAAGGGCTGGGACTGGGGCTCAGTAGGAGCCTGCAAGAGGCCCTGGGTTCTATCCTCTTTACCACCACCACCAAAGAAAATAGGCTGAGATGGGCTGGGGTTGTAGCTCAGTGATAGAGCGCTTGCCTAGCCCATGGGAGGCACTGGGTTCAATCCTCAGCACCACATAAAAATAAAATAAAGGTATTGTGTTCGCCTACAACTAAAAAAAAATTTAAAAATAATAATAAAAAAAAAAGGTATGAGAAGTCAGGAGCCAAGAGCCAAGAGCTGAAAACAAGAGTTTCAAGATCAGAAGACCAACATCCAGCAGGGAGAGGAACCACTGCCCTCTCCTCTTTATCCACAGGGAAGAACACTCACTGACCTGGCCCTGGGCCTGCAAGTTCCTGCCTTGGCAGCTCAGTGAGAGAAGTCTGGGGCAGAAATTGGGTCCTTGACTCAGTTTGTAAAATAATCAAAACTAGTATCTCACCCCTGAAGGAAAAAAATGCATAAACACCTGGTAAGTAGTGAGCAATGAGACAGCAAAAGCTCAAGGGGAGGGGCTGGGGTTGTAGCTCAGTGGTAGAGCACCCGCCTCCCACATGTGAGGCACTGGGTTCCATCCTCAGCATCACATAAAAATAAATAAAGATATTAAAAAAAAAAAAAAGAGCTCAGCGGGAGGCTCTTCCTCCCTACTTCAAGTCCATCCCCTGAGAGGTGGCTAGAGATGGGAAGCTGGAACCCACAGAAGAGAGAAGCTACAGGACCCCACAAAAAGGCACACTCGAATAGCCCCCTTGACCCATGCAAGAAGGAGCAAAAGGACATTGACTTGGTATGAACAGGACAAAACATTTTCTTTTTAAGCGCAAGACACAGAAAGGGCTGCCTCTGGAAGTGAGTTTCTTGATTTTGCTGGCTTCTCTAAGCAGAGAGACAGGGGCTTCTGTCATTCAACTACAGATTGGATCTTACGAACTCTAGGGACCATAGACTCTAAAATTCTGGGATCCTCTCTTGGAGCACAAACCCCACCAGTTCTCAGTGGACTGGTCAAGTGGCTCAGAAAGACACCAGTGACTGCTGCCCTTTCCTGGGAGCTCAGGCAGCATTACCATTTGTTAGTGTTCTAATCAGTATATTAATTGCCACCCTCTTTGTCTTTCAAATCTTCACACTGACAACCTTATGCATAGTCACCCTGCACATGCATCTTTCCAGAAAGCTTAGAAGCAGGGATAAGCTTTCCCAGAACAACTGCATAACACCTTCTCTCCTTCCCACTTCCAGTGAATAAGGAAATTGATTTTAATCCACAAGGCTCCCATTGCTTAGCAACAGAGGCACCATCTCATAGCAACTGGGAGCCACAAAGATGCTGCTGAAAGAGGGGGCTGGCAGGACCTGCTCTTGCTTAGCTACTGATTGCTGGCCCCCCTGATGTTTTTTACATAAAGTACAGACATTCTTTCTCTCTCTGATACTGACTCTTGAAATTTGCTGATATCTGGGGCAGCTAAATGACATCATGCCCCACCATGCTGCCAGCCTGGAGCCTCTCTGAATCCCACCTCCCAGGTCGATGGTGGTATCATAACAGGGTGGCTCTAGGAAGCGCATTCATTAAAGAGGGGTGGAGGTCACTGGATGTGTTAGTTCCTCCAGCAGATCTGGTAGGTGGTAATAGGGTGAGCCAAGTCCTTTCAACCCAGGAGACAGCGATTCCTGCCTGGAGGGGGTAAGGGGCACACATTGTAATCCCAGTACATCTGAACCTGAGGGGGCAAGAAGCCATACAAGATAACTTGCTCCCAGAGCTCAAGGAAACAGTCATAGCCTAGCTCAGGCCCACACAGCCTTTCAGAGAGCACTTGCTATGACTCAACACCAGAACACAGGGTCCCCCAACACAGTCAGGATCCATGACACTGCTAGGTCACTGTGCCCAGAAGAGGCCTCTCTGGAATTCTGACTCTGTGCAAAGGGTGATCATGGGTATCTTCCTTAGTCACAGAGCTGCCTGGCTCTCACAGGAGGTGCAGGTGCTGGCATTCCCCACCCACTACCCAGGACTTGAAGCCCTGACAGTGAGGCTGCCCCCAGGAGCAAACCACAGAAAGTAGGGCCCTGAGAAAACTGGAATCAAGGGACACCCCATTTCTCCCCCAGGCTGGGTTCTGGGACAGAAACAAGCCTTCCATGAGGATCTTATTTCTTTTTTCTCTCCCTCCCCCTTCTCCCTCCCAAGAAAAGGGCTTCTGGCCTCTGCCTTCCATTGCCTGGCAACCAAATCTGCCACCACAAGCTGAGCAGAGCAGCACAGATGTTGTCAGAATGAGGGGGCTGAAATGAGGGGACACAAGCCACCTGCAGCAGTGCCTCTGGTACTCACAATCCCAGGAACACAAGGCTTTTCACACCTTTCCAATGTTGTTCTCCATGTGAATGGTCTTCCAAAGGGGGACAGATAAGCCACATTTGGGTAAACACCTTCCCCATGCACCCTTCTCTATTTCATATGTAAAGCTTATTGTTATGGAAAATTTCAAGCCTATACACAAGTGGAGTGGCATAATGAGCCCCGCTGTACACAACACCTGCTTCAGCGATTATCAGGTCCTGGCTATTCATCTTATTGATGCATCCCTAAGAATTTCAGAAGGTAGCTCTGAAAGATTGCACCTCTTTAAACACTAGTACGATATCATTATAAAGTCTAAAATGACTATCATCCCACAATACGATCAAATACCTGGTCAGTATCCAAATGTCTGTCTCATCAATGTCATGGAAGGCTTTGGTTTTTGTGAGGTTATTTTCCTCTTTATTTCAGTCAGGATCTACATGAAGTCCACACATTAATCCATCAGTTTCCCCTCTTGAATAGTCTGAAGTTACAGGAACTAGAATTGTCCCATAACCACTGACCTTAAGGCTCCTCCTGAGACCACCATGAGCTCTGCCTTCCCCACTTCAGGCTATACTAGCTCCCAAGTTTCCAGAAGAGACTGACATTCAAAGCAATGAAGTGAAGAGCTCTCTGTCACCCAGCGAGGGAGTGACTGGGTCAGGTTTTAACTCATGTCAGGCATCCTGACTTCTGCATATACCCTGACCCCCACATTCTGCCACCTGTGCCTGCCCAGCAGGAAGGTGAAGGCAGGGGAGGCTCCACCACTGACACCCCATGCCTGGTCCAGATCCTACCCAGCATCTGTCAAAGGCCAATGCAGCCCCACCTCCTGTGATCTCCTCTCATCTCTGGCCCAGCTCTGTCCTCCCACATATCTACCCTTGGGTGCATGTGCCTTGGTCTCCCTGGATCCAGCAGCCATGCACATGCAGGGAGGGACTTTGGCTCCTGGGTACCTGCGCCTCCCACCCCAGCCAAATCTCAGCCAGAACCATTTGGAAGGTGCTACCCAAGTGGGAGCCAACTGTTTATTTTCCTGAGGTCTTGGGGTGGGGTGGAAATTACTGGCCAGTCTTTGAGGAGAGATCCCAGACCCCAGACGGGAGCCAGCCATCACACATTCCAGAGTTACAGTGGCCGATCTTGTCCTCAGAGGAGGCAAGGCAGTGTCCAGGGAACAGCTTGGCCCTGACTATCCTAAAGATAAGGGCTTTGATCTTAACCCTCCTGCCACTGGCCATTTACCTTCTGGGGACCACGGGGAGTTCTCACCTGCACAGTGAAGATGCTCCAGAGTCAGCCTGGCTGTCCTGCAGTTGAGGAGGCTTCTCAGCTTAGAGTAATGGAAACCACTCTGGCCAGTGAGTCCTGGCTTCAGGGCTTGGTCTCCGCTCTTCATCATGCAGCTCTGTGACCCCCAACAGGCAACTTCCTCTCTGTGGGTCTCAGTTTCCTTATCTGGAAAATGAAGAGCCTAGGCCAGATGATCTTGAGAGACCCATTAACTTCCAAGTTTCTATCACCTCCAGCAAAAGGAGACCCTCACATGACTTGGTAAATGGTTTCTGGCCTTAATGACCTTTCTGTCAGGAGGGTCTTCCTGCTTCATGCCTACTGTCTCTTAGCCTTGTCTCCTCTGGTCAAGGGCTGTGTATGTTGATCATCCCAGAAGTGCCTGAGTGAGTGACAGGCATTTTCATCACCACAACTCAAGGCACAGTGGGAGAGTGAAGACTATGCCCTTGAGTCTCTCTCTGCTCCTGATCCCAAGATTCAGGAGGCAGCAGTGTCTAGGCAAAACTCTGCAATTAGCCCTGCTCCCCAACTTCCACACAAGGAACTGGGAACCTGCTCTAGGTGGCACAGAGCTGAGACAGGGGGAGCCTGGGGTACATGAGGGATGGACACTTACCCCCTCAGGGGAGATCCTTCCTGGGCAGTAAGGAAATTGTGAAATGGAGAGCCAGTCACCTAGGAGAGAACAGTTGGGGTGTGAACTAAAACCAGTCTGTAGCCCCCACACTCAGGAGCTCCTGAGTCCTCCTGGGGGAGGACCAGACACGTGCATGCCTGCATACATGCACATAGCAGGGAAGAGGCCAGGTGTGTGAGCTGAGACTCAAACCTNTCTCTCTCTCTCTCTCTCTCTCTCTCTCTCTCTCTCTCTCTCTCATTGTTTTCCAGCTGCCAGGAACTGAGCAGCCTGAACCTCTGAAACCATGAGCCCAAAGTAAACTTTTCTTCCTCTTAGTTGTTCTTGCCAGGTATTTTGGTCTCAGTGACAAAAGGCTGACTAACACACCTCATAACCCAGTAAAAAATGACTCCAAGGTAACCACATGGACCTGTAAAATCACCTACTCTAAAGACTGAGGCAAGAGGACCACTTGAGTCCAGGAGTTTGTGGGCAGTCTGGGCAACATAGTGAGATTGTCTAAAAATATGGATCCCAAATAGTAGAGTTTCTAGAGGCATTTTTATTACTCCTACAGATGGTTATAGTTAAAATCTAGGGAGATGGTAACAAAAACAAGGCCTATTTCTCAGACAAGGCCTAGAGAATAGATTGACTGACAGATATCCTAAACTATGAGCCTCATTTCCAAATCTCAGGAAATCCAAGAAGTTTCTAAATATTAGGTGTGTACCATAGATCTTACTTTGAGACCCTATACAAATAGTGGGATTATTCACCCTTCCTTGAAGGAAAACAACTTCTTTAAGATGGTTACTAAGGAATTAATAAAAGAGATTTTATGGCCTAAATAAAGCTTCAGTCTCATAAAGAATCAGATGGGGCTGAGTGCTGTGGTGCAAGCCTGCAATCCCAGCTGTTCAGGAGACTGAGGAAGGAGGATCGCCAGTTCAAAGCCAGCCTCAGAAATATCGAGGCGATAAGCAACTCAGTGAGACCCTGTCTCTAAATAAAATACAAAAATGGGCTTGGGATGTGGCTCAGTGGTCAAAGTGCCCCTGATTCAATCCCCCCCCAATCCTCCCCCCCACCAAAAAAATAAATAATAAAATAAAAAGCTGGCTGGCTGGAAAGGTTGCTCAGTGGTTAAGCACCCCTGGGTTCAATAAATAAATAAATAAACACATTAATAAATAAATAGAATCAGGTGGGAAAAATTGGGATGTGGGAAATAGCTCACTGGTAGAGCATTTGCATAGCATGCACAAAGCTCTGGGTTGCTTCAGTACTACACAAAAAACGGGAAAAATCAAATGTTTAATCCACATAGATGAATTTTGAAAACACCCAATGGTGTTGGGAAAGATAACTTCTGAGTCTATCATCTCAATCATTGTGTGTGGTTTATACAACATGGACCACCATGGAAAGAGCAAAGAACAGATATAGTTGGCAAACAAAGACTTGTGCAAGTTCAAAGCCAGCCTCAGCAAAGGCAAGGCACTAAGCAATTCAGTGAGACCCTGTCTTTAAATAAAATACAAAATAGGAATTGGGATGTGGCTCAATGATTGAGTGCCCTGAGTTCAATCCCTGATAACAAAAATAAACAAATAAATAAGTAATCAGTCCTATTGCCAACAAATCATTACTGCCTTCTCTTTAAAACTTTCAGTTCACCCTTATGAGTTACAAGAAAATGATCTAGGCTGGGGGTGGTGGCACACACCTATAATCCCAGTGACTCAGGAAAATTACCAATTTTAGACCAGTCTAGACAACACAGTGAGACCCTGTCTCAAAATAAAATTTAAGGAAAAGGCTGGAGATGTAGGTCAGTCAGTGGTAGAGTGCTTGCCTAGCATGTGCAAGGCCCTGAGTTCAGCCAGGCATGGTGGTGGAGGCCAGTTGTCCTAGCATTTGGGAGGCAGAAGCAGGAGAATCCCAAGTTCAAGGCCAGCCTCAGCAATTTAATAAGGCTCTAAGTAACTTAGTGAGACTCTGTCTCAAAATTTAAAAAAAGAAAGAAAGAAAAGAGAAGAGCTGGGGATATAGCTCAGATGTAGCTCATGGTACAGTGCCCTTGAGTTCAATCCCCTATCCAAAAAAAAAAAAAAAAACAGGAAAGGGAGAAAAACTTTATTCAAGTAATTCAAGTATAGGCACCACTAATTGGATTGTAACAGCTTGGCACAGTAGAGAAGAGAGTTTGGGCTTAATTCTGAATAAAGCATGGGCAGTGAGATTTTTAGACAAAGAGCAGGGTGGGAGTCAGGGGATAGAAAATTACCAAAAGGAAACATCTGGTTAAGGTGGATTCTTGACCTAACATACTTGCTGAAAAGAAGACACAGTGATCAGACATCATCTGAAGGATAATGGAAGATGAAGAACCCATTCAGATATCAAGAGTGATCAGCTGGGCTGGGGATGTGGCTCAAGCGGTAGTGTGCTCGCCTGGCGTGCGTGCGGCCTGGGTTCGATCCTCAGTACCACATACAAACAAAGATGTTGTGTCCGCCGAAAACTAAAAAAATATATATTAAAAAAAAAAAATTCTCTCTCTCTCTCTCTCTGTCTGTCTCTCACTCTCTCTTTAAAAAAAAAAAAAGAGTGATCAGCTAGCGAGTACATGGGTGTGGTCAGGGGTGGAGGGGTCTTGCTAAACTGACTTAACAGAATTGCTAAAACTGGATTTTACAAGGAAGTGCACACAGAAGGGCTTAAGAGAAGTTTCCAGAGCCTGAATAAACTTTGGAAAAACAAAGATCCCTGGCCTCATGTTTGCCAGACCTGCATTGTCCAGCTTTAGCAAGAATCCAACTATGTCAATTTAGACAGAATCCCCTACCCTTGATAACTGATCACTTGATATCTTATCACATTCCTCAGACCCTCACCCCCTGATATCTAATCAGCCATCAGCAAGAATTCTAGCAAGAATCTCCCCTACCTTTGATGTCTTCTCTCAGTAATTTTCCATCAATACTCCCACAAAACACACACATACACATACATATACACTCTGTTCCTTGCCTACAAATCTCAAGCTATCTTTGCAGTTTTTGGAATTGAGCCCAGTTCCATACTGAGGTCTCTTTTCTTCTATTGCAATAGTTTCTGAATAAAATCCATCTTTACCACTCTAACTAGTGTCCAGCTCTGGTTTTCTTTGATAGTATCCAGTCCCTTCTTTTTGGTTGCTGAAAACCAAGGCAGAGTACACACTTCCTCTTATTCCAGGAAAAACAAGGCAATTTTCTTTTTCTTTTCTTTTCTTTTTTCCTGATCCTGGGAATGGAACACAGCACCTTGTGCATACTAAGCACTTGCTGTACAGAGCTACCCCACACTAAGCCCTAAGTTATCTTTGAAAGGCAACTTTTTTTTTTTTTTATGGTACTGGAATTGAACCCAGGGGTGCTTGATCTCTGAGTCACATCCCAGATCTTTATTTTTATTTTCATTTTTATTTTGAAACAGAGCCTTGCTAAGTTGCTGAGGCTGGCCTCCAATTTCTGATCCTGTTACCAAACCTAGGTCCTTGCCCAGATGCCAATGCAATAGTGAGGACACAGTTTTAAGAAAAAAGGAAAAGTTAGTTTTGTTGTTTTGCTAGCAAAGGAGAACCACAGGGGATTGCTGTCCCAGAGGCTGTGATTCTACCCATGAGGATTCCAGGTGTGCCCTGACAGGAGTTGGGGTGGGGGTTGGGGGGTCAAAATTTACTTGCTAATTTGGAGAGGGAGAAGAGGAAAAAACAAATCCATTTTAAAATAAACCTCAGTGGCACAGCATCAAGGGCTACATTCAAAGCATGGAGTGAACCACTGTTATAATCCCCCTGCCTCAGCATCCCAAATTTCTGGGATTACAGGCATGTACTACCACACCAGTTTTAAAAGGTAACTTTTTGTTTGTTTGTTTGTTTTTTGTTTTTTTGTGGTGCTGGGGCCTTGTGTATGCAAGGGAAGCACTCTACCAACTGAGCTATATTCCAGCCCTAAAATGTAACTCTTGAAGATAAACTAAGGTATTTCAAAAATAGACAACATAATGCTAATCTCCTATTACATTCATTTACTCAACCGATATTTATTGAGTACTTGCCATATGAATAAAAGTAGACAATATCTTCTGCCCACATGAATCTTGTAGTCTAATGGAGGAAAACACTGAAGAGATTAGCAGGAATATACAGTTTGTTGCAATGTAGTGTGGACATTTCTTTTATAGGACCATTCTCTTTATGGAAGTAACACTTGAGAAGAAACTTGAAGAAAATGAGGGAACATATGATTATTTGGAGGAAAAATGCTCATAGAAGGACATGGTGTCACATGTCTGTAATCCCAGCTCCTCAGAAGGTTGAGACAGGAGGATCACAAATTCAAGGCCAGCTTCAGTAACTTAGTGAGACCCTGTCTTAAAATTTAAAAACAACCAGGCATGGTGATGCCTGTAATCCCAGCAATTTGGGAGGCTTGGGCAGGGGGATTGCAAATTCAAAGCCAGCCTCAGCAATTTAGTGAGGCCCTAAGCAACTCAGGAAGACCCTGTCTCAAAATAAAAAGGGCTGGGGATGTGGCTCAGTGGTAAAGTGCCCTTGGGCTCAATTCCTCATACAGGAAAAAAACAAAAAAAAGTTAGGTAGAAACAATAAGAATAAGTCCTTGAGGTATGTTAGAAGAACCAGTAAGAAGGTCTGTGTCCCTGTAATGAGAAGAGGGGGTTAGAATGTTAGATCATGATAGCAGAGAATTAGAGTGAGAAAATCAGTTCATATATGACCTTGCAGCCCATGGTAAAAATTGGCTTTTATTCACAGTGAAAAGGGACATAATTACAGAGATTCAGGAAAGTTGTAAAACTATAATCTTGTCTTTAACTGGATCACTCTGGTAATTGTGCCAAGAGTAGACTGTTTGGAGTCAAAGGTAGAAACTATGAGACCACTCAATGCTCTAGGCTTGAGAGTCTTATTGCTGCTCTGTTGCCATTAGAGAGAAACTTGGTAATTCCTGTTCTGCTTAATGCAGTCCTTTTCATTTGTCATGGCGCCAGTGCTGGAACTTACATTATATCTCCAAGCCCTGTGCTCTTCCAATTGCCCTACATACATAACCTTTATCATTGCCAGTAAGGAGAGGAAAAAAATGATGGAACAAGAGAACATGGAAGGACTGGATCTGGGGACTATGGGAATAATACTAAAGCGGGGTGTGGGGGGGAGACAAGGAAAATAAATTTTAAGAGAAAAAAAACCTTCTGAAAATGGTGGTAATGCTGACTGGGGAGGCTGAGGCAGGAGGATCACAAGTTTGAGGCCAGCTGGGCAATTTAGCAAGATCCTGTCTCAAAATTTTTTGAAAAATGCTGGGGACATAACAGAGTGGTAGAACACCCCTGGGTTCAATTCCCAGTACCAAAAATGAAAATAAAGAAATAAATAAAAAATAAGAATAATTTAAAAAACAAAATGGCGGTAATTAGGGCTGAGGATGTAGCTCAGTGGTAGAGCACTTGTTTACAATGTAGAAGGCCCTAGGTTCAATCCCCAGGACTGTAAAAGAAAAAAAAAAATGGGTACAGTGGTGCACACCTGTAATCTTAGAAATTAGGGAGGCTGAGGCAGGAGGATGGCAAGTTCAAGACTAGCCTCAGCAACTCAGTGAGACCCTGCCTCAAAATAAAAAATAAAAGGCTGGGGATGTTGCTCAGTGGTTAAGCACCCCTGGGTTAGATCCCAGGTACCAAAACTAAAACAAACAAACAAACAAAGGAGTGGGGAAGACATTTTTAGGGATGTAGAAGTCCTGGTCAGAAAATTGAAGGATTCTCTAGTGCCTCATTTTTGTATTTCAAAGTGAGAAAACAGAAAAAGCTAAAAGTTACACAAAGAATTTGACCTAATGTTGGGGTTAGGGTGTCTTTTTTGCTTATAGGAAGAAAACAGAATTGCTCAATTATTAGTATAAAAGGCAAAATGGACTAGACAATATTCAGGGTATTGCAATAAGGAAAATAGTTCTGTGGAAGAATGTTTCAAAGAAAAGGAAGGGGGCAGTGGTTTTATAGAGGCAAGTAAACAAGGGAGCCATCCTGAAGAGAGGACAGCAAATTTTATCTAAGTTATAAAGAAGAATAGAGAGGAATGTAAGGGGGACAAGGTGATCCTTTGTGGTTATCCATTCCTCAGAACACAAAAGGACAGGGGTGTTGAGTTCTCAATCATCTTGTTTTCCAGGAGCACAGGGTTTCCATTCAGTGAAAAATTGTCACTAGTTTTTTTCCTATCATCTTGATACAGAAGAAGAATTTTCAGACTGCGGTGTGCTCCAGAGTTTTCAAGATATTTCTATTATCTTAGGTTCATGAACAAAACCCAGATTAAGAGCCTAGGGTGTAACAAAGTGGTCAAAGTCTTGACTAGCACACATGAGGACCTGCCTTAAAAAAAAAAAAAGTCAGATTAACCTGAGAAAAGCATACAAATTTACATAAATTTTATGTGTCATAGGAAGTTTAATAAGGAAATGAACATCCAGAGAAATGATTAAACCTGAGTATTTGTGTGTTATAGTAGTAAGTTTGATAAAAATAGTCACAGAGAAATACAGGTATGATCTAATGGTAATAAACTGGGCTTGTTTGTTCAGATTCTTTTTTGTCTCCAGAGATGAGGATGTTCCTTCCCTGCATGAACAAGGAGGGTACTGAAGCTGAGGCTTTCATGACTTGCCTCAGGGAAAAGTCAGAAAAATCCTTTCTAGGTTTTACTATCTGCTTCAGGGGAGAAAGGCAAGGTGAAAGTCATTGTGAAATTCTTTTTTTTTTAATACTTTATTAGTTGTTGGTGGCCCTTTATTTATTTATTTATTTTAATGTGGTGCTGAGAATCCAACCCAGTGCCTCACACATGCTGGGCAAGAGCTTTACCACTGAGCCACAACCCCAGTCCCATTGTGAAATTCTTGTTTCCTCCATTTTCCCAAATTCCTTCAGCTTAAAGTATTCAATATGCTAAGGTGCCATATCTTGGGGGTACTGTACCCTGAACCCCATCATACTATGTGGTACACATAGGTTAGTATATGCATAAAAATCTCTCTGGAAGAATACACAAGAGGGACTGGGTTTGTGGCTCAGTGGTGGACTGCTTGCCTAGCACATGTGAGGCATTGGGTTCAATCCTTAGCACCACATCAAAATAAATAAATAAATAAAGGTATGTGTCCATCGACAACTTAAAAATAAATAAATAAATAAATAAGAATACACGGGAAAGTGTTAGGAGTTCCTTTACCTTTGAGGAGGAAAAGAGGGTATAGGATGGTAACAGGAAACTTTTCTTTTTTACCTTTAATAGGGGAAAATTTTTTCTTTTCCTCACTCTTTGCTAGATTTATGGCCAAGTCTTCTATAATAAAATACAGATTAACAAAGAAACATGTTAATTTTTTGATGTAAATTTGAGGTAACATAAGAGCCTTTGAAAATGAAGAGGCAAAGAAATTGGAAAGATTTTTTTTTTTTTTTGCCATGCCCAGTACCATCATCTGTTATTTGTTTATTTATCTATTTTTTGGTACTGGGAATTAAACCCAGGGGTGCTTAACCACTAGCCACATCCCCAGCCCTTGTTTGTATTTCATTTAGAGATAGGGTCTCGCTAAGTTGCTTAGGGCCTCAACTCACAATCCTCCTGCCTCAACTTCTGGAGCCTCTGGGATTGCATGTGAGTGTCACGGCACCCGGTGGGAACTTCCATTATTAATAAGCGATGAGAATGAGAGTGACTAGGAACAGGTGTTTGATCTGGACTTTCCTTCCCACTAAGCATCCTCAGCCAGGAAAGAGCCTTTCTCCTAGCACAGCAGCTCTGGCCATAAGCAGGGGTGTCTGATGCCCTGTTGTTCCTGAGTATGTACCCTGCAAGGGTCCATCACTTGTCCTTTTGTCATTTTTACAGAAACAGGGTATCAAATGCTTGTTTTTCTGTTTTTCACAGTGGACACTTGAGTGAGGAGGCAGAATTTTAATCTCCTCCCTGATTCTTCTTATGTATGTATGTGAATGTACATTTATTGCCTCTCTAATATTTCAATGGAATGGCTCCTGCTGCAGAATCCTGGCTCTGAGAAGGACCCCAGGAGGCCACCTGCCCCAGTGTCTGCTGGCTTCAGTTTCACTTGAAGAAACTGTTTCATATATTGAGACTTNAAATGTCTCAAAGGTCAGTCTCCAGCAACACACACACACACAAAAAAAAAAAAGAAAAAGAAAAGGTGGGGGGAGGTTGGGGCAAAGTTTTTCTGCAAGAACTGCCAGGCAGAATTCTTTGGCTTGCCCTAAGAACAGTGTCAAAGAAAATCAGAGCTGCACACAAGTTAAAAGGGTAAAGGCAAATTTTCTTCAGAAACTATTACAATATGGGGAAAGTGACCTCAGTATGGAACCGGGCTCCATTCTGAATATAATAAGGACAAGAGGGAATATATAGTCAAAGAGCAAGGTAGGGATGGGTAATTTTACTAAGATGAAATATTAGAGTTAAGGGGGATTCAGGCTAAACTGATTTGTCAGTGTATTTGCTGAAGGCAAGCCAGGGATGATAAGATATGGAGGTTGGAAAGATCTTGCCAAACTGACCCAACAGGATTCTTGTTAAAACTGTGCTAAGAGGGACAGGAACAGAGTCCAAAGGTGTGGTCTAGTTAAAAAAACAACCCTGGATTAAGAAAAAAGTCTTTGTCAGCTAGTTCTTGGATAGTTTTCTCCTTTTGCTCAAATGAAGGGGCAAAATATTATTAAGATGTAAAAGCTTCATTCATTCTTCCCCAAGGAAGTAAAGAAATGCAATCTTTACAGTTTGCTGCTCCCCCCAATCAGGACACCAATATTGGAGCTGTTTTTTTTTTTTTTTGGTACCAGGATTGAACCCAGGGGCATTACTTAACCACTGAGCAACATCCCCGACCCTTTTTATTTTTAAATTTGAGACTGTCTTGTGTCTTGCTAAGTTGCTCAGAGCCTCCCTAAGTTGCTGAAGCTAGACTTGAACTTGTGATCCTCCTGCCTCAGCCTCCCTCCCGAGTCACTGGGGTTATAGGCATGTGCCACTATGGACTGTTCTTTTTGTTTTTTAATTTTTAAGACAGTGTCTCACAAAATTGGGTCTTCCAATTTAATTACATACAATCTAACTTCTACTCTACTGTAAAAATTGTGTCCTGGTGCTTTGGGTCATCTGCATTTCAAATGGAGCAGGAAGACTACAAATTATAAGGGAGAAGGATATTTTAGTACTGTTTCACTCTCACCTTTGACATGCAGTGTAGCTTTTTAGAATCTGTGCTACCACTGGCATTCAAAACCATTCTTCCACTTCCCCTTTCTTCCAGCCTCTTGGGAAAAAAGCTTCCATAATCGATTGGAAGATAGAAGCCAGAGCAGGATTCTTCTCTTTCTACTTCAGATAGCCTATCTGGCAGTTGGCTCCATTTTCTCTGTGGCTCCAGCTACATAGGCCTGCTACAGTTCTAGCTTATATTTGATGATGTCTAAGATCCAGTGACATTGTCTATTACTTCCGTCTCTTCAACCCAGGCATTATTGTAGAATCCTGCTCTTGTAAATCTGTGGCATTCCCTTTGGAATGCCAGTTCCCTGCAACATATTCCTTCTGTTGTAAACACATAAAGTAATTTCTGCCTTCATAGTTAAATATGAAGGGTAGCAGCATATGCCATCCCAAAATATGTCACTTTGGCATAGGTATTATTTTGAGCCAAAGGCATTGAGAAGAAACAAATGAGGGGCTGGGGTTGTGGCTCTGTGGTAGAGCACTTGCCTAGCATGTGTGAGGCACTGGGTTTGATTCTCAGCACCACATAAATAAACAAATAAAGGTATTGTGTCCATCTACAACTAAACATATTTAAAAAAAAAAAAGAAAAGAAAGAAACAAATGAAAGAAAAGCTCTCTGAGGGATAAAGGTGTGACCAAATGGCAGAGACTAGCTGAGCAAGGTTTTGAGTTTTAACCCTAGCACTGCAGAAAAACACAAACAACAAACAAACAAAAGCTCTGGTGCTAGAATGTTGCCTAGCATGCATGAGGCCCTGAGTTCCATCCCCAACACCACCAAAACAAACAAACAAACAAACAAACAAAAAACCCTACTCTCTGCCTACCCTCCCCTTTTTACCTACAGGGAAAACATAAGTTTGTAAAGGTGTCCACACTCCCTTCTCTACCAGGAAGGACAGAATTTAATCACCTTAACTCTAGACTTTTAACCTGGAGATGGCACCAGAGCAATACACATAATAAATTTTGCTAAAACTGGCCCTTATCTATCACCAGTTTCCCTACATATCTGTCTTCTCACAATTCATTGCCCCAAGGAAAAAATTTTTTTTTAGTTGTCAATGGATCTTTTACTGTGTTTGCATGCGGTGAACCCAGTGCCTCATACATGCTAAGCAAGCACTCTACCGCTGAACTACAACCCCAGCCCTGCCCCAAGGAATTTAAAGTTTACCTTGTACTTCATATTGTGTAAAGCAACTGAAATGTAAAATCTCAAGTAATTCTCTGTCTCTCTTTCTCTGTGTCTCTCTCTCTCTGTCTCTGTGTGTGTGTGTGTGTGTGTGTGTGTGTGGTGCTGGGGATTAAATACAAGACCTAACTTATGCTGAGTGATCCCTCTACCACTGAGCTTCATCCCCAGCCTCATAATGACTTTTCCAGGCATTATTGCTTATTTTACAGATGAGAAAATAGTCTCACAAGAATTGAGGCTTGGGGGCTGGGATGTGGCTCAAGCGGTAGCGCGCTCGCCTGGCATGCGTGCGGCCCGGGTTCGATCCTCAGCACCACATACAAACAAAGATGTTGTGTCCGCCAAATACTAAAAAATAAATATTAAAAAAAAAATTCTCGGGCTGGGGATGTGGCTCAAGTGGTAGCGCGCTCGCCTGTCATGCGTGCGGCCCGGGTTCGATCCTCAGCACCACATACAAACAAAGATGTTGTGTCTGCCAATAACTAACTAAATAAATAAATATTAAAAAAAAAAAATTCTCTCTCTCTCTACCTCTATCTCTCTCACTCTCTCTTTAAAAAAAAAAAAAGAATTGAGGCTTGCTTAATGTCTCACAGTACAGCAGGGGAGTATATCCAAGTCTGTATGAAATATATGCAATTTTAGAATACCTTTGGCTCTGGCCAATTTGTGTTTTGCTTTGTCCTCTTTAAACAATGTCACCTGCCTTAATTTTTTTTATTTTACATTTTTTTTCAAGGAAGCAAGTTTCTTTTTATTTATCAATTGTGTTTTTGTCTGCTAATTCACTTATTTCTTTGGTGGGAGTCATCTGACATTATTATGTAAATGTGACCTTACAAAACAGTTTACAATTAACGATGACATCATTTGTTTAGTTACAATAGATTTTCACCTCATGAAATAGCTCTCAGCACACTTAAAGCCCTGGGGCTCCCAGGTGCTGGCTGATGTTTCTGTTTTTTTGTTTTTTTTTTTTAAAGAGAGAGAGAGATTTACTTTTGGGTGGACACAACATCTTTTTTCTTTTTCTTGGGAGAGAGAGAGAGAGAATTTTAATATTTATTTTTTAGTTTTTGGCGGACACACAACTTTGTTTGTATGTGGTGCTGAGGCGAGCGCGCTACCGCTTGAGCCACATCCCCAGCCCACAACATCTTTATTTTATTTTTATGTGGTGCTGAGGATCGAACCCGGCGCCCCGTGCATGCCAGGGGAGCGAGTTACCACTTGAGCCACATCCCCAGCCCCATGTTTCTGTTCTTTTAGTGTTTTAGTGATTGCTATAATGTGGCTAAAAACTAACCATCGTGACTATCTAAAAAACAGCACACAAAGAGGTGTGAAGAGGCAGGAAGAGCAAAACAAAGGCTTCTTTCTTCTTGAATGCCTGTAATCCCAGCTACTGGGGAGGTTTAGGCAGGAGGATGGGGAATTCCAGGCCAGCCTGAACAACATGGAGAAATCCATCTCAAAACAAAAACAAAAACAAAAACCTAGAACAGAAAAGAAAACAAGTGTAGCTCCTATAGCTCAGTGGTAGAGTATATGATCAAAAGATGCCAAGATGGGGCTGGGGTTGTAGCTCAGTGGTAAAGCCCTTTCCTAGCACTTATGAGGCACTGGGTTTGATTATCAGCACCACATAAAAATAAATAAATTAATTAATTAAAGGTATTGTGTCCATCTACAAGTAAAAAGATTTTTTAAAGGAAAAAAAATATTAAGATGCCAAGTACAGTGGTGTAGGCCTGTAATCCCAGCCCCTCAGGAGGCTGAGGAGGATTGGAAATTCAAGGCCAGCTTCAGCAATTTAGCAAGGCCCTAAGAAATTTAGGAAGACCCTATTTCAAAATAAAAAATAAAAAGGTCTGGGAATGTAGTTCAGTGGTAAAGTGCCCCTGGGTTACAACTCCAGTAGAAAAAAAAAGAAAGAGAGAGAGATGTTAAGGCATTCTGGAAGGCTCCTCTGATCCCAGGCCAGCTGCCAGTCCACTGTGTGGTACATTCACAGGATGCTGAGGGAGTGCCCATGCAGTACTGGGGACTGAATCCAGGGCCTAGCACGTGCTATGCAAGCTCTCTACCTCTGATATATATTCCAGCCCTAGTTAAAAAGATAACCCAAAAGACCTGGATTAAGAAAAAAGTCTTTGTCAGCTAGTTCTTGGATATTTTTCTCCTTTTGCCCAAATGAAGGGCAAAAAAGCGTTCCACTTTTTAGATGTTACATCTATTTCAGAAATATTGTTCAACAATGTATAGGTCAAACTAAACTCATTGGTGAATCTGATTCAGTAAGAGGGCTGTCATTTTATGTCTTCTGGTATAGGGATACTGATGAGTCAAAATAAGGCTTCTCTCTCCCTAGAACTGGAAAAGATTTCCTAGAGAGTAGAAATGGAGAAGACTTAAACACTGAGTGTTTCCTTAACAAAGGGACTCAGTTTCTTTTCCTCCTCCAACTCTGGGCCAAACTCCTGACACATGGGAAATGAAATTCCAGATGGTTTTGAGGGGCTCAAGTTCAGAATCCTGGAATAGCTTACTGGTAGAGTTGTGTTTAGCATTGTGAGGCCCTGGATTTTTATCCCTCAGCACTGGTGGGCATGGTGGGGAGCATGGATACAGAATTCTTCTTTCCTCCTTCCCTAAATACTAAATAGAGTCAAGGACTGTGCTGAGACCAAGGAATTTGTTTGGCACAGTCTAACGTTGGAGTTTCACGTTGTGTTTTGGCGGATTAGACTCTGATTGTTCCATTTAGGGGCTGAGACTGTGCCTGAGTTTATTTTCTTGAGACAGCACAAAGAGCGACAAAATCAATTTCTAGGAGTTCAAGAGAGTTACAGAAGTGGAAAGGAACTCGGCTGAAATAGAAGAGTCTCTCAGATGGGAATGAAAGATTACATGGCAACACTTATGAAGATTCATAACAGAATGTGGTCTGTTATAAATTACATTTTTTTAAGTTACACTTTTTGATCATTTGAGTTTATAGGACAAAAATTGTACCTCCTATGCTAGTCTACCTGCTGTAATTCTCCTGCCTCATATTCCAAGTTTGATATGTAGTATTGCCATTATTATTTTCTAAACCATTTCCCATTACAACTTCTGGTTTCTCCTGACACAAAATTAACTCCACCCTATCTCCCACATTACCCAGATCCTTGCCCATGCTAGCCAAGTGCTCTACTACTAAGCTACACCCCCACCCCATAACTCAACATTTTTATAGATGTAAAAATAGATTTTTTTTTCAAAAACTTAAATTTCATTACTATGAAGAGTATTTTTGAAATTACTAAGCCTCAAACTGTGTTTAATTTTAATACTTGTTTTCTGACACATGGGAAATGATGTTTTTGTTTTTCTGAATACTCTCTTTCTCAAAGCTTTTTCTAATTTATTTTCATTAAACGCCATGTCTTTTATTTAAAAGCTAATGAGGTAAAATAATTTAAAGTCATCAACATAATAAAACCAATAAGATCACAAACATTTCCAAAATCAACTTTATTTGCTCCATGGATCTCTGAGGAAATGTTATCTCCTCAGGATGACCTTGTGAATTTAAAAGAGAACTACATTGTCTTCCCCCCTCCACATATACAGGCTTTCAATCCTCTTACTTGGTATTCTTTTTCTCTATGGAAATTTACCTCCATTGGACACACTATATATTTTATCCGTTTCCATGGTGATAAGACTCAAGGGCTGGGTTCCTACACCCATTCCGATTTGTTTACTAGTATCTTCTAAGTGTGGAAATCAAAATACACCCAAAGAACCAAGAAATTGCCTAGTGCTCAGAATGACTATTCAACATCTGGATTCCTGGGTGGTACAGAAACAGCACATTAATTACAATAATTTTTTTTTTTTTTTTTTACTTTTTCCTCCCAGCCCTTTCCTCCTTTAACGTGGTAAATAAAGTTTGCTGGCCTAAGAGTAGCTTCCATATCAATCTTTTGGTCAATGAAGAGATTTTAGCGAAAATACAACTAAATCAGCCAAGAAGAGGGGGGTAGGGGAGTGATCTAAGCAGTAGCCTCAATGGGGCATTCCCTGGCTAGATGTCCAGATTCGCCACAGCGGTAGCAGTTCACTTCGCTTTCCTTACTACAGTTCACTGCTACATGGCCGGTCTCGCCACATCGGTAGCATTTGACTTGGGTACAGTCTTTCTGGATGTGCCCGAATTCACCGCAAGAGTAGCATTTCTGTTCTTCCTGATGGTCACAATCACGAGCTAAATGGCCTGGTCTGCCGCAGGTGTAACAGCACTGTTCTCTGTCTCTTTTAGGATCCATACAGTCTTTGGCGATGTGGCCACTTCTCCCACAGTTGTAGCAGATGTTCTGGTGAAGGTCACAGTTTTTGACATGATGACCAGTCTCACCACAGCGGTAACAGATGTCAGATTGGGTGGTGGAACTGCACTGAGGACCTCTGCCAAGGCCTCTAGGTCCTCGCCCTCGAGCTCCTCCTTTAGGGCACTCCCGGGCCCAGTGGCCAGACCCTCCACACTTGAAACATTCTTTACCGCTCATGGCCGCGGTGAGATCTTTTGGTGAGCAGGCCCACCCACCGGTGCCAGGGAGGCCCAGAGGCAACTCCCCTTAGGATGGCTTAGATGGAAATGACTCTTTTCCTACCGGGAGCTCTGTGACGTCACATGAGGTTTGCGCACGGCCTCATTCACAGGTGTTCTAACCGCCTTCTCCCTCCTACTCAAGCAGTCAGAATTGATAATAGATTAAGTGTTGTTTTCAGTTTGTTTGTTACCAGGTATTGAGCCTAGGGGCGCTTAACTACTGAGCCACATCCCCAGCCCTTTTTAATATTTTATTTTGAGACAGGGCCTTGCTGAGTTGCTTAGGCCTCGCCATTGCTGAGGCTGGCTTTCAACTCCTGATCCTCCTGCCTCAGCATTCCGAGTCACTGGGATTACAGGCATGTGCCACCTGCCCGGCTCAGTTTTATTTTTAACATTTGAACCGCTAAGTATGAGTTTGTTAAGACAATGTGACCGGTACAATTTTTCATAACTAGGAGGCTTCCAGGCCCAAGGTTGTTAAGTGGTATGGCACAGGCGCAAGGCTCTGGGCTTACTCCCCCCCCCAAAAAAAAACCCTTTATTTGTGGTCTAGTAGATAATCAGTTTTTATATATGTTTTGTGGATACAATATGTGAGAAGTTAATCCAATAAAGGAAAGAAATTATACAAATTAGAGTAGACTATTTTTTCCTATCTTTTTTGTTCAGGAGCGGTGTGTGTGTGTGATGGAATCCAGGGCCTCTCACATATTAGGCACCTGCTCTACCACTGATCTACATTCCCAGACCTTATTTATTTGGTTATTTATTTGGCCGTGTGGAGGAGGGTACTGGGGATTGAATCCAGTGGTGCTTCACCACCGTGCTACATTCCCCAGCCTTTAATTTTTTTTTTTTTTTTTTTTTAGTTTGAGAATTTGACAGTGTTTTGCTGAATTGCTGAGGCTGGCCTCAAACTTGTAATTCTCCTGCCTCAGGCTCCTGAATTGCAGGGAATACAGGCGTGTGCCACCAGCTTGGCTCCCAGAGCGCTCTCTCTCTCTCTCTCTCTCTTTTCTTCTTTTTTTGGTCATTGTTGTTTTAAAAAAATAAAACGTGGGGCTATTTGTGGCTCAGTGGTAGAGCGCTTGCCTAGCATGTGTGAGGCACTGGGTTCGATTCTCAGCACCACATAAAAATAAATAAATAAAAACAAAGGTTCATCCACAGCTAATCCATCCATCTATATACCTATCTACACAATAAAACGTGTGCTGATAAGATAGGAAAAAAAAATCTGTAAAATGCCACAGTGAAAAGACATGCTCAAAATTTATCCCAGCCCCCACAAACTCTTCTTTGTTTAACCTAGGGACCATCTACCACTGAGCTAATCCCCAGCGCCCCCCTTTCAAATTATTTATTTATTTATTTATATATATAGAGAGAATTTTAATATTTATTTTTTGGTTTTCCCCGGACACAACATCTTTGTTTGTATGTGGTGCTGAGGATGGAACCCAGGCCACATGCATGCCAGGCGAGGGTGCTACGGCTTGAGCCACATCCCCAGCGCCCCCCTTTCAAATTTAAAACAGGGTTTCCCTGAATTGCTAAGGCCAGCTTTGAATTTGTGATTCTCCTATCTTAGTCTCCAAACTAGCTGGAATTACAAGCGTGCTTATTGCAGGAATCTTAGTTTTCAACATTATCACCATCATTTAATTTATAAAACAGAATAATATTGAAGCATTCAATATAAAAAAAGCTTATTCCTTAGAAAACATATTACAAAGTCAGAAATATTTAGACATTTCTTCTTTGTTGTTTCCCAAATTGTTTATAGATTGTATAAACTTCACAAGGATTTATGGACATGATGTACATTCATATAGATAACAGAAACAAATATTAGAGTAAGGGCTCTGACTCAGTGGTACAAGCTTGTTCTTGGCATGCACATGGTTCTCAATCAGATCCCCAGCACCACAAAAAAGATAAGGCGGGGTGGGGGGGGACACACAACATAATTAACACTGAAACATCATTGTCTTCTTTGTTTTTCTATTTGCAGTGCTAGGGAGTGAACCTAAGGCCTTGTGTATGCTAGGTCAGTGCTCTATGACTAATGCACACTTTCCCTTTTTCTCTTCTTTCTTTCTTTTTTTTTTTTTTGTCTTTTTTCAGGTACTGGGATTGAACCCAGGGGCGCTCTACCTCTGAGTTACATCCCCAGTCCTTTTTTTTTTTTTTAAATTTTGAGACAAAGTCTTGTTAAAGATTGCTGAGGGGGCCTTGAAATTTTGATTCTCCTGCTTTAGCTTCCTAAGAAGCTGGGATTACAGGCATGAGTCATTGAGCCCGGCTGACTCTTTCTTCGGTTTTTGCAAGTTTGTTTTTTTGTTTTTCCATTTTTTTCTTCTCCTTTTTCTTTTACAATTTGTAATATCAGAAACAACAGGGGAGGAGTAAGAGGCCCGGTAGGGCTGCAGACCCTGAAGGCCAAGAATTGAAGTTTAGATCACCAAGGTAACAGGCAGAATAAGGGTAGTCAAACTTGGCGATGGAAGAGTGGGCTAAGAAGAATGGGAGAGGGATTGACGAAAGACGAATGGGCTGAGGAAAGTATGGTGTTGGAAGCTGGTGCCACGTAGGGGAGCCGAACGTTGAAGAAGCTGGGTGGACTAGAGATCCAGATACTTGGTAATGGGTTAAGGCGCCTGCTTCGACTTCAATCGGAGCCGAGGGTGGGGTGGGGTGATTGCGCATGCGCCAGAAGCACACTGCAGAGCTGCAGGACAAGCTGTGGGTTTCTGGCATCAGCCCTGCGGCTGGAGGCATGGCAGGTTTCCTGCCCAATACCCACTGCTTCTAAGGCCTGCTGCCGCCACCCAGGCATCTCTTACTCTCTGCACACTGTCTTGGGACAGCCGGCTCTAGGAATTCTCGCTATGGCACTCGATTCAGCCAGGAGGTAAAGGAAGGATGAGGGGGAGAACATAATGTGGAGGGTGGCCGAGGAAACTCGGGCCATGGAGATCCTTAATTTCTGCATTCCCCCCGGTTGACGGGCGAAAATGAGGGCCAGTACGGGCTTCAGACCTCCAAAAAGATGTTGAGCATTTATTTCCCATTGTGAAAGGGATACAAGCTTTCCTTTAAATAGGGTTGAGGCATCTGAGCATCGATATTTTCTATAATGCCTCATGTTTAAACAGTTTGGGGGGGCGATTTTCCTATTTGTAGCAGGTGAGGGTTTAGGATTAGGCTCATCCGATGGTTTATGAGAAAGCTTTCTAGCTTTTGTTCAGGTTGGCGGGCCTTATAATACATTATGTGAATCCGAGAGTACTCTAGCTCCTCCCTTGGGGTCGGGGAGGATAAATCTAGTTCTGGGATATGCTCTGACCACCCGTAACGCCTTTTTCCCCGTATTCAACTTCCCTAGTTTATCAGACTGTATTAGGGAAGGCTGGTAATGACTCATTGTGGGCACTGGGGCATAACTATAGCGAGAAACACATCCCGATATCATTAGGCCTGTGTGTGTATGTGCACGCGCGCGTGTGCATGACGGAGGTGGTAGCTGGAGTGGGGAGAATAAGGAGGACAGGCGCGGTGTGCGCGGCATTTGAGAGGCTGGGATGAGGCGGCGCGGCGCGGAGTGGCGGCATTCAAGTATTTTATGAGAAGGCCTAATGTGAAGCGAAGGGGCTCCAGTGGCGGGGA
>NW_026000338.1:2670749-2678357 GCF_001458135.2 Marmota marmota marmota
GGCTGAATGTGAAGCGAGGGGCTCCAGTGGCGGGAAGAGAGAGGCACGCAGGCGCAAGGCTTGGGTGGGGGTGGGCGTGGAGGGTCGAAAGTGAAAGAGGCGAATTCTGCGGAGAAATCAAAGTTGCGCCAGCGGTTGGAGGGGGAGGGAGAGAGAGAGCGAGGGTGCGCATGCGTATTTCAGACAACATGGTGACGGTTGAGTTCAACTGTCTGGAAGGAGCAGCGTGCCTGCGTATTTCCGTCAGAAAGCCGGGAGGGAGGGAGGCGCGCTGCGCATGGGTAATTAAGGTTACAAAATGGCGAGGGGGTCGGTAAGTTGTCTTTGGCCGCTTTGGGCCAGAAGGGTCTGCAGAGAAGCAGATCTTCCTTTCTAGTTAATGAAGGGATCAGCCTGATTTGAAAGTTATAGGTTGTGGCTAAATCCACAAGGAAGTAACCCGGAGTCTTAGCTTCTTACTGGCTTACGGATAGTGTGCGTTTAAAAATGCAGAGATGACTGTAAAAGGTTGCGGCAGCTGGCTGTGTGTAGGAGGGGCGTAAAAGGTCATCACTTAGAGACCGTTCTTTGCCACTTTCGGAATATATTTCAATATATATTTGAAAGGCTTTCGGATTTTGGGCCGCTATATGTGATTCTGGATACATTTTTTTCATCGCATCGGAATAGCACAGCATAGTGGTTGCAATGTGAGAAACTACTGTTATGTTGGTTGAAAATCTCTGATCTTTCTCCCCTTTAGAACATAGGGGTGAGGATTTAGCTGTTTCCAAATGTTTGTTAGATTTTGCTTGAAACCTGGGATTTGGGCAAATGGCTGCCAGGGGCACCCAAAGGGCAGGGAGAGAAATTTGAAAAGTATTTAGTGGTTATGTTAGTATGAAAGTGACCTGGGCTTACACACTTTTCTCTAAATTACTTTTTCTTCTGAAGAATTTCCTACATGGTTTCCTCGGGGGTGGGGAGTGGTGGGGGATTTATGTTTCTCTTTTTTCCTTTTTTTTTGGGGGGGTGCAGCTGCAGTGTTGTGGCTGAGTGCTGCCAGTGAGGATGGAGTTTGTTAATTTCTAAAAACAATAGTTAACACTTAGATATAGATTTTAGTGGAGAAGGCTCAGGATTCAAAAGTGAAGAGACAGATCTTTTCCAGTAATCCTATCCATGACCTTAGGCTAGTCCTTTTCCTTTTCTGGACCTATTTATAATAATTACACTTAAATGTCTAGTATTTACTAGTGCCAAGTACTGGTTGGCCTACATGCTTTTACATATTATTTAACTCATTTAGTATTCTCCACAATCCTATGAAATAGCAGTACTTTGTTCATTTTTTACAAATGAGAAATTTGAAGGTCCCAGATTAATTTGTCCAAGACTGTATAGTCAGTTGAATGGCAGACTGGATTTTAATATAGATAGTATATGTCCAGAATCCTGTGTGCCTAAACATTGTTTTATTTCCTAAAGTAAAGGGACACATTTAAAGGAAACTTTTCGTTTTGAAATCATAAAACTCAGCACCACATTACAAAAATAAAGATGTTGTGTTCACCGAAAACTAAAAAGGAAGGAGACCTGTTTACTGCTTTTGACTTAGTGCACAGTACAGGGCTATATATGCAGGAATAAAAAAGTAAACAATTGTTGATTTGGAGCCTCCTGGGGTTGCTATCCTCATCTACATTTTTTTTGTTGTTCTATAGAGGGTCTAAAATGGCCGACTGCAGCAGGCTGGACACACCCTCCCTGTTTTGGCCTGATTTGTGATCTTGTCTAAGGCTTTGCTGTAGTAGAGATTTTTTTTTTTTTTAATCTTAAGATTAATATTTTAGTGCGTTGATCCAAATGTGGGGTAGTAAAGATTATTGCCTCTTCTGTAATTAAGGTCTGAAAATACAAGTATTTGTATTATTTGGTTAAGATGACATCTGTTGAATTGGAATTACTACATAAAGGCTATGAATATTTTTAACACCCAATATATATTGCCAATTTTCTTCCTTAAAACTTATTTTTATAAATAAAAGCCACTTTTTTTCATTTTTTGGTTATTGATGAGATTAGGTTCCATTTTCCTTAATTTCTTAGAATTTTAATTTACATTAATGTGATGTAGTTCATATCTTACACTGATTTATCTATAGGAGTTTTAAATTTAGTGTTTATTATTTTCTATTAGATTGTGTTTTGTAAATAAACACTGTTACTCAGATTTCTGTAATATGTTATAAATACCTATTTCAGGTTATTTTTTGCCTTTTCATTTTTGTTTTTATATTTGTAGTCGAGGTGAAATCATTGGATCAAATCGACTTTATTTTTTTGATTTTTCTTTTATTAAGTTTGAATAGCTTCCTTAATCCGGAAATTAGATAAATATTAGTTGCAGCTTTGTCTGAAGATAGCCATCAATTGTGGGGAAAGAAGGTCTATAATTTCACCACCCAGAGACAACTAGTATTAATAAATTTGTTAATTTCTTTCTCTCCATTTTTCTATACTATTTTATACTGCATTTTGTGTTTAACATTATAACATGCATATTTTCATGTTAAATATTCTTTCTAATTATCATTTAATAGTTTCATGATATTCTGTTGTGGAAGTATTTTATACATTTTCAGTAAATTATATAATGAATGTTTTTTCAGTTTCTATTACTTGTCTATTTTGGGTTATTTCCTATAGAATAAAGTTCCAGAATTAGAATTATTTGTCAAAAGATTTGAGCATTATAAATATTCACCATAACCCAAAAAATTACATCAGTTTCTGTACCCAGTTATTTAGGTACTTAAATTTTTTTCATTTTTGCTAACTTAACACTTAAAAGAATGATATCATTGTTTTATCACACATTTTTCTGATTATCAATGAGGCTGGACTTTCAGATCTTAATTATTATTTTTGGTTCTGGAGATTGAATCCAGGGCCACCAGTCAGAAGTCAGATCTTAGTTATTAGATCTTATTTCGTTTTGTGAATTATTTGATTTGGGCCTAAATGTTATCTATTTGTAAATGACATTTGTTGCCAATACACTCCTGGTATGTTTGTTGCACTGAGTCTTAAGAAATATTTGTGATTCCAAAGATAACTGCTCTGTGAAATATGTATCAGGTTCTTGGTAGCCATTTTGATATAACACTTGTCTGTCCTTTAGAAAGATAGCCATTTCTTTTTATTAAAAGGAAATCATTTTTGAGTGCTGCACAGAAGTGGTGCTCCCTGGCTGTGGTTGTGGGTAGAATACATTTTGTCCCTAAAAATAAACCAACTTGGACAAGAAACAAAACAGTAGTCTATCCATTCAGGGATTGATCTTATTTTAAACATTTATTAGTTTCTTTGCATGGTGGTGCACACCTATAATCCCAACAACTCTGGAGACTGAGGCAGGAGGATCACAAGTTCG
The DNA here is from genome assembly GCF_001458135.2 of Marmota marmota marmota. Classification (NCBI taxonomy): domain Eukaryota; kingdom Metazoa; phylum Chordata; class Mammalia; order Rodentia; family Sciuridae; genus Marmota; species Marmota marmota. Next base: position 2,674,165 of record NW_026000338.1, read on the forward strand.
AGACCAACCTCTACAATTTAGCTAGACTGACTCATACAACAACAACTTAAATCCCCAGTACTAACAAAAAATAAAAAATAACAGTATGGCTCAACCTGAAAAAAAAAAAAAATAACGGATGGGACACAGAAAAATTTCATCCTGTCTTTGTATAAAACTGTCTGAACACATAACTACAATGGTAATCTCTTTTTTTTTAAAGAGAGAATTTTTAAATATTTATTTTTAAATATTTATTTTTTAGTTTTCGGCGGACACAACATCTTTGTATGTGGTGCTGAGGATCAAACCCAGGGCCCCGCGCATGCCAGGGGAGCGCATTACCACTTGAGCCACCTTCCCAGCCCACAATGGTAATCTCTTGAAGGAGTCTCTTACTGTCACCCAGTTTTGAAAAAGGGAAGAGGAAGAGTGTGTTACCTCTTTCATTTTTCTTGTTTGTAATATGTTAGTGAATTAATCTGTCTCAGAGATCTTGAGGGAGGGGTCTCAATCTGCTTTCCTGAAAGTAGATTTGTTATTTCTGCTTTATAGAATCTGTTTAATTATGTTTATTAAATAAACCCTTCTAATTTGTTATTCCTACTCCATTAGCCATATGCTATCTATTTTGCATTTAATAACATTTCAGTGAAGGGCGGGATTATTGGATTTAGAGGTGCCAAATGAACCAAATTGATTTTTTAATATTTATTTTTTAGTTTTCGGCAGACACAACATCTTTGTTGGTATGTGGTGCTGAGGATCGAACCTGGGCGGCACGCATGCCGGACAATCGCACTACCGCTTGAGCCACATCCCCCCAAATTGATTTTTGCTAACTAGTTACACTGCGTTAATCCAGTTAGTTGTGAGTTGCTCTTTTTCAGCCATTTTCCCCCCTGGTACTGGGGACTGAACCCAGGAACGATATACAACTGAGACATCTCCAGCCCTTACGGCCCTTTTTTTTTTTTTTTTTACTGAGGATTGAACCCAGGGGCCCCCTCTCACTGAGAGCCACATCTCTTGCCCTTTATATTTTTATTTTGGGACAGGGTCTCACTAAATCCCGGAGACTGGCCTCAAACTTGTTATCTTCCTGCCTCAGCCTCCCAAGTAGCTAGGATTATAGGCATGCACCACCATGCCTAGCCTTTCAGCATTTTTCTAATTGTAGATATTAAACCAGGCTTGTATGTGGTAGGGTGGGGTAGTTGAGAGATGGATAAGCCAGAAGAGGGAGGGAAGCTCATTTTAGAAGAGGTGGTTGAGGACCTTCTTTATAAGGCCTCTGCTTATCTTAAGCATTTAAGTCTCATTTTATATCATGCCAGTATATATCTAGTTCCCATATTTATCTGTGATCAGGGATTAGGGAGAGTCTGGATATTTGAAGTAACTGAAAAGCATTTAATTTTTGATTTCTACCATTTGTTTCTTCCCCTCTCGATGTTATAGCCAGCAGCAGCCTGGAGCAGCAACCCTTGGAAAGAAATTTTACATCGGCCATTATAATACAACCTGATAAGTATTACAGAACTTATCAGATTGTATTGTAATTGTCTGTGTATATACCTGTCTCTCTTCTATGTTTACAGACTGTAAGCTCCTTGTGGGCAGGGATGGTGTCTTTGTCAGAGCCCAGCCTGGCACATTAGTAGGCCTCAGTAAATGTTTATTGGATGAATAAGTGAATGAGTCATCAACAAACATTTATTGTGTGTCTGCTAAAGTGGTCTCCGCAGGCTCTGGATGGTCAACTATTTCTTCAAAATGTATGTGGTCAGAAACTTACTAATTCTTTCTAGTTATATATGCATCTTCTCAAGAGGTTTTCATGAGGCAGTGGAATATTTGGACTTCAGTCCTTGGTATTTGCAGATGTGATGTTGCTCCTGTTGGTACTGCTGACAGTTTCTTCCTTGGTAGGGGGGATAATTGCCAGAGCCTCATCCTCAAGGGTCAGTGTTGGCTAAATGATTCCTATTTGTAGCTTGTCCCTTTTATTTTATTTTAGTTGAGCTTTTCCTGTGCTAGGGATCGAACTCAGCACCTTGTATAGGTACACGCTCTACCACTGAGCTACATCCCCAGCCCACTCATCCCCGTTTTATTCCTCCCTAGGCCATCCTCTAAATAGTATTCCTACATAGGATTTCACATTTTAGATCAGGGGTGAGCAAAACCTAGGTTGCCTATTTTTGCGGAGTTCTAGAAGAACACATTCTTTGACATTTCACCTGGGGCTGCTTGAGCACCATAAAGGCAAGGAGAATTGGGTTGTGTTAGATATGTTGTGGCCCCACAAAAGCCTATACAGAAAAGTTTATAAGGCCTGAAAAATTTATAAAGTTTATAAAAGTTTATAAAACTCTGGCTGGGGATGTGGCTCAAGCGGTAGCACGCTCGCCTGGCATGCGTGTGGCCCGGGTTCGGTCCTCAGCACCACATACAAAGATGTTGTGTCCGCCGAAAACTAAAAAATAAATATTTAAAAAAAAAAGTTTATAAAACTGAAAAATTACTAGCCTTATTCTGGATCATCACCCATCAGTGATGGTTTATTCCCTATTTCATTCACCAGAGATCCTTTTAGCATTTCAGAAACTCATATATTTATTGATTTCATTTGTTATTTCTTGTGACAAGTCTTTTTCCAGTTTTACAGATGGGTCAACTAGGACATATTTTAAACTTGGAGATTATATGGCCTCTTCCAGGGTCCTGTTTGATCAGTTGTACAGGGTGCTTCAATATAAAATATTGAGCTTGAACTCTAGAAATTCCTTTTATTATATCCTAATTTGAAACACAAGGGGGCTGGGGATATAGCTCAGTTGGTAGAGTGCACACTTAACGTGCACAAGGCCATGGGTTCAATCTCCAACACCACCAAAAAAAACCAAGGTTATTCTTTGATGCCTTCTCCCTCCCTGCCAGCTGTCTACACAGCTGTTTGCAGTGAGAATATCGAAAATAAGGAATTAGTATGGGATAAGGCAGAAAAGAAAGGTAGGCTGAATGAAGCAATGTTTAGAGAGTTCTTTTTCTTTTCTATTTATTTAAACCTGGTGCTGTGTATCTAACCCAGGGCATCCTGCATGCTCATGCTAGGCAACTGCTCTACCCTTGAGCTATATTCCCCGCTCAGTGTTTAAAGGATTCTAATGCAAATTTTTTTTTTTTCTTTTTTTTTGGGTACCCAGGATTGAACTCTAGGGCACTCAACCACTGAGCCACATCCCCAACCCTATTTTAAATTTCATTTAGAGACAGGGTCCGCACTCATTGAGTTACTTAGTGCCTTGCTTTTACTGAGGCTGTCTTTAAACTTGCAATCCTCCTGCCTCAGACTCTAGAGCCACAGCTCTAATGCTTTTTTTTTGGGGGGGGTGTACCAGGGATTGAACTTGGGAGCACTCAACCACTGAACTGCATCCCCAGCCCTATTTTGTATTTTATTAGAGACAGGATCTCACTGAGTTGCTTAGCACCTCTCTGAGGCTGGCTTTTGAAGTAGGGATCCTCCTCCCTCAGCCTCCAGAGCTGCTGGGATTACAGTCCTACACCACCATGCCCAGCTCTAAAGTTAATATGGACTGGTAATTCATCCAGATTTACTTAGGTATCTAGCTAGAATTTCAAAGAGTTTAGAGCCCTACCCTTTAGCCTCTCAGCCTGATTTGTATTATTTTAGTAACCTACCTTTGAGCACAGTGTGATTGATTTCATTTCATTAAAATGTTATACTGGGGGGGCTGGGTTGTGGCTCAGTGGGAGAGCACTCACCTAGCATGGGCGAGGCACCCGGTAAAATAAAGGTATTGTGTCTAACTAAACTAAAAAAAAAAATATTAAAAAAAAATGTTAAAGGGGCTGGGGTTGTGGCTCAGTGGTAGAGCGCTTGATCCTCAGCACCAAATACAAATCAATAAACTAAAGGTATTGTGTCCAACTACAATTAAAAAATAAATATTAAAAAAAGACTTAAATTAAATAAAAAGTTAAAGAGGGGCTGCCTATTACATGGGGAGGGCGCTGAGTTCTGTCCTCAGCACCACATAAAAATAAAATAAAGGTATTATGTCCAACTACAACTAAAAATATTTTTAAAAATGTTAAATAGGGGGCTGGGGATGTGGCTCAAGTGGTAGCGTGCTCTCCTAGCATGCGTGAGGCACTGGGTTTGATTCTCAGCACCACATAAAAAT
>NW_026000338.1:2679639-2685840 GCF_001458135.2 Marmota marmota marmota
TTATTTATTTTTTTGGTTTTCGGCGGACACAACATCTTTGTTTGTATGTGGTGCTGAGGATCAAACCTGGGCCTCACACATGCCAGGCGAGCGCGCTACCACTTGAGCCACATCCCCAGCCCCTCATTTGGTTCTTTAATTTAAAACTTGATAAAGTGCCAGTGAGATGATATTCAGCAGTAATATAAATAATTTTGGAATTCCAATAGTATTTTTTTATTTTAATACTTTTTGGTGCTGGCAGTTGAACCCAGGTCTTTGCACACACTAGGCAAGTGGTCTACCACTGAGCTGCCAGCTCTAATGTTTTTTTCTTTAGGTATGATTATATAATTGTCATTTATTTTCCTACAGGTAATTTTTCTAGTTTCAGTATTTTCGCATCAAAATTAAATGGGAAAAAAAATAAAAAAGTTTAAAACTAAATCACTTGGCCTTTTCTCTTCTTGTCTCCTCCCAGTTCGAAATGCTTGCATCTCTTGATGGCCAGCATCCTCTTGGATCTGCAGTTTGGTTCAACGCATTCAAGTCTTAGCACAATCTTCTTCGTGGTTTTAGCCTTCTTGCGGAAAATTGGCTTTGTCTGCCCACCATATCCACTCTGCTTCCGATCATCGCGCCTCTTTCCTTGGGCGTAAAGGGAATCCTTGCCCTTCTTATACTGGGTCACTTTGTGAGGCTGGTGCTTGCCACACTTTTTACAGAAAGTCCTTCGAGTTTTAGGTACATTGACCATCTTTACAGCAGAGGTGTCCACGTGATGAAAACCAAGCCAAAGCAGCGTATCTCGCCTTCCCTTTCTTACAAGGTCCTTCCCCCCGGTTCTGAGCAATGGAGACTCGTGTTTAAACTGCTACAGTCCAGCTGCTAACTTACCCGGAGATCTCACAGCCGCAGCTCTCGCCTTGCCACGCTTGCGCCTTCTCTTAATAGTTTTATGTTAACAACAGCCATAATTTTAATTAGGAAGCACCATGAACTGAAATTATCAAGTACATGATAATGGTAAATGTTTATCTCCCTTGATTTAAGCTCAAGGTTAGAGAGACCATGTCTTGTTCATCTTTGTAGTTGTTTGTTTCTATTCATGTCTAGAACTATACCCCCAAATATGCATTTATGCATTTAAGGATATTTGAAAAGATTTAGTGATGACCTGGGTGTGGTGTTACATGCCCATAATTCTCAACACTCAGGAGACTGAGGCAGGAGGATTGTACAGTCAAGGACAGTATGGGTACTTTAGCTAGACCTGATCTCAAAATAAAATAAAAAGGACTGGGGATATAGCTCAGTGGTGGGGTGCTTGCCTAGTATGCATGAGGCCCTGGGTTCAATTCCCAGTACTGTCGAATAAAAAGGTTTAGAAATGGACATGTTTATAGTGTTCATAGCAATGAGCAATGCAAAACTTGTTCATGAATAGGAATTTGGTAAAATAAATTATGATGTACTTACATAATAAAACAAAATCATGAAAAATAAAAATAATCGTGTAGATGAATATTTGACTTTCTAGGTCTCATGGTCACTAGTAGATTAGAGAACAGATTTTTTTTTTCTTTTTTGCTGGTGTTGAGTGGTGAGTGAAATAGTTAAAAAATGAACCCTAGGAAACCGCTCCTTGAGGTTTGAATTGAGGATTGCCTGCATCTTATAGTAACAGGAAACCAAACCTGGCAGCATTAACTAGTGCTACCAACATCTAATGATAAAAATTAGTAGCCTAAGCTGAATTGCCAGATTTCTTTGTTGCATTTTGTTCTAAGCAGCAAGGGACTGGGAAATGTACAAGCAGTAGGCAGCTTTTTTAGAAAGAAAGATCCTTGAGTGGTGGTTATGGGGGGAGGGGTATATCTTGGCTTGTCCTGTGGACTCTTACTCCTCAGAGCCTTGTTTCTCCAGGACTGAGTCTTAGGGTTAGGGGACTAGCCACTAGTCCACTTCGCTCCTTGTGTTCCTTTAGATAGTCCAGACAGATGGGTCTTCCTTTTCATTTTTGATGAGTCCTTGTGGGAATGGAACTTATTAATAACAAGTTTTATTACCTAACAGTGTGAACCAGATACTGATGACTAGATGAAGAAGGTTTTGTTCACCTTTTGGGGCCTGTTTTAGTCAGGAGTATAGAATATAGGTTCATAAACTGCCATATGTAGCAAGGTTGCTAAGGGATAAAGTTTGCTCCTTATTCAAAGATGGGGATATTGATGGGAAATAGGAAGGTCAGAGTCAGAGTTTACATCTGAGTTCTAACACCCTGGTATAGTCACTTAGTGCCTCTGCACCCAAGTTAACTAACCTCATTTAAAATAGGAACAAGTATCCTTTATTAAATAAAAATTATAGACCTTGCAACAGCTTTTGCCAGATAAAGCACATAATTGTGGGGCTGGGGATATGTATGTAGCTCAGTTGGTGAAGTGCTTGCCTTGCATGCACAAGGCCCTGGGTTCAACCCCCAGCACCAAAAAAAAAAGCATAATTGCGATGCTAATGTGAATACTTAGCAAGAGTGAAATCTGAGGTCCATGGTGTGGCTGGATAGAGAGGACTTAAGGTGTTAAAAATAAATCTAGATCTTAAAGCTTGACTGTTTCATGTTATATGTTTCTTTTCCCTGTCAGACAGGTGATGCGTAATGCTGTCAGAAAGCATGTGCTGGTGAAGAAATACATTGAGCCCTGCTTGGTCCAATGAGGTTATTAGTGAATTGGGAGAGGCTCAAATCAGCATGCAAACTATTGTGAAATTTTGGTAAGTGGTCAGTGATTTTGATGGTCTTGCCCAATTAGTAGGAATGGGACAAGGAAGGTGGTTTAAATAGGCAGTAGGTAATTACTTGACATTTTCCCATTATGATCTGAAAACATGTTAAGATCAGGATGTACTAGAGAATAAAGAATCTAGCCTATTTTCCCCATTCTCCCATTTTTACAGATAGGAGAATTGGAAATTGCTTGAGATTATATTGGTAGAAAATAGATTTGAATTCAAGTCAAGACTGTTGTCTTTTACTCAGTGCTTCTATTTAGATTCCATCCAAATATAAGGAGGCCATGTGAGACAGAAATTATTTTATTTCACAATAAAAAATTATTGTTGTGTCAATGCTATAATTATTATTATTTTTTTGCAGCACTGGGGATCGAACCCAGGACCTCATACATGCTAGGCAAGCACTCTACCATTGAGCTACATCCCCAGTCCTCACACTAAAGATTTTTGTAATAGCTTCTGAGATTGTACTTACCTGATGATGGAAATTTCCATGGTATAAAATATTGTTATGCATAAAGTTAGTTACTTGGTGCTTGTTAAACATGCAGATTCCTGGGCAGCTAGAAACCTTTTCATTAGTCAAAAGCAAAATAAGGATCTGCCTGTTTCTTGTATTATTTTTAGGTACTGGGGATTGAACCCAGGGGCCCTCTACCAGTGAGCTTCATCCCCAACCCTCCCTTTTTTTTTTTTTTTTTAAACAGTTTTTGTGTCAGTTTTATTAAGGTACAATTAACATACAGTAAGATTTGCCAATTTGTTTTTTTGTGTGTGTGTATGAGGTGCTGGGGATTGAATCCAGTGGCCTTGTGCCTGCGAGGCAAGTACTCTACCAACTGAGCTATATCCCCAGCCCATTTTTAACAATTTTTGCCCATCGCTTTTTTTAAAGAAAAATCTTCAATGTTTTTTTTTAATATATTTATTTTTATTTGTTTATTTTTATGTGGTGCTGAGGATTGAACCCAGGGCCTCACACATGCGAGGCAAGCTCTTTACCACTGAGCTACAACTCCATTCCCATCCCGAGCCCTTTTTCTAATAATTTTTTTTTTTAAATTTTTAAGACAGGTTCTTGCTAAGTTGCCAAGAGTCTTGCGAAGTTGCTCAGATTGGCTTGAAACTTGTAATCCTCCTGCTTCAGCCTCTGGAGTTGCTGGGATTACAAGTGTGTACCACCACACATGGCTCTGCCTGCTCAGCAAATTCACCAGAGTGCCAGGATCAATCACTATTTCTGAGGATATCCTGGTGAGGCAGTTTGGAAACCTTGGTAAGTTGTGAGTAGTTTCGTTGGTAGTAGAGAAGGGAAAGTGGTCATGATGTGGCACTTTCAGCCTTCTTTCAGCAGATAGTTATTAAGTACTTACTAAATGCTAGAAACTGTTCTTGACATTAACAAAGTCACAGAACTTTAATTCTTGTGAGTTTGGACAAAAGGATAAATAACCAATAAATGTGAAATGTGGACTGGGGATATAACTCAGTGGTCAAGCACTTGCCTAGCATGTGTGAGGCCCTGGGTTTAATCTGCAGCTCTGCCCCGACCATCAAAAAAGAGTAAAATATTGAGATTTTTATATTGGATTTTTTCCCATGGTGAAGTGAAAAATTGCATTTAAAATGGTTGAGTTAAACTGTGCAACATCGTGTGTTTTTCTCCCTTCTATTCATTTTCCCTTTTTATACCTGCCACTGTTTCTTAATGCAATGGAGGCTGACCTAGCTGAATGCAGATAATAATATTTATTTATTTATTTATTTTTGTAACTCTTTATTAGGCTGAATTGTGAAGGCATATCTTTGAAAAGTGTTTCAGAGTCCAGCAAATGTTCCATGTGAGTGACCACATAGAAGAAGAGAAGGGGGTTCGCAGTGATTAAGGTAATATAGTGAAAAAGGTAAGTAGGAGATGACTCCTGTCAGGGAGGCTCTTAGAAATGCCATTTTCAAACCACTTAGAAAGCCTGAAACTTTCTCTAAAATGTATTCTCAAAATAGTTTGGGGGGATATATATATTTACTCAGTTTGTGATCACCACTGCTGAGGATCAGAAGAACTGAAATGGTTCCTAAGTAACCAAGATGGCATAAACTCCAGAATTTTGGTGTTGGGGCTCAAACCCAGGGCCTTGTGCATGCTAAGCTCATGTCCTATCCCTGGGTTACACTCCCAGCCCGTGAGCTTCTGGTTTTGTAAGGTTTTATTGGAATGTAGTTATCATTCATTATTGTCTGGTTTTTTTTTTTTTTTTTTTCTACAGCAGGATCTTGTGAGAGAGACTCTATGGTCTGTAGAGCCTGAGGTATTATCATGTGACTCTTTATAGGAAGTTTGCCAACTCCTGGTATAGGTTAAATGTATTATGTCCAAAATCTTCCTTATCCCACTTTCTTTATATGGGGTATGTGTTTACAGCTGATCCTAGGATATATGGAATCAATTTGCTTTTTAATTTCTTTTCAAACTCTCCAAGAAAGTACATTCACAAATTATAAATTTAAGAAATATATAGAAGGAACTATGTTTTATATGCTTCCTTGTAGTTAATTTATTTATTCTATATGGTTCTTGCATTACTTCTTTTTTTTATAACCATTTTAAAATTAGGCCATTCATAAGTATCCAGAAAGTTATAACTTATGATCCCTACTTTAACCTTTTCCTGATTTTAGTATACTTCCCCACTGTGGCTTTTGTGCATATTTCTGCAGATGTTTTGACTTTTCTGGGGAGAAAAGACACCTTAGAACATAATTTTCTGTAGTTCTATATTGGGGAAATATGCAACTTACAGCTTTTTGTGCATTTGATGCCATTTATTGAGCATCTACTAGGAGCCTATGCATACTTTCATAGAATCTGCTCAAACCCAAAGATTTGCATGTTAATCAGTTATCTAGTTATCTATTTTTTTTTTCTTTCCATACCAGAGATTGAACTCAGGGACATTCAATTATTGAGTCACATCCCCACATCCCCATCTCTTTTTATTTTTTGAAACAGGGCCTCACTAAATTGCTAGGATTGGCTTTGAACTTGTGATCCTCCTGCTTCAGCTTCCTGAGCTGCTGGGATTAAAGATGTGTTGGCAAGTTATCTCCATTTCAAGGATGAATCTTTGAAAGCACAAGTGACTTTTCCTAAATCATATTGCTAATTAGTAGTACAAATGGGACTTAAAAGAATAATTTATGTTACTCTTTGGTACTGGGAATTGAATTCAGTGCCTCACACATGCCAGGCAAGCACTCTACTACGGAGCTACATCTCCAGCCCTCCTTATTTGTTTACTTATTGGTTGGTTGGTCTTGGATTTGAACCCAGGGTCTTGTGCATGCTAAGCATATACTCTACCTCTACCCCTTAGCTGCACCCCAGCCCCCATTTTCTTTTCTCTCTCTCTTTTTTTTTTTTTT
>NW_026000338.1:2685990-2689118 GCF_001458135.2 Marmota marmota marmota
TTTTTTTTTTTTTTTTTTTTTTAAAGAGAAAGAGAGAGAGAACTTTTTAATATTTATTTATTTTTTTGGTTTTCGGCGGACACAACATCTTTGTTTGTATGTGGTGCTGAGGATCGGACCTGGGCCGCACGCATGCCAGGTGAGCGCGCTCCGCTTGAGCCACATCCCCAAACCTTATCAAAGTTTTTTAAAATTTTATTTTTTAATCTTGGAATTTGGCCTTTAGTGGGCATAGAGTAGTAAAGTGTAATAATTGGGAAAATTCTTTATGAGAGACTTCGTTGAAGTGAAATATTCACTGGAATCAGGAGTCAGAAGCCAGTCACCTAACCCTACATGTTCTCCTTCCCTTGCATATCAGGCTATTCATTCTGTTTTCCTTTTCAACAACTTAGGGTAAATTGGTAATACTGTTCTATCTAAAACCCTTCTCAGCATTTTCTCCTTTCTGTCTCTTTCTGTCTGAGGTCAGCCACATATCTACTCTCTAGAAACCTTATTGTCTTTTTTTTTTCTTTTGCTGGTAATTGAACACAGGGTCTTGTGCATGCCAGACAGGCACTCTACCAACTAAGCTATATCCCCAGCCCATAGAAACCTTACTGTCTTATTGTGGTCAAGTCCAATGATAGCTTTTTATAGGTCCTTATGCTCAAAGAGACTAGATGAGGAGATGAGGAGTTTTTTTACTTAATAGCTAATGATTTTGGGGTGACTGGGATTCAGGGAGGGTCTGGGAACCTTTAAGAATTCTGTTAATTTTCTCTTTTTTGAAATGGGGTCTCTCCATGCTGTCCTGGCTGGGCTCAAGTGATTTTTTTTTTAAAGAGAGAGAGAGAGAATTAATTTTTTTAATATTTATTTTTCAGTTTTCGGTTGACATCTTTATTTTATTTTTATGTGGTGCTGAGGATCGAACCCAGCGTCCCACGCATGCCAGGTGAGCATGTTACCGCGTGAGCCACATCCCCAGCCCTCAAGTGATTTTTCATGTCTTAGCCCCTCTAAGGCTTCTGAGTAGCCGAGACTGAAGATTGAAGGACTTCCTACCCCAACTTTTTAGAATTTGAATGTCAAATTGGGCCTGATAAATCTTCCTAGAGAGAAGAATTCCCAGCATTGGTATATTTGGATAACCATGATTCCTCTGTAGTAGTGATAGAACACATTGATGTGACTATTGTTTGTGTAGCAGAATATTAAAATATGGTAGGCATAATGGTACCCCACAGAAAATGAGCCATAAAAGGGCCTTTTAGAATCAGGATTTTTTTTCCCCCTGTGGCACTTGAGATTGAACCCAGGGGCCCTATGGCACCTAGGTCCGTCCCCAGCCCTTTTTACTGTTTTGATACAGGATCATGCTAAATTGGTCTTGAACTTACAGTCCTCCTATCTCAGCCTCCCATGTTGCTGGGGTTACAGATATGTGCCACCATTCCTGGCTGTGGCTCATTTGTTTTAGGTTACATAAATGGAGAATTTTAAAGACTATAAGATCGTCTCTTTTTTGGGGGGGTCTGTAGGTAAGGGTACTGGGAATTGAACCCAGAAGGGCTTTAAACTGAGCTGTATCCCCAGGTGTTTTTATTTTTATTTGGCGACAGGTCTCACAGCCCAGGCTGTCCTTGAATTTAAAACCCTTCAGTCTCAACCTCTCCAGTTGTTGGGATTATAGGCATGTGCCACTGTACTAGCCTACAAGACCTTCTTGATTGTACTACCCTTTAATAGGTGGAGTAGTACTCAGCATTGGGCTTTCAGACTCAAAATGGTATGTAATCAAAAAGGCCTTGCAGTCTTTGAAAATCTCCATGTGGAGCTCTATGGAACATTGAAGTGGTTCACAAGTAAAGTGAATGAATCATTTTCTTATTTACTCTAATTTCCTTTCTCCTTCTATCCTTGTGCTCTCTTCCTCTTTGTCATAGTACAACCTATTCCCTTTCTCTTTTCCTCCATAGGCCAGTCTTCAAGCCCCTACTGCACTACCCAGTTTAAAATCTTTTTATCATGGCAGTGCTGGCATCCATACAGGGCATTGGGTACACACAGCAGGTTTCTGTTCTGTTTTTTATTTATAAGTGTTATATTTATACATGTAAAGACTTTATTGGAAACTATCCATAAGTAGTATTAAGAGGGAAATGATCTGGCAACCTACCCATGTGCTATTTTTATAGTCTTATTTTAGCTAATCATTTTTCTTTTTTCTGTATAATAACATATTTTTAAGTTTAAAAAAATAATTACCTATTTATCTTTTTTTTTCTTTTGGAGGATACCGGGGATTGAACTCAGGGGCACTTGACCACTGAGCCACATCCTCAGCCCTTTTCTATTTTTATATTGAGACAGGGTCTCACTAAGTTGCTTAGCAGGCCCCACTTTTGCTGAATCTAGCTTTGAACTCACAATTCTCCTGCCTCAGTCTCCTGACTTTCTGGGATTACAGGCGTGAGCCACCATGCCTTATTTTTAAGATGGAATGTCATTGTGTTGTCCAGGCTGATCTGAAACTCCTAGTGATCCTTCTGTTTCAGCTTCCCAAGTGCTGAAACCAACAGGCACATTCGACTGCATTTAGCTTATTATTTAAATTTTAATATTAAATATTAATCTTAGTGTACTTACTACTCATTATTTTCTTCAGAGAAATTTTCTAGTTTCAGAACCAAGATGTTTATAAGTCAGGGTATATATTAGCACCATTAAGACTAGCTAGACCCAAGAAGGAGATATGGAAGTGGTACCTCTATTTTTCCTTACACTGATTTATTCTACCTAGCATTAACAGCCAAGTGAATATTTATAGCAATGGATGGTCCTATGGTCTTTTACCTTTTGTGCTGTGAAATGTCTTTGTTTCCTCACCTGCCTTATACACCTCCTTTTTTCATTTTATATGAAACAACCATATATTTGTTTTTTTCCTGCAAAATAATGAACTCTTTTCCTCCAGTTTAAAGTGGCTGCCCAGGTGTAGACTCAAAAAGTAGAGATAAGTATGTACCTGAGGAATGCGCAGAATCATGGAATCACTACTGGCACTTTTGAATATGAGTTTGAGTGCATATGATCATATGATTCTGGAAATTCTGGAACTCAAAATAGTCTTAATACCCGCC
>NW_026000338.1:2689131-2696002 GCF_001458135.2 Marmota marmota marmota
TATAAGAGACAGGCCTAGGGGTACTTTAACACTGAGCTATATCCCTACCTTTTTTTTAAAATTTTATTTTTTTGTTGTTGTTATTCATGGACAGAATGTCTTTATTTATTTTTATGTGGTGCTAAAAATAGCCCCACACATGATAGGCAAGCGCTCTTCCACTCAGCCCCAGCCCTATATCCCTACCTTTTTTATTTCTTATTTTGAGACAGGGTCTTGCAAAGTTGCCACAGCTGGCCTCGAACTTGAAATCTTCCTCAGCTTCCTCAGCCTCCTGAGGTGTGCACTACTAGGCCCTGCTAAGTAAAAATTTCCTTTGTGTATTGGTGATTGAATCCAAGGGCCCTTTACCACTGAGCTATAGCTCAGTCTTTTTTTTATTTTGAGACAGGATCTTGCTAAATTGTTGAGAGTCTTACTAAATTGCTGAGACTGATCTCAAGCTTGTGATCTTCCTGCCTCAGCCTCCAGAGTCACTGGATTATACCATGCCTAGCTAAAAATGTTTTTAAAGACAGGAGCTGGGGTTGTGGCTCAGTGGTAGAGTGCTCGCCTTGCACGTGTGAGACCCTGGCTTTGATCCTCAACACTGTATAAAGATAAATAAGTGAAATAAAGGTATTGTCCAACTACAACTAAAAAGTAAGTATTAAAAAAAAAGGACAGGGCCAGAGAGATTATTATCATTATAAGTGTTTTGTGATCATTTGTACTTTTGATATATTACAATACCTCGTGATGATCCTCAAAGAAATAAAAAAAAGGAAAATGCAATATAATGGGGACCATATAGAGGTATTCATAGATGCATATAGTTCTAAGTCTGTCCCATATAGTAATGGCTTACATTGATACCTCTTTACCAATGATAATGTTATGCTATTGTAAATGTCCACAGGTTGAATTTCTCTTATCTGAAATGTTTGGGACTAGAATTACTTAGATTCAGAGTTTTTAATATTTTGGGTGTATTTATATACTGGTTATACGTAATCTGAAAATCTGAAATCCAAAATAATCTGTCTTGCATTTAGGAGAATTTTGGAGATTATTTTGCATCTTGGATTTTTAGATTAGGTATGTTCAACCTGTTATAGATTCTCTCACATCTACATTTTTCTGTAGGACCTAATTTTGGAAGTTATTCATAAGAAACCCCTTGTGAAGTCACACATACATTTTGTTGTCATTGTTTATAGGCATCATTTGTTCTAATCACTTGTTGTCCTTTCCCTTGTACCATATCATAACATAGTATTCTTTTTTTTATTATTTATTTTTTTCATAACATAGTATTCTAACTTGACTAACTTCACTAAGTTTATTTGGAATAGTCTTAATTAATTTGGCAAACAATAAGAATATAAATCTCCCGGCCAGGCGCGGTGGCTCATGCTGATAATCCCAGCAACTCGGGAGGCTGAGGCAGCCTCAGCAATGGCCAGGCACTAAGCAACTCAGTGAGACCCTGCCTCTAAATAAATACAAAAAAGGGCTGAGGATGTGGCTTAGTGGTCGAGTGCCCCTGAGTTCAATCTCCGGTACCAAAAAAAAAGAATATAAATCTCCCTCATCCTGCTAGGCCTAAGTCTAAGCTTTCTGCTAGTTTTAGGTTTAGTCCAGCTGTCATGTAAAGGAATTCTCTGTGGCAGATGTCGGCAAACATTTTCTGTAAAGAGCAAGATAATATCTATTCAACTCTGCAGTTGTAGCATGAAAGCATCCGTGGACAATATGGACATGATTATGTTCTGATAAAACTTCATTTACAAAAACAGGCAATAGGTGAGATTTGGACTACAGGCCAGTGTGCTGTTCCTTATTATTTTACAGTATATGTACTCAGACTTTTAGAACAGAATTATACAATAAAGCAAACATTCAGAGCGATTTTAGTCATATTCTAATAAAATAACAATAATACATCTGTACTTGAACCAGCAGTGGAAAGTCTCTTATGATCTATACCATAAGTGCATGGTAGAGTGACACATAATCTTCATGGGCCATGCTATTACTATCCCCATAGAGGAATCTCCTTCCTGTGGGTCTTTGCATGGCTTAGAAGGGACATTGTCTTTGTTACTTATTCTTATCCTTACATTATCAGCCCCAGTATTTGCCTTTTTCACCAGTATGTCTTCTACCTTACTGATGCTAGTAGAGGAATCTAATGGGTTACAGTCACTGTCCCAACAGTCAAAGTATAGGGGTCCTGTGGTTTTGGTAATTTGCTATGTCAATCTCTAAATTTGGCTTTCAGGATTTGGAGGAATTAATCCTTCCATTGCTATCTCAAAAGGTGATCTAGACAATGGAACAGAGACCTCTCAATCAGGTAAGTGATTATTGAACATGAAGGCAACTATTTTTCTTTGGCCTTTTTGTTGTATTTGTTAATAGGTTTCCTAATAATGAACTAACCTTGCATTTCTGGAAGACAATTTCTACTTTTCAAGGATTTTTAATTATATTTGTTAAATTTATTATTTGAGTTTTGTTTTCTATTTTTTTAAATTAATATTATCTTTCGAGGTTCAAAAGTGAGTTAGTTTGGGGTAGGATGACAGTCTTTGTCTGTTAATGTTAGGATCATGAGTGAAATTTTTTGTTGCTCTCTATTTAAGCATATCAGACATCTTGCATGCAGTTAAATGTGCTTTATTTACTTTTTGTGGTGCTGGGGATTGAACCCAGGGCCTTGTGCATGTGAGACAAGCACTCTACCAACTGAGCTATATCCCCAGCCCTTAAATATGCTTTAATAACATGATTTTCAAATTTGTACATACTATCATATAACACTATGAATGTAAAAATCAATTTTGTTTTCTGATATTTGGAACCTTGTTTCAGTTATTACCTTTTTTGTTTTTGTTTGTTTGCTATTCTGGGTCTCTCTAGGCAAGTACTTTACCACTCAGTCATACACTACTCTCCCCATATTTTTTTTTTTTCTTTTTTGGGTACTAGAGATTGAACTCAGGCACTTGACCAGTGAGCTGCTTGGTTCCTCCCTGTTGCTAAGGCTGGCTTTGAACTTGTGATCCTCCTGTCTCAGCCTCCCAAGCTGTTGGGATTACAGGCATGTGCCACTGAGCCCGGCCTGCAGTACCCCTTTAATTGTGTGTAAATAGTGCTGTAGTGAACATCCTGTAGATAAGGTCTTCACACATGCTAGGCAACTGCATATCCATGTTTATATTGTAACATTGAATAAAACGTACAGTTCCTCTAGTAGTATGAGCATTCCCATTTTTACATATCCTTACCAATATACTGTATTAAGGTTTTTAATAATTCTGCCAATTGTACAGGTGAAAAAATGTTCTCCTTTGAAAATTCAATATATGTCTTTTTAAAAAAAATTTTTTTAGTTGTAGTTGGACACAATACCTTAATTTAACTTATTTAGTTTTATGTGGTGCTGAGGATCAAACCCAGCGCCTCGCATGTGCTAGGCGAGTGCTCTACTGCTGAGCCACAACTCCAGCCCTCAGTATATGCCTTTGATTCCTAATGAGGTAGAGGAGATAAAAATCTTACTTGGGTCCTAATTTTTTAGTTTCTTTTTCATACTTTTTTTAGATGGTACTGGGAATTGAACACAAAGCCTCCTACTTGCTAGGAAGTGCTCTACTACTGAGCTACATTCCTAGCCCATTTTTTCAAATTTTTATTTTGAGACAAGGTCTTGCTCAGTTGTCTAGGCTAGTCTTGAACTTGTTATGTTCATCTCTCAGCCTCCTAAGTAAAAATTATAATTTCATATAGCTTAAATATCTTTTTTCCCCATATTTTAAAAGTGATGCATTGTACTTGTACACTGGGATTTGATGTTACATATTCATACACTCACACAGTGTAACAATATAATTTGGCCAATATAATTTCCCAGTATTTCCCCTTTGCCTCTCCTCCTCCCTTCCTCATTCCCTCCAAATGTCTTTTTTTTAATAATGCATTCTCCCTTTTCTTTCCATATTATGAAGATGAATATATTTCATAATTCATTTATGTTTTACTTATTTTTTAATGAGTCTTTTCCAGTGTGGA
This sequence comes from Marmota marmota marmota, assembly GCF_001458135.2. Lineage (NCBI taxonomy): Eukaryota > Metazoa > Chordata > Mammalia > Rodentia > Sciuridae > Marmota > Marmota marmota. The sequence goes on from NW_026000338.1 coordinate 2,693,188, forward strand.
TCTCTTTGGTGTATGGCATGTAATTAATTTTCTAAATGTTCAGCACATTTAGCATTCAAAGAATAAGAGGGGTATCTCAGCAGGAGTTCCAGAATCTTTTTTTTTTTTACACTGGTGTTGAACTCAGGGACACTTGACCACTGAGCCACATCCCCAGTCCTATTTTTTTGTATTTTATTTAGAGACAGGGTCTCACAGAGTTATTTAGTGCCTTGCCCTTTGCTGAGGCTGGCTTTGAACTTGTGATCCTTCTGTCTCAGCTTCCCAAGCCGCTGGGGTTATAGGTGTGTGCCACCACGCCCGGTGAGTTTCAGAATCTTTTTCCAATATTTGACTCCTATCTCCCTCACCCCTACCTCACCCGCCATACTAGAGAGTGAACCTAGGGATATTCTACCATGAACCCCATCCCCAGCCCTCTTTATTTTTTGAGACAGGGTCTTGCTAAATTGCTGAGGCTGACCTCAAACTTGATCCTCCTTCTTCAGCCTCTATCACTCCTGGCTCCAGAGCTCTGTTTTTTTTTTTTTCAAATATTTGTTTTAGTTGGATCACATGTACCTTTATTTTATTTATGTATTTATTTATTTTATTTTATTTTTTTTTTGAGAGAGAGAATTTTAATATTTATTTTTTAGGGCTGGGGGTGTGGCTCAAGCGGTAGCGCGCTCGCCTGGCATGCGTGCATCCGGGTTCGATCCTCAGCACCACATACCAACAAAGATGTTGTGTCCGCCGAAATTAAACAATAAAAATAAATAAAATTATTAAAAAATTGTAAATAAGGGAAAGAAAGGGCCAGTTTCCCTTTTCCTACCCACACTGTAAAAAAAAAAAGGATACTCTTTGAAACAGAGGAGGACTGTTTCTCTGAATGACTCTTGGCACAGGTAGAGGGAATCCCAGGTGAATCAAAACTAGAGTGCTGTATTGTGAATGGTGTGTGTCCCTCCAAGCTCACATGGAAACTGTGGCCTGTAAGAGGTGACAGAGACCTGTGGGGGCTGAGTTCTTTCTCTTGGGCTGCCAGCTACCTCCAGAGCCCACTGTTGACCCTTGTGTTTGTCTTTCCCAACAACTTGGTTGCTCTTCTCTGCCAGAAGTTTGAGGAAATATGGGGCCTTCACCCGGCTGGGGCCGACCATGACCCTCAGCCCCCAGGACCATGAGCAGATGGAGTCTCAGGTATCCTGTCATCGAAACAAAGATGGACACATAGAACTTTGCAGTTTCCAAATGGGGACCCTATTCAGCATGATGCCCTGGGCATTTCAACTCATGCCTGCTAAGCCCAATTTTAACACAAAAGTGTTCTTAATTCTCACAGGTTGAAAGGTGCCTGCTAACAAGAATAAATACATAGAGAAAGGGCAGGTCACACATGACTAGCCTGCAGCCATCTACCCAGGAAACCAGCCTCTTATTTGTGATAAACAGGCTGGGATACCAGTCTGCTACAGGAAGCCAGTGGCTCTCCTAGAGCTAGACAGCAGCCCGTGGTGACCCGCACTGAGCGGTCAGCACACTGACTCATGGCTCCTGTAATGGTCCTTCCTTCCAACTTCGGATGTCACAGGAGCCAGCTGGCCCCTGTACTGTTGAGGGCCACAGCTGAGTCGGGATGACGCATGGCATTTTTGCCAGAACGGAGTGGTTGAGAGGTGATGCCAGCGAGCCTTTGAGATGATGATGGTTATGTTAAGCTGAGTGTTCAACTGTATATTAGACCCCTGCTGTCCGCGCTACTTTGGAGCTCTCGTGGGGATTCCTGGGGAGTTCGCGTTGGTTGGGGAAGTGCCGGAGGAGGGATTTCTGGTTGGTGTGTGGTGTTTCCCCGGAGGTGCGTGGCGTTCGGGGGAATTCGGAAATAAAGTTTGTTCCTGCTTGAGTGGCTCGTGATTTGTGCCCAGCCAGACTGCAGCACTGTACCAGTTCTGAAGGAAGCTCCCCAGCAGCCGTCTTCCTGCCCAGGCCAGCGGCCCCCTGGGCATTGCCCTGAGACCCTCCCTCCCCTGCAAGGCCTTCCTCCCCTCGCCGGCTTTGGAGTCTGCCAAATCCTGGTCCCAGCAGCTGCCACACAACGGCCTCCGTCTGCTCTCAGCTGAGGGTCTGCTTTCGTTTCCGTACAGCTGAGGACACAATTTTGGGGTTTCCAAGTTATTTGGGGGGCTGTCTTCAAACTGTTGGGTTTTGAAACCACCTGAGACTTGCTGGTGGGGGCTGGAGAGAGACAGTGTCTGACTCGGGGGACCCAGAAGCCCAAGGGTGAAGGGGGACCCTGATGGGGTTTTTCAGTTGGCTTATGGAGCCAGTGGCTTCCTTGACCATCTGGGTCCTGAAGACCAGGAAATGAGAGTCGTGCTTTCCCCTTGACCCTCTCTTCCTGGTGGCATCGTCTCTACTGCATGCTCACGATGATCTGCCCGGATCCCAGGATCTGGGCGGTGTAAAGAGGCCATTCCCAGCAGAGGAGGGAAGTAGCATCCTTCTCGCCCCAGTTCTGTCCACTCCTGGACAGGGAGTGTGAATCCTGTGTCCGCTAGGAAAGCAGGAGAGGAGCAGGGTCCCCACCACAGGGCTCCTCTGCCGCAGTCTGGCTGGGCACAATCAGGAGCCACTTGTCAAAAGAAACTAACTTTATTTTTAGAACCACACACGCCAAACAAAACAGCCTCTCAGGAAAAACCCTCAGAGCCTCAACTGCCACCACCGGCTTTCCACAAGCCTCTCTCTCCCACACAAGCTTCTCTCCACCTCCCACAATCCTCCTGCTCTTGAGGCCGATTGGCTGGGTCACGTGGGCGGAGCCAAAAAA